>NC_036870.1:15099485-15115607 GCF_002910315.2 Salvelinus sp. IW2-2015
CCATCCCCTTTCCCCTTGTGCTAAGGATACAGGAATAGACACCTCACACCTCAACCTCCTCAGAATGTCACTGTCTGACAACTTTAGGTACATTTCAGTAATTTTTCTTGGAGCTGAGCTGACACCTGTCATCTCCATTAAGAAAAAATCAGCCCTTCATATTGTAAAAATATGTGGCAAGACTCTAACTGTATAAATACTGCACCGCCGTTCTTTAATTAATTTGGTCACATTTACAGCAGGGGGAATTCAGATTTTCTCTTTCTTTCTTTCTTTCTTTCTTTCTTTCTTTCTTCTTTCTTCTTTCTTTCTTTCTTCTTTCTTTCTTTCTTTCTTTCTTTCTTTTCTTTCTCTCTCTCTTCTTTGCTCCTCTCTCTGAAGCATATTCATAACTAGCTACCCGATCATCCCCTGGGAGAGCTGTAAGAGCTGTAAAAATAAAAATAGAACCATAGTATCAAACTTTCAAAGCGACGCCATTACAGATCTGACAGCTGCCGACAGTAATTAGTTGTCAAACGGCTCTTTTCATGCTGCTGTAGAAAGCTACAGTATACCTTCCTCCCAACAGTTCAATATCATCTAGTGTTGTTGCTATAGAAACCTACAGTATACCTTCCTCCCAACAGTTCAATATCATCTAGTATTGTTGCTATAGAAACCTACAGTATACCTTCCTCCCAACAGTTCATATCATCTAGTATTGTTGCTATAGAAACCTACAGTATACCTTCCTCCCAACAGTTCAATATCATCTAGTGTTGTTGCAGAAACCTACAGTATACCTTCCTCCCAACAGTTCAATATCATCTAGTATTGTTGCTATAGAAACCTACAGTATACCTTCTCCCAACAGTTCAATACCATCTAGTATTGTTGCTATAGAAACCTACAGTATACCTTCCCTCCAACAGTTTATTATCTAGTATTGTTGCTATAGAAACCTACAGTATACCTTCCTCCCAACAGTTCAATACCCTCTAGTATTGTTGCTATAGAAACCTACAGTATACCTTCCTCCCAACAGTTCAATACCCTCTAGTATTGTTGCTATAGAAACCTACAGTATACCTTCCTCCCAACAGTTTCAATATCACCTAGTATTGTTGCTATAGAAACCTTACAGTATACCTTCCTCCCAACAGTTCAATACATCTAGTATTGTTGCTATAGAAACCTACAGTATACCTTCCTCCCAACAGTTCAATATCATCTAGTGTTGTTGCAGAAACCTACAGTATACCTTCCTCCCAACAGTTCAATATCATCTAGTATTGTTGCTATAGAAACCTACAGTATACCTTCCTCCCAACAGTTCAATACCATCTAGTGTTGTTGCTATAGAAACCTACAGTATACCTTCCTCCCAACAGTGCAATACCATCGTGTTGGTGGGGGACCTTTGAGAAGGATTAGGGTGGGGGGTTGGTGGGAATGTTGAGTATCCAATTATTCCAACCTGTAACCTATTTAATGTTCTGGAAACCACATCCCCTGTACTGTACATGACCAGCAACACACACGCACACAGACGCGCACACTCACACACACACACACACACACATGCGCACGCACACACACACACACACAGTATGCACTTTCTCTTTATTTTCTTCAGAGGGCTGTACTGTAGCTGCTCAAATAATTTTTCTTTCAAAGGCATTGACGTCAACACAGCAACTCGCTGGGTTGTAACTGTAGATTCGATTATAGCAGCCCACTTATCAAATATAATATCCTTCATCAACATCTTTGGGATCTTACACACAAACAAACAAGCAGGTTCCAACAACACGTATCTGTTAGCTATAATTATCCATTAGGTAGAGCAGAGTATGCTGCTGCATGACTAATGGAATAAGAAAGCCATCAGTGTCTCTCCAACTTGTCGTAAGAGCCACTGTTGTTAAGGGACCAAGTTCTTCTCAGATGACTGGAAGAAGAAGCTATCATGTCATTACGCTTTGGCAGGATACACACAACGCGTCCCTCCCGAAGCAATTTGCTTACTACATAAATTAAATTAAAGATGTCTTTGAGGTAATTTGAAATGCACAAGATGAATTTGTTCATAAGAGTGCTTCCCATTTCTCCTGAGTCTCTTTTGGAAGGTTCACCTTGGGTTGAGGTTTTGTCCCCCATCTGGTGCAGAAGGATCAATACCCAGACTAGCAGAAAAGGGCAGGTGACATGGATGGCTGTGAAGGAGAGAAGTGATAATGGACCCACAGCTTGTCTGATAGCAGCAAGTCTACCTCTTCCTCATCCTGTTACATATCAGGTGATTGTTTCCAAGGTGACTGTATTACGGTTCAGGGTGCTTCTTGCGCTGTGTTGCTGTTGTAGGATCCTGTGTGGCTCAGTTGGTAGCGCATGACACTTGCAATGCCAGTGTTGAGGGTTTGATTCCCATGGGGGCCAGTGAAAATGTGTTCACTCACATGTGCTCTGGATAAGAGTGTCTGCTAAAATATAATATCCCAGAAGTGAGTCACCACATTGGGGCTGCAGCTGAAATGGCAAAGGACTCACTAGTACCCATAGGGCTCTGTTCAACAAAAGTAGTGCAGTACATATTTTTATTTAACTAGGCAAGTCAGTTAAGAACAACAATTTACAATGACGGCCTAGGAACAGTGGGTTAACTGCCGGCATAACGACAGATTTTTACCATGTCAGCTCAAGGCTTCGATCTAGCAACCTTTCGGTTACTGGCCCAACGCTCTAACCACTAGGCTACCTGCCACCCCATGGGGTACAATTTGGGATGCAGCCTATGTCTACAGTACCCACATTGATGATATAATGTGAAGAATTCTGTATGGCTCCATGATACCATGATCGTCTCCTCATCTGAAAGATACACTGTACCTGCCATGTTGAGAGCCAGAGGAGTTGGATGAAGCCACTCAGACCATCTGTCGTTCCGTCCTTTATAGAGAGCTGTGTGACGGATGGCTGAAACAGGACTTGTCTGTGTCTTTCTCTCTAACTGAGAGTAATGGCTTTACCAGGCAGAGATAGATAGAACTTAAAATTAACTTTGGATGAGAGGCATTAGGACTAACCACCGCACCACAACTGAAAAAGGTACTATGGCCAGCGCTGCACATTGCACCACTGACAAAGCACTTGTTATTTAAGGCAATTTTTCTAAGGTTCGTGAGATCGCATTCATGGTAAATGCGATACGCTTGTCGGTAACATGTCTTTTATTTAATCCTGTCCTTAGTACAACTATTTGGCCTAATGTATAAGAGTGAGTCTAATATGTGTCTTTCATGGTATTAAGAGCTAAATATAGGCTACTTACCGTCATGCCAGCCCTGGTCCATAATACCCACAAAGCACCTGTCACTCAGTCAGAACCAGAGTATGTGAGAGGAGCGGTGTTGGAGCAATCCCAATTTGACCGTAGCGTGGAGCGAGATTCCCAAAGGCTGGAGCTTCGGCCTTCTCGCCCGATCCAATTTCACTCCAGTAGCACTCCAGTAGTGCTCACTTCACGAGCTCAGGGCATGCCTGACCCATAATGCACTTGAGTCTACTTGTGTGCTGCTTTAGCTACTGTCATGGAGGTCGCTACATATTTTCATAAAGACACTGATAAAACACACAGGTGCTAAATAAAGGTGACTTACAAAAATGAGGACAAGACCAAGAGATAATGTGTGGTGATGTAGTGTCCACAACTAAAGAATAATTGTGGAATCTGAAAAGATACATATCCTGAAAGCATGATGGTGTACTTACTATGTGCACATGCTAAAAGAAAGGAACGAAGTGGGTAGATAACGAAGTGTGTCATTGCAAAGTCCCTGTGTCATTGCAAAGTATTAATAAGCTAAAAAGCTGATCTCAAACGTGTTGTTAATTTTGCTCTACTATCTATACAACAGCCATCATTGATTTTGGCCCAATAGACCTGGCATATTCCCACGTTCAAGGATCTTTCCGTTTTCATTGGTTTATTTTGCCTTAACACCTTTTAGGCCTACCTATAGAAAATAAAAAAATAAAACATTGATGTCCACATCAACATGTGGACATCAACAACAAACTAACATGGTCCAAACACACCAAGACAGTCATGAAGAGGGCACGACAAAGCCTATTCCCCCTCAGGAAACTAATAAAGATTTGGCATGGGTCCTCAGATCCTCAAAAGGTTCWMCAGCTGCAACATCGAGAGCATCCTGACTGGTTGCATCACTGCCTGGTACGGCAATTGCTCGGCCTCTGACTGCTAGGCATTACAGAGGGTAGTGCGCACGGCCCAGTACATCACTGGGGCTAAGATGCCTGCCATCCAGGACCTCTACACCAGGCAGTGTCAGAGGAAGGCCCTAAAAATTGTCAAAGACCCCAGCCACCCCAGTCATAGACTGTTCTCTCTATTACCGCATGGCAAGCGGTACCGGAGTGCCAAGTCTAGGACAAAAATCCTTCTCAACAGTTTTTACACCCAAGCCATAAGACTCCTGAACAGATAATCAAATGGCTACCCGGACTATTTGCATTGTGTGCCCCCCCCCCCCCMCCCCTCTTTTTATGCTGCTGCTACTCTCTGTTTATTATATATGCATAGTCACTTTAACTATACATTCATGTACATACTACCTCAATCAGCCTGACTAACCGGTGTCTGTATGTAGCCTCACTACTTTTATAGCCTTGCTACTGTATATAGCCTGTCTTTACTGTTGTTTTATTTCTTTCCTTACCTATTATTCACCTAATACCTTTTTTACACTATTGGTTAGAGCCTGTAAGTAAGCATTTCACTGTAATGTCTACACATGTTGTATTCGGCGCACGTGACAAATAAACTTTGATTTGATTTGAAATGGTGTGCTTCTTAYGTTTACCTTTTCATGTTTATTTAAATACTTTTCATTCAAATTCAACAGCTCAACTCTCACATGCTCTGGTCAAAACACTGATTTAATTCACTTTCATTTCCTCATGTCAGAATTACATGGGAATAAAAGCGATCATGGTTCCTGTGACAACCATACAATAACTATGCAGGTTAATAAAAGGAAAACGCACCATGCCACTCACAGGAACTGCATATAGCCACAATGGGAAGAAAGAAAAGCTTTGGGTCTAAACGATTATGGTCGAGACATGCCTGTTTCTGTCACTTAGTCACTAGTTTAACTCTTACTTTTGTTCAGAAAGACAAACACTTCAGATGAAAGGAGTTCTGCA
Source organism: Salvelinus sp. IW2-2015 (assembly GCF_002910315.2). Taxonomy (NCBI): domain Eukaryota; kingdom Metazoa; phylum Chordata; class Actinopteri; order Salmoniformes; family Salmonidae; genus Salvelinus; species Salvelinus sp. IW2-2015. The sequence goes on from NC_036870.1 coordinate 15,104,700, forward strand.
CTGACAACGTAACCGCCATGACAGTCAACCGTCTCCAAGTTGTAATGCTACCGCAGTGACAGTCAATGTTGAGTTGTACTGTGTATTTAACCATTTGATTTTCTACAAGTGGTGCATGTTGTATTGATGTTAGAGCAGAGGAAGGTGTGGCCTCTATTGATGTTGAACTGGGCCATCTTTGGTCAGCAGCTAGGGAAAGGCAGTCCTCAGGCATTATGTTTTGTTTTCCATGAAAACTGATTCATTATTGATCAAATGTATTTCCTGTACCAGTATTAGTATGCCTGGTTCGAATCTGGTCGTGACTGGGAGTCCCATAGGGCGGCGCACAATTGGCCCAGCATTGTCCGGGTTTGGCCGAGGTAGGCTGTCATTGTAAATAATAATTTGTTCTTAACTGACTTGCCTAGTTAAATAAATGTGAACAAATTCGAAGCTGCTAAGAGATAAATGGTGAAGTTTACAACTACATTTAGTTTACAACTACATTTTGGCCTGTGGTGAATCACACTTAAATGCTCTGCTTATTATCTAAAATAATGCAGCAACTGTTTTTAGACCCATTTTTCTCAAGATTCTGTATGGTTATTTTCATATAAGTAATTGATTGCCCTTTAACAGAGCTTGTGTAAGAGAGTATAGGTCACATCATTAAGGTGTGCCTCTCTTCCCTCTCTCCTCCAGATCTGTAGACCATGGAGACATTAGCATAATGTTTCTCCAGCCAATCTGGATCTAAATCGGAGTCCTAAATGGCACCCTATTCCCTATGGGCCCTGGTCTAAAGTAGTGCACTATATAAGGAATAGGCTGCCATTTGGGAAGCAGCCTGAGATGAGATGAGTCGTGAGCTCCGCTTCATCAGGAAATGAAGTGTAAAATAAAGCCAGAGATGAGACCTTGTCGTTTTCCTGGGATGGACAGATCAAAATATAGAGAGGTGGAGATAAACAGAGATGGAGACAAAGAGAGATGGAGACAAAGAGAGATGGAGATAAAGAGAGATGGAGACAAAGAGAGATGGACAGAGATGGAGATAAACAGAGATCTGGAGACAAAGAGAGATGGAAAAAGAGAGATTTGGAGACAAAGAGAGATGAGACAAAAGAGAGAATGGACAGAGTGGAGAATACAAGGAGAGATGGACAGAGTGGAGACAAAGAGAGATGGGACAAAGAGAGATGTACGAGATGAGGGACAAAGAGAGATGGAGACAATAGAGATGGACAGATGGAGACAAGAGAGATGGAGATAAAGAGAGATGGACAGATGGAGACAAAGAGAGATGGAAACAATGAAGATGGACAGCTGGAGACAAATAGAGATGGAGACGACAAGAGAGATGGAGACAAAGAGAGATGAGACAGAGAGATCGGAGACAAAGAGAGATGGAGACAAAGAGAAGATGGGGACAGATGGAGACAAAGAGAGATGGAGACAAAGAGAGATGGACAGATGGAGACAAAGAGAGATGGAGACAAAGAGAGATGGAGACAAAGAGAGATGGACAGATGTAGATCACCTCGAATAAGAAGAGTGCGGTTTATGACACTGATTGTCATTATGATATCATTGCGCTCTTCATATTCCCAAAACAACAGCAGCAGATGGTCTAATACAGTACATGGCTTAAATGTGTGTCTGTCCCTGTGGCCTGAAGAACACAGAATAAGGAGATTCATTTTTAGACAGAGGAACACGATTCATAATTCTGTTTGTTGTATTATCACTGTAAAGCATGACTTACTTACTGAGATGTATTTGCTTAGCATATAACACTACGGACAGTTACAAGAGAGATTATTACTGTCTCAAAAGCCCCATAGTGCTCCGGTCAAAAGTAGCACTCTATACAGGCAATATTGTGTAATTTTGGAAGCGGACTATATCTGTCATAACATGACTTCAGCTGAAATACGAAAGTCCTCAAGTGCCAATAATGACATTTAGTCCCTATAAGTATATGAACTACACAGTGGTGGAGAAATCAATAATTTGTACCTACAGACCATGAGGCTCATATATATTTCCCTATTTCTGTGGACGAGTGAGAACCTTCCTCCTAGGGCTCAGCTTGGGTAGCATCCAAATAGTTCCCTATTACCTATATAGTGATCTACTGTTGACCAGGGCCCATAGGAATTAGGGAAGAAGGTGCCATTTCAGACAAAGCTTCTGTCTGTAATCAGGGAGCCACTGGTTTCAATCCTTCTGCTGCCACTGCCGCATTTTTATCCTCAATTACCTTTAAACATTTTGGACGCGGATCAGACGAGACCCATCTTCGAGACGCTGCTCTCTCACTGCCGAGCGCAGAGCAGAGCTGTCATTGAGTTGACGCTAATGGAATTTTAAATCTCCCCTCACAGCGGAGTAGTTCTACGTAAGTGCGAGTCCCAATTAAGAGGAGGGTAATTTAGCCTGATCTCCAAGGGAGCGACGATAGGCTGTAATCAATATCTAAATACAGGGCTTAGCCGCTTAGCAGACAAGCTATTTCCTCTGGTGGTGACGAGTCAGGTAGGCTACTTATCCTGCTGCATTCAGAGCAAGAGCACAGGGCAACTTCTACCCACTTCTCTCCCAACCTGGACTCAGGGGTAGACATAACATAGTAAATGTAAATCATACTATGTTATGACTAGACTATAAGACCAGGCTGTGGCTTCAGAAATATTCAGAGATCATCTGTAAAGTGGTTGTACGTAACGTGAAACAGTACAACGTCTTCAAGAACTAAGAGCTGCTTTTTTAATCAAAACATGAGGTTTTAGAGGGTACAACTCTGAAGAAACCCAAACTATTTCAGTCTACAAACACTCTTATGTACAAAACACAATCTACCATATACTTTCTGCACACACAAAAAAACATTATCATCATGTACAGATGTAGGATCTGAATTTGAGCTAGGTAAATAATACTGCAGCAACAGAAAATGTGAATTATTATGTGGATTATAAATCATGGACATTGTTTGTAAGGGAAAATAAAGTCTGAAATTTCAAAGATGAAATGACAGTCTTCAGGAGCCTTTTTAAACATCAAATACACTACAAGTTCAAAATGTCCTGCAAAAGTTATCCTGCAACAGAGTGATCTGTAGCATATCATGGGGTGAACTCTTAATGACAATTAACAACTCACATAGATTATAATACACCTCATTCCCATTGTAAATCCCCAATATGACTGGTTAGATATATTAGCTGTATTCTATGAATAGGGAGGGTATTATCATGCAGCTCTATTTCCACTCACCTCTTCAATTTTATATGACATTCTTTTGATTTTCATCTCGGAATAATTTCCCCTGGCCGACAGGAGATGGATCATCTTAATCAATAACTTCAGACAACACGATGAATTATAAATACTGTGTGTGTCCCATTTTGTACCTTATTCTCTGAATAGTGCACTACTTTGACAAGAGCCCTATTGGTCCTGGTCAAAAGTAGTGCACTAGAAATGTAATAGAGTGCCGTTTGGGACACAGCCCATATCCCTCCATATCCCTGCCTAACTTTTATTCAATGACTCCCAACACCATTATTAGTATCTATCTCCCTGTGCCATACACACACTATAACCAGCTTGGTGATGTTAAAACCTTAGATTAGCCTCTATTAAAACTATTTCAGCGTGACATGGCTCTTCAAGGTGCGTACGCACACACTGTCAAGGACAGCGCTGTAATGAGTCTGGACTTTATTTTCCCATTTTAATGCAGTCTGTGGAGGATAAGGCAGGATAAGGCTGGGTACAGGAATACGCCCTTCGCTCAGTGAAATACCATTTACTGCCAGAGTAGGATCACTGTTCTGCATCACAAATGGCACCGTATTCCCTAAATAGTGTAATACTTTTGTCGGGAGCCCTACGGGCCCTGGTCAACAGTAATGCATTATATAGGGAATAGGGTGCCATTTGGGATGCTTTCTGTGTCAGTTGGGTCACCTAACAGAATTTATCCACTTGAGATGCCTGCTGGTGGGGGAGAATGATTTGTGTTGCAATCTCCTCCTTCACCTGAACTGTTTCTGCTAGGATGTCTGACATACGAAGCTTTTCTTTGTAATACACTTCAGCTTCTAACCACAAAGTCAACACATAGGCTACCCATTTGGACACAACCCACAGTGAGAATTCTTGATAACAATACTTTTCATTTCATTGCTCTTACACCTGTGTATATCCACTCGTATAATAGCAAATACAAAACACTTACCACTATTACATTCTATTTCCCCTTCATTTCAGTGCCGGTCACTTATTTAACAAGTTTCACTTTAAAAGGTCATCAAGATCATAACAGTTAAGATGTTGTTATAACTTATAGAATGAACAAATCAATCAACGAACCAAGACAACCATTTATCTTCCTCATTCAAGATTCTTCTCTCTAATTTCTAATTCTGCTGTAGAATGTGCAAAGCATTTGGCACAATGGTTGTGATAGAAGTTATACTTTTTAGGGTGATACAACGGAGAGTTTGTCTCACAATTTTTTTTTTACCCAACCATTGTGCGGTGTTTCGCTCTCCACACCGCTTACGTAATTACTTTTGTGCAGAAAATCTCTGTTGTTTCACAACGGTTGTATGCCAAATGTGTTGTACATCGGTTGTACAGCTTCAGTGTGTATAGGGCCAGATGAATCTGTTTGTATTAGGTCATTGGTCTGGATTCATGCAATGTGTTTGTTTCTATTCCAGGGTGTGAACAAATGGCAGCAGAAAAGTGGTGGTTTCTCCTCCGAGGTCAGTAGAGCCAATGAGCATATCATATCGCATCAATAGTTATCATGTCACATTCATTTTAAGGGGAAGCCTGAGTGCTCTCCTCTCACTCACACACACACACACAATTAGTGTACACACTTGCGAGCGCACACATGCACAGCAACACATACACACACCAGACCACTGTGTGTAAGTGCATCATTTAGAAGAGCCTCAAGACATTAATTAAACCTGGATATCCTGGTCCCGGGTATTGCTGAAATCCCACTTCCATCTGCGTGAGGTTGGGAGAGAGCGAGGGAGAGAGGGTCGGAGGGAAGGAGAGATATCGTCACAGCATCCTCTCCACTGCGCTGAGTATGGCTGAGTATTAGGTTATCAGTGGAACACCAATCAATGCATGAATAATTCTCACATAAGGCCTGTTGCAGAATGTCTAGATATTAATTCCAGATGTCTGCAAATATGGGTGCCCAAAGGGAGCTGGTCGAAAGTAGTGCACTATAAAGGGAACAGAGTGCCATTTGGGATGCACACTTAGACTGACTCCAGATGAAAATGTCAGCACAGCCAACTGTGACCCCCGCTGAATGTCAATTAATGCGATATTTAGTAGTCGGTTTTCTTTTCTCTGTGCCTTCGAGGCTGTGTGATCATCCTGAGCAGAGGGGTACGTACTGTACCAGTGTCTATTAATGTTCATCGGACTGTAAATAGGCAGTGGTGGAAAAAGTCCCAATTGTCATACTTGAGTAAAAGTAACCTTAATAGAAAATGACTCAAGTAAAAGTGAAAGTCACCCAGTAAAATACTAGAGTAAAAGTCGAAAAGTATTTGGTTTTAAATATGCTTAAATATCAAAAGTAAATGTAATTGCTAAAATATACTTAAGTGTCAAAAGTAAAAGTAATATTATTAATATTTTCAAATTCCTTATTAAGCAAACCAGACGGCACCATTTTCTTAGATTTTTTAATTTACCGATAGCCAGGGGCCTGCTCCAACACTAAGACATAATTTACAAACAAAGCCAGATCAGAGGCTGTAGGGAAGACCAGGGATGTTCTCTTGATAAGTGTATGAATTAGACAATTTTTCTGTTCTGCTAACCATTCAAAATGTAACGAGTACTTTTGAGTGTCAGGGAAAATGTATGGAGTAAAAAGTACATAATTCTCTTTAGGAATGCCGTGAAGTAAAAGTAAAAGTAATCAAAAATATAAGTAGTAAAGTAAAGTACATATAAGTATAGTTACTTAAGTACTTTACACCAATGTACGTAGGCATGTATTTAGCCAGCAACCCGACCACATTCACACAAACACGCAGGCACACACACACACACACACACAGGTAGGCAGGCAGGCAGGCAGGCAGGCACACACAACACACACACACACCACACACCACACACACACACACACACACACACACACACACACACACAACACACACACACACACACAACACACACACACAACACACACACACACACACACACACACACACAACACCACACACACACACACAACACACACACACAACCTGGGTTCAACAGTGTTCTGGGTTCATCAGTGTTCTGGGTTCTGGGTTCTGGGTTCAACAGTGTTCTGGGTTCTGGGTTCAACAGTGTTCTGGGTTCTGGGTTCAACAGTGTTCTGGGTTCTGGGTTCAACAGTGTTCTAGCTGAAACAGTGTTCTGGCTTCAATAGTGTTTATTCTCACAGACAAATGGCCAATATGACATTTAAATTCTCTGAGTAAAACAGTCATTATATACAGTAATACTGGAGAGCTGTTGGCAGAGTGGAACTGTACCCATAATTGGTCATGTTTCATAATCATTTTCTGAATAGAAATCTATCAATGAATAGATTTTCACTGTATTCATGTTTTTCCCCTATCCTAACACAATGAGACTCCGTTCAAGCTCCATCCTCCCAATTTAACCCCAGATTACGTGTTCTCACATACTTTACTAATATACTTTCTTGTTTTTTAGTCCATGTGTTTAGACTATTTGCACTTAAATCATTTGCTTTTCAAAGTTATAGAATTGCAAGAGCCTGTCTGTACGAACCACGTCCAACAGATGTAGATGGCCCTATAGCGTACCTCAAAACCAAGAAGTGCTTAACCACAATGGGTAAGGTTTATTTAAGGCTATACAATCATATCATGACTTCCTGTATGTTGTAGTAAGTGTTCAAGAAAGTAAATTTTCAACCCAGTTGGAGAAATACTGTATATGTAAAAGCATCATCCCTTTTGGCCTAAGTTGAACCAAAGGGTTAAATGAGCCACCACTAGTTTCTAGGAAACCATACACAAAATGAATCATGTGACCAAATATTTAGGTAGAGGTCATCATTTCATGGAGTCTGTGAAGGAAGAAACCAAATGGAAAAAGCGGTAAGCAAGTTAGGTCCAAAAAACAGATTTTCACCAAGTCAAATTAACCTATCGTGTTAGAGGTTTCATTGTGCTTGTATTTAAACCAACTTCGATAGTTTTAAGATTGTTCTGTCCATCAGTTGGGGTTTATATAATCTACAATATGAGGATGTGATCCTGGCATGAAAGTGTATCCTCATATCTGTGTGGGCTAATATAGTCAAAATGTTTGCCTTGGAGTAAGTTGAGCCAATGGCCACCATACCCAAAACAAATGCCGATTACATTTTGTCTGTTTTATGCACAATATATGCATAGTATTTTTGCAATTTGTCATGCATATGAACTCAAGATTGATATGGTTACAGAGGAAACATCATCATGCCCTGTGTATACAAACCAGTGGTCTACCCCCCTTGAGGTTCTTGAGAGAGCAAACAAGGAAGTGAAAGATACACAACATACTGAAATATATGTAGATATCTTTGTTAGAGAAAGAATGCTATATTTCCCTTGACGTAGTGACGCTGAATGGAAAACATTACTCAACATACACCACTCTCCCCTTCAGCTTTACTCAGAAAATCGGATAAGCCAAGAATGACATCGTGTTCTCAGTGTCTACGAACCCAGAGGTAATCATGGCCATGCATCTCTGTCTCTGTCGCTGTCTCTGTCACTTCCCCAGCTAGAGCAGACACCACAGATCAACTGGCACATGACGATGTGTTACTCATACCAGCACATGAATAAGTGACATCATAAATTCGTCCCTTTAATGAGAAAACATCATCATACAACTCTTTATTTATTTCTGGGGCCAGTGGGCAAAACTGCTCGAAAAGACATCTGCCTAATGATTTTTGTCATGGTCCGTTTGTATAGTTATTGAAAATGTTTTTACCTGGTTGTAATCTGGTGAGCTGACGTTTCTTTAACAAGAAAAGCAGATTGCAACTCGAAAACGATATCATGACTTCCCATATCATTCTGCTGTAAAGCTGGCGAAACTAAATGTATTCTAAGTAACTGCACACGTCCACTGATTGCCTGTGTCGATATAATGGAGTGATTTTCCCTTAGAGGATCTAATTTCAGAAAGAATATCCTACATTTTCCTGGGCCAATGTCTGAAATGGGTTATTGACACATATATACACACAAATTGAGAACAGATGATGATAAGTTTGTCTGAGTCAGCATTTACTCTCCCTTATTCCCACGTAGTAAGGCACAGAATACGTCTGGTCCGGGAGGAGCTGTGAATAGGCCTGCATGCATACAACCATTATTCATTAAATTACCATTTAGGCACAAAATACAGTAGATACTGTATGTCTGGTTTGTGGAGCTACAGTATATGAATAGACACACACTAACACAGTGTACAACAGTATACACCAGAGTTCCTCTCCTCTACAATACCACAGTTGCTATAAAATAGCTTTATCGTCTCTACAGTGTGCTCTGAGACAGCCAGATGATCCCTGTGTCACGGAAAACGCTGCAATTCATCCGTTTCTGAGGACTTAGAGCTTTATCACCAGGGTGTTGTTGTGCTGACTGTGCTTGCCTATTGGGAAGTCACAGACAGGGCCAATAATAGCTGTAAAAAAAATAATGTATCCTATTGGCCCTGGTCAAAACTAGTACACTAAATAGGTAATAGGGATATTATCTAAACGTTTTTAAGGAACCAAAAGTTGTCAGTGTAAACATGCATTGTTCCTGGTACTACAGACTTCCCTGCTCCAACACAAATGTTCCTTTGGGGAGATAGTTAGTCACCAAACTTATATTAAAGTCTTTATTAGTCAGTGTCTCGGCAGACTTTGAGTTGATCCAGGGACCAAATCCCTTTCAAACACAGTGACATGTCTCCCCACCGTCCTCTACAACAGGAGTAATACCCTTATATTCTCTCCCTGACAGTACAACACAGAGGCCATGATGTTCTGTCTTCATCCCCTTTTATACAGCTTTTAAATTTCATGAAAGGTAAACGAGAAGAGAGAAAATATAAGAGCCTCTAAAGCCACCAGCAGCAGGTAATTTGATTAACCTCCAGAGGTTGAACCATTGGCATTTATAACGGCTGGGAGAAGGAGAGGGCACAGAGGGTACAACCAATCCCATCACTAAACACAGCTGTGACAAATAGCTCTGACAATCCTGTCAGTGTGGTTAGGCAGGCGGCTGGGGGGGAGGCGGCCGTCAGGCCGTGGCGTCGTCTGTAAGGCGTCTCATTCTGAATGGAGACACGCCAGGTCCTCTGTGACAAATCACCTCACAACGACAATCTGTTTCTGAGCAGAACTTTCAGCTGTCAAAGGATCTGGAGCCATTGAGATGACTAACACTCTGCTTAGTTTTCTTCCATTTATTTTGTGTGTGGAGGGGGGGGGGTTGCTTTTTCTTTTCCCTTCTTTCTTTCTTGAACTTATAAGTTATTACTTGACTAATACCTGTGTTATTTAAAGCTTTCTGTGAAAAGTCCAATTGCCAATGTACTCATTATAAAGGGCACTTACTTCTCAGTCGAAACAGTTTGCATGAGACACAAGGCTATTTAGTTGAAAATGCCAAGTATATTAACTTTCCATATGGCCACACTGGTCCTTGAAATCTGTAGACCAAGCTTTTTACATGCTCTTTTTTTCTACCACAGCAAAATCTCAAAAGCCTATCAACCATTTCCCTGTTTCCAAAACAATTGTCCCATAGAGAGATGTTCGCTATTAGGCATGGCATATTAAAGGTAAGAGGAGCTATCAAATGACGCAATGCTGAGGAAGTTGTTGACCACAAATGTTTAGATTTTTTATTTGGTCATTGACAGTCATCTGATGTCCTAAAATAAAAAATCTAAACATTACGTTCTATGATGACTTAATTATTTTTCCCTAATCCAGGTATAAAGTCATATTGCTGTGGATGGGAAAGATTATCCCCACTCCTATGGGCCCTGGTCAAAAGTAGTGCACTTGAAAGTGAATAAGGTACCATTTGGAACACATCCCCAGCCACATTCAGCAAGATGAGACATTAGGCTCACAGGATCTCAGTTCTGTCTCAGATCACTCTAATGTCTAATGGCCTCTCTCTCTCACTCACACACACACACACACACACACACACACACACACACACACACACACACACACACAAGCAAACAAATTGAAATCTCTCAAAACATGCAAATCTATCAAATGTATACATTGTATTGAGTAGTCACGTGCTATAGCAGAACAACATCTAAGCTAGTAACCAAACAGTATTAGGAGACCTCTGCCTCCCCCCTTCTCGTACAGGTACTGCCCAGCGATGGGAGATTACGCTCGCATGAAACTCCATCAGGAGCAGCGCAGCACCAGCCTCCATCTGTTCAGCACAATGAGAAACCCTCACCTAGTGTAGACGGCCCCGCTGGAGGGAACAGGGAGGGAAGTCCCAATCAGATAAATCACCTCCCTAAATGCCACTGGGAATTACTGTGTGTGTGTGTGTGCGTGTGCGTGTGCGTGAGTGAAGGCGTGAGTGCGTGAGTGAGTGAGTGAGTGAGTGAGTGAGTGAGTGAGTGAGTGAGTGAGTGAGTGAGTGAGTGGTGAGTGAGTGAGTGAGTGAGTGACTGTGTGTGACTGTGTCTGTGTCTGTGTGTGTGTGTGTGTGTGTGTGTGTGTGTGTGTGTGTGTGTGTGTGTGTGTGTGTGTGTGTGTGTGTGTGTGTGTGTGTGTTTTTTTTGTTGTGTTGGGTGTGTTTGGTGGTGTGTGTG
>NC_036870.1:15116087-15122916 GCF_002910315.2 Salvelinus sp. IW2-2015
ATTCTTCCTCCTTCCTTCCTTCCTTCGTCTCCCTCCCCCCCCTCTCTCAGCTCTGTCTGTTATGTGCTTCATTAGTCCGAGACAACTATCCTCCCGGAAGGAAGGAAGGAAGGAAGGAAGGAAGGAAGGAAGGAAGGAAGGAAGGAAGGAAGGAAGGAAGGAAGGAAGGAAGGAATGGAAAGGGAAGGGAAGGGAAGGGATGGGAAGGGAGGCTCTCTTTCTGGAAGGGCATCGCTCAAGGGATGTTGTAGAGCCTGTTCCTAAAGGACAGCTACTGTAGGGTACCATACAGAAAGAGTAGAACTCTCCCTCTTCACCATTTTAACTATGTAGTAAAAGGCCTCTGAGATAGATATATTTGTTATATCTAGTATCACAACAAGTGTACTAATTTCTGGAAATATTCTGTATTGTGTGAGTCTCAAAGTACCATGCTCGTAATGACAGAAATGCTACCAAATATCCCATAAAGTATCCTATCCCATCTGGGTTTCCATAATCATAAAAACATGATTTGCCTTTCTGATTAATTCAGTATTCTCAGGCTCCGGTCTCTCCTTAGCAGCCCAGCAGACCTCATGTTACATCTACTATGCACGACTTGGTCTTAATGGACTTCTCACAGGGAGGCTGGGAAGAAGGCTGGCCCAGACTGGGCTTGGTTATTAGGAGGCCAACTCATGTGGAACAAACTTGGTCCTCTGGGAAGAGAATTATACAAGTTCAGAGGAAACACACATTACTGGGAGAGAAAGACAGGGGGAAAGAAATACAAAAGAAAGCATGTGTTTCGTCTTGGCAGCATATACAATTTACAATGAGGATAGGATTCCTTACAGGCCAGGGAAAACTCTGGGCCCTATTTATGGGCTCTAAATAGGCCTCATGTTTTTCCTGGTCAGGCACATAGACAGGGAAGATACTGCTATGTAAATCACGAAAAATACTTAATTTTACACTGAGAGTGTAAATAACACTTGAGTAAACATGCAGATTCACACCAACAGGTGGTGTTACATGTCTTGTAAACTATTTAATTAGCTATATTACTTTATCACTGCACATATTTAACAGGCAGTGAAAGCTATTTGCATGGCGACCCATAGGGCACCCATGGGGCTCTGGTCAAAAGTAGTGCACTATAAAGGGAATTGATTGCCATTTTTATCCTGTTCCATGGACTCAGGTTGGTAAATAAACAGTCTGAAGGGCCCAGTGTAAATAACAGAGCCAGTCACAGTGTTGAATTAATCACCTTCTCCAGCTGTGTTCTCACTATTCGTAGAATGGTTGTTCAGCACTGGATATCCATAAGGTGAATGCACCTAACTTTGTAAGTCCGCTCTGGATAAGAGCGTCTGCTTCAAAACTGAACTTAACATGTAATGTAAAATGGAGTCGGAGTCAGGGCCGAGCCTTCCTTTGTGATTTCTGAAACCTCCTCCGTTACGGGTCTGAGACGCCCACAACGGCTTCGCGCTTCTTCTGAGCCCAACTTAGCTTGACAAATTGAAACCCCTACCTCTGTCAGTATCATGAATGTGATGAGTACGATGACTTCGTCAATTGGCGACTCCATTACCCGCTATTGACTTAAAAAGAATCATCCAGCGATCCATATCCGTTTTTGGCATTTTTTGATTGGGTTATCTTGAAAGTTAATTTTAAAACTCACTGTTTACGTGAGTGCTAAAGCGGCACGGACGCGATCCTCGTAGCGCAGCGGCGTGGCGGGTGGCCTTACCATACAACAAGTTTAAAGGCTAATTGCAATGAAGAAATGAGGTCTGGGCCAAGAGCCGACTACTAAAAACTGCTGGCCTTAAGCTTGTAGGGGAGTATATGGAGACTGTATTGTTATCTCAACCACGTCTGTGTAGATAGTACTCTGATCTATCGATCGCGTCGTATTACTCGAGTCTACTCAGGATCCGTCCGGTACGTCGCGCGCGCCATGACCGCGTATAGTATATATGTGCTGTTAGGAGTACAGCATTCAGGCTGAGGTAATGGAAGAAGCCAAAGATCCAGAGGGTGTGCTACGTATCTTAAAAAGGGTCCGCAACCAGCGTGTAAACTCGATAGAAATAAGCGTTGCGTAGCTTCGAGTGTATGATGACAGTGCGGATGCACTCACGTTTGGAAATCGAGGCGTTGCTCGTAGCGAAGGATGTGCTCGTGGCTCGGATCGGAGTACCGAGTTCTGTTCTGGCCTCTACCATTAAGATTAGGGAGGATGTGAAATGAGGCATTCTTCATTAACGCAAGATGTCCTCAAGCGCAGGAAACTCAACCTCGGTAACAAGGTTGAAACCATTCAAACTCTGTTTTCTGCCCCTCTCAAGATAAGAATTGTAGTAATTGGGCCCTCTTTCGGGGCTGCCAACACAGAGACGCCGGAGGGACATGCCATTGTGGGGCCTGTTGCAGGCGGGATAAGTCAACGGCTCGTAAGGACTGGTCGAGAGTCTGACGAGATAGATGGTATGAGAGGCACATCCAGAGCACGATCGATGGCAGTGTCGGGATAGGTGATTTGGCTCAGAGAAGCTGATTGGAAATTGGTGGTCAACTGGTGATGACGATTATGACATCGTGGAGTGGCCAGAGCTCACACACTCATCACTTGAGAAGGTGCGTATATGGGCGTCCGACGATACGGGGGAGGACGCCGAGATCTCATGTGACATATTATGCCTTGTCCCGTAATCTACTGACCAATGACAGGGCCTCTATCCAGGGCCCTATCAGAGTAAACTCTAGCTTTCCACAATGAATGAGGTTTGAGCGAATGCATGACGTGAGAGATCCGGCAAAGAACAGATTACAAAGCGGTCCGTACGTGTGAGCTCACGATGTACACTTGGTACCTCGCTTGAGGTGGTGTCTGCCACTAGTAACGTTGATTATGGTTACAGGCACAATGTAGCTTCAGATGTTCCATCCCAGACATACGTCGGCACGTACATGACATTGTGCAGAACCACTCTGGGGTTACAGTGGTAGTAGTACTGTGAGAGCCTAGGGTGCCATTTCGACCTTAGTAGGGCTTGGAGCCAATCAACTATAACATGGGGTGTTCCTCGCTCTGTATGCCAAGTTTGTTGTCTGCAGTTATGAAAGTGAATGGATAAGAGAGAAAGGACGCGTCCTGTCTCTTCGTGAGAGTTGTGTTAATCTGTTTCGTTGAAAGCAGACCACCTATGTGCTACTGAAGCCATTATTGAGAAGGAGAGAGTACGGTTATTCCTTCACCTTGTTCATAAAATAAATGAAGAATAGGGCTAAACATTGTGTAGCTTATAGCAAATTTCAATTTAACAAAAAAAAACTGACCGTTTTATCATAAAGCCTCTATTGAGCTTCAGCTGGCTCAATGTTTCACATGTTCAAGAGGTACCGACCTTTGCATGACAGGTGAAGCCCATTGTCGCTAAATACCTTTTTTATATTATATAACATAGCTCTGTTTCACAGTCCTTAAATCCTGGGCCATACTAACACCGCTTCTCCTTCTCAGCCACGAACATGAGTTCCAATGCTTTTCCTATATCGGACCTTGTTACGTAGTCATAGCAGATATAATCACACACATTTTTTGGTTATAGCACTTTAAAAATTCACACACTGCTAAATACGAAAGTCCACAGATCCCCTGTTGTGCTCACAGAGAGATATGGAAACCATTTTTTACACCATATAAGGCTTAGTTATCAAGGTTTTAGGGTCATCATCATTCTTAGGCAAGCATCCACGTGTTGGTCGTTTTTTGTCCACCATGTCTCTTGGACCTACATCTACCATGGCAACCCTCAACCAATTTCACAATCAGTGTCGTCATTGAAGGTCCAGGTGAGTCTATACTGGAGGGACAGTAGTTTATAGACTACCTTGCAATGATGCGAAGTACTAAAACTTGTTGTGGGATCACTTAAATGTTTTTTCTCAATAACATGTCAAGGAAACCTACTTACGCGCACATAAAAATAGCAGCTACATTTTCTTATTACGGTTTTGTAACAATATCAGCGCTGCTAGTACCAATATTTAGTAAAGGACTGCTCAAGAGTACCACTCAACACCGAAAAATGGAAGGCGATGCAATGTTATTGTTTGTTTGCTTAGCGTCCGAAATAGCACACTATTCGAAATTTCTATGAGGGACACCCAATTCGATCGAACCAAAAGATCCTTGATGCCAAGTCTAGTGCATCTGTATAGGGAATAGGGTGCAATTTCAGACACAACCCATTACCTCCCAAGCTTTACTTCAGCTCCAGTCTGGCCCACCTGGTAAACTTGACCTGCGGATGTCAGTCCAATTTGTTGAGCCGAGAATCCCCCTTTTTCCACCACTTCTGTGTCCAATTGAACAAACCCAGCGCATCTTGGGCCGAGTCATCGAATTAGGAAAACAAAAACATGGGTCCCAGTCTTACCTACTAACTGAGGAGCTCAATTTAACCTTGTGCAAATACCTCGCGATGCAGTCTCGCAGTTGCAATAGTTTCTATCGATAAGATAGAAAAAGTTTGAGAGTGTGTAGACCAGTTGTGTGTTGTCGCTGCTAATAGGTGTTGAGCTAGAAACTGAGGCCATTAGCGGGCTGAGTGATAGGACGCGAAATAGCGACTGTCCCTGTCAGCTGTAATACATGCGGCGTACGGCCTTTGACAATTGGAGAAGTTCAGAGCAGCCCTTCCAAGAAAATTGGACGGTATTCAAGAAGGCGCCCAATGCATTCCAATTACAAGTGGCAAAAGACGGAGTGGGAGAGTCTTCTTAAGCTCCACTCCTGTCAATTAATCCTTAGTGAAAGGTAAATTATCATTTGAGTCGAAGTACACAAGGTCCTTTCAGAACTGATGTTTTCCCATATTGTGTGGACTCTATGTTATCATATTTCAATCTCTTTGTGTGGTGGATGTGGTCTATCGAAGAGTGATTCACAGGACATGGTGAATAGAAGGCCTTTGGTATCACAACATCTATTAAAACCCTATTGGTAACATTTTAATTCTGATTATTACCATGCACCCTCATAGGTTTCTGAAGGAGATCACCAAAAACTTGTCGACAAAAACCAACAGATATATAAAAACACACACACACACACACACACACACAACACACACCACACACACACACACACACACACACACCACACACACACACCACGGGTTAATATGTTGTGGTTAGCCAGTTTGGAGGCGTATATCACACTCCGGTTACATTCGCGCTACCTTGAGCAGACGTACGAGTGCAGTAATCGACAGAAGCCCTCAACTGCTGCTTCAGATTATTCCTATTTTATCCAAACTTAATTGAGGAAAATAAGAAATTCCACATTTTAATTTTTTGTATATTCGGTCAAGCCAAGAGAGCACTAACTAAAGCAGCTTCTCCCCACACGAAGACAACAGGATCGGCATTTCACTTCAGCAGGTAATAATTCATGAACTTCTTTGAGGAAAAGAAATCATGATCATATAGAAAGCAAATAGGGACTCCCACTTTAAATCTAACGTATTCCTCCAAAGCTCAGTTGTTCTGACTCTGCCAAACTCTGCAGGACCTAGGACCAAAGGGAACACTCAGTGTTTTTAGGGGTAATTATACTCCTCTTGACACAATGATGAAAATTAAATCATGGCTCTAACTTCCAAGACTCGGCACAAATCAACTGGACTATTCAACTCACAAAAACTACACCTCATGCAAACAGAGCTACGCTTACCTGCTGACCTTGGCCTCTATGTTGAATAATAACGGCTCTCTATCTCTACCAAAAAAACACCGGATGTGTACCCCCAAACTCGCTAAAGTGGCACACAGTAAATACACAGACCTCACATCTCACATCGAAAACACAACGCCAAAACATTCGAACACACACCCAGCAGGTTGAAGCGAGGTGATGGCTATGTCGTTATCTGTCGGAAGAATATCAGTCAGAAAATTTGTTACTTTGTGGAATGGTTTGTCACTCTGACAACTCAAATTGAATATCGGCCTAAGTTTTCGGGTTCACTTACATCAGAGGATTCTTCGATTTTTTACCTCGTCAGAAACCTACTTATTTAAGAATAAAAGTTGTTTTTCAGCTATACCCAGCATACCTTAATTGACTCCCATGAAGTATTATTTAAAATAGTATTACCGTAAGTTAGTGTGCGATTTCCCAGTCTCCTTTTAGTACCCATCAATAGCACTGAGTACAGCTACATAATGTTAACCTTTCACTGCTAGTGCGGCGACACTTGTGAAGGGTGGGTAAATAACCCATTTTAAAACATCTCATTGACCAGCTGTAGAGCTAGGGGTTCTGTTGATATGTTAAAATTTTATGTAATAATAGGATACGGATTCCCGAACAGCATAATAATAGCCTAGCTCCTGGAAGCCCTGTGTTTCAGACATAAGGAAGTAGTAGCAAACGTTATTCTCTTAAACTAGGAGGTTTCTAGGGAGTTTTTCGCACCACCGTGCTTCTGCATTGCTTGCTGTTTAGGGTTTTAGGCTGGGTTCCTGTAAAGCACTTTGTGACACCGGCTGATGTAAAAAAGGGCTTTAATATACATTTGGACTGATTGATTGATTGATGTGAGTAGGGAGGGAGAGTTAGGTACAGTAAGTGGTTGATTAATTATTGCATCTTAGACTGTGTGGCGTGCGTGTGTGCGTGTGGTGTGCGTGTGTGCGTGTGTGTGCGTGCTTGCGTGCCTGTGTGTGTGCTTGTGTGTACGTTTGTCTCAGGTAAGCGGTTGGTTAATATGCCTCGTAGAGTGTTGATAGCCTTTCGGCTGATTATTCCAATTAGAGAACACAG
>NC_036870.1:15122941-15155695 GCF_002910315.2 Salvelinus sp. IW2-2015
GAGGTCACCAAAAACTTGTCAGACAAAAACCACAGATATATAACACACACACACACACACAACACACCACACCACACACACACACCACACCACACACACACACACACACACAACACCACACACACACACACACACACACACACACACACACACACACACACACACACACACACACACACACACACACACACACACACACAGCAGAGGTGAAAGGTGATGGCTATCTTATCTGTCGGAAAGATATCAGTTTGCTTTGTGGATGGTTTGTCCTCTGACAAATCAATTGTAAGTTTCGGTGTTCCTCAAGGTTCCGTTTTAGGACCACTTATTGTTTTCACTATATATTTACCTGTTGGTGATCAGAAACATAATGTTAACTTTCACTGCTATGCGGACAATACACAGACTGTAGAGTTTGATGAAAGATGGTGAAGACACAAAATTGCCCTCCCTGGAAGCCTGTGTTTCAGACATAAGGAAGTAGTAGCAAACGTTATTCTCTTAAACTAGGGAGTTTCTAGGGAGTTTTTCGCGCCACCGTGCTTCTGCATTGCTTGCTGTTTAGGGTTTTAGGCTGGGTTCCTGTTAAAGCACTTTGTGACACCGGCTGATGTAAAAAAGGGCTTTATAAATACATTGGACTGATTGATTGATTGATGTGAGTAGGAGGGCGAGTGGTACAGTAAGTGGTTGATTAAGTATTGCATCTTAGACTGTGTGCGTGCGTGTGTGCGTGTGTGTGCTGTGTGTGCGTGTGTGTGCGTGCTTGCGTGCCTGTGTGTGTGTTGTGTGTACGTTTGTCTCAGGAAGCGGTTGGTTAATCATTGCCTCGAGAGTGTTGATAGCCTTTCAGGCTGATTTATTCCAATTTAGAGAACACAGCGTGGAGAAGGTGATTAATTCAACACTGTGACTGGCTCTTTATTTACACTGGGCCCCTTCAGACTGTATTTTACCAACCTGAGTCCATGGAACAGGAATAAAAATGGCAATCAATTCCCTTTATAGTGCACTACTTTTGACCAGAGCCCAGGGTTGCCCTATGGGTCGCCATGCAAATAGCTTTCACTCCTGAAATATGTGCAGTGATAAAGTAATATAGCTAATTAATAGTTTACAAGACGATGTAACACCACCTGTGGTGTGAATCTGCATGTTTACTCAAGTGTTATTTCACACTCTCAGTGTAAAATTAAGTATTTTTTCGTGATTTTACATAGCAGTATCTTCCCTGTCTATGTGGCCTGACCAGGAAAAATGAGGCCTATTTAGAGCCCATAAATAGGGCCCAGAGTTGTTCCCTGGCCTGTAAGGAATCCTATCCTCATTGTAAATTGTATATGGCTGCCAAGACGAAACACATGCTTTCTTTTGTATTTCTTTCCCCTGTCTTTCTCTCCCAGTAATGTGTGTTTCCTTGAACTTGTATATTCTCTTCCCAGAGGACCAAGTTTGTTCCACATGAGTTGGCCTCCAATAACCAAGCCCAGTCTGGGCCAGCCTTCTTCCAGCCTCCCTGTGAGAAGTCCATTAAGACCAAGTCGTGCATAGTAGATGTAACATGAGGTCTGCTGGGCCTGCTAAGGAGGACCGGAGCCTGAGAATACTGAATTAATCAGAAAGGCAAATCACTGTTTTTATGATTATGAAACCAGATGGGATAGGATACTTTATGGGTAATTTGGTAGCATTTCTGTCATTACGAGCATGGTACTTTGAGACTCACACAATACAGATATTTCCAGAAATTAGTACACTTGTTGTGATACTAGATATAACAAATATATCTACTCAGAGGCCTTTTACTACATAGTTTAAAAATGGTGAAGAGGGAGAGTTCTACTCTTTCTGTATGGTACCTCTACAGTAGCTGTCCTTTAGGAACAGGCTCTACAACATCCTTGAGCGATGTCCCTTCCAGAAAGAGAGCCTCCTTCCCACTTCCCTTCCCTCCTCCCCTTCCATTCCTTCCTTTCCTTCTTCCTTCCTTCCTTCCTTCCTTCCTTCCTTCCTTCCGTTCCTTCCTTCCTTCCTTCACCCCTTTCCTTCTCCCTTCCTTCCTTCCTTCCCTTCCTTCCTTCTTCCTTCTTCCTTCCTTCCTTCCTTCTCCCTCCCTCCCGCCCTCTCTCAGGCTTGTCTTTATGGTGCTTCATTAGTCCGAGACAACTATCCTCCCTCCTTTCAGAAACCTATGAAGGTGTATTGGTAAATATCACAAATGTTAACAATAGTGTTTTAATAGTGTTGTGACACACAGTCTGGTATTCACTGTGCCCGATAGACACATCCACCACACAAAGAGATTGAAATATGATAATAGAGTCCACACAATATGGGAAACATCAGTTCTGAAAGGACCTGGTTTGAGCTCAATGATATTACATGATATAAAGTGGGAGCTTACAGACCTCCCTTGCCCACTGTAATTATGCATCTGAATGGTGCCAATGCATTTCAAGCAGCCGCATTATTACAGCTGACAGACAGTCGCCTCCTCTCCCAATCTCTTCAGCACACACGCACACACACGCACACACCTCAACTCTACTTAACTATTCAACGGGAGGCCGTTTTCCTAAGGATCCCCAGATGGTTGTCAATTTGACACAAAGTGGAAAAAGGGATTTCGGCTCAAATGACTACATCCCAGTCATACAGGCCAGACTGAGAGCTGAAGTAAAGCTTGGGAGGTATGGGTTGTGTCTGAAATGGCACCCTATTCCCTATACAGTGCACTGCTTTTGATCAGGGCCCATATCGAATAGTGTGCTTTTTCGGACGCACAAAAAACACCCTACTGTGGTACTTGTCTTTCAAACTAGCACTGATTTAGCTGATAGCTGCTATTTTAGGAGGTTTGCAGTGACTGTCAAGGTTTGCAGTGACTGACAGTCACTTGCAGTGACTGTCAAATGTGGTCCTCTTACTCACCTGACCTTAAATGCACTGATTGTAAGTAGTTCTGGATAAGAACGTCTGCTAAATGACCAAAATATACTATAAATGTAAAATGTTTCATATCTCTCTGACACAACAGATGTTAGCAGTGGTTAGTGGGTACTAGGTCTCTGAGAGAGGGGGGATTTTGGTATGTTTTAAAAAGTCGACATGCTTCACTGTCACAGGTACCTTTGACAGAACAGCCAGGCTGGGCTTTTACTAGGCCATTTATTCTCATTAAAAACTCCCTCTATACAGTGGTCTGCTTTCAACAGACCATTAACACAACTCTCACAGAGACAGGACCCTCTCTCTCTCCAACTCATACTGTCACAACACTTGACATGGGATGTGTCTAAAATGGCACCCTATTCACTTTACACTGTAAACCCCAATGTGCTGTCATTACTCACACGTTGGTGGAAACATATTGTGCTACCATATCAGAGTACAGTTACTTGAAGTGATGTTGTAGTCATTGCTCAAACCAATAGAGTTACTCTGACCCTGTAGGGCACATATGTCAGAGTCAAGGCCCGCGGGCCACATCCGGCCCGCGAGAAGGTTTTTTACGGCCCCTGGGATGATCTTGATTTATTATTAGAACCGGCCCGCAGACCGCAGCAAGCCGGCAGCCCGCAGATCTTTTACACGCACCAATACTACATTTCCCACAATGCAACGGTGACGCACCGAGCAGTAGGCTGCTTCATTTCAATATTTATTGGCACAGCAGTCGTCAGCATCACAGTAAAATTAACTTTCAGATACCCATCAAAAATGGCAAAACGGAAGGTGGACACTGAGAACCGGGGGTTTCAAACAAGGTGGTAGTCGAGTATATGTTCACGCGAGGTAGCTGGAAAACCTGTGTGTCTTCTGTGTGGAGAAAGTGTGGCGGTACTGAAAGAAGTATAATCTGAGACGACATTATGAAACGAAACACGCGGACCAAAACAAGAATATGGACATGGAACAAAGGCTACAAAAGGCAGAGGAATTAAAACGAGGCCTCAAATCTCGAACCTGAACCTGAACAACCTGAACAAAACATCACACAGAAGTCGACTTACTGCTGAACACCTCCACTCAATTCTGAGGATTTCCCAGCTCAGAGCCTTACCCCGAACATTGATGAACTTGTGAAAAGATGGACACCACCAAGATTCACCCTCAAACTCAAACAAGTGAACATTACTGTGCAATCACATATTTAGAGTTTTTACTCAGTTCAAGTTTAAAAGTTAAAGTTAATATTTGTTTTCACTGCATGTTACTTCTCCTTAAAAAAGTGTTGTTTTTGATTAATAGATTTTTGCACTTTATTTTATTGTATTTCAATCCAATTATATTTTAAAAATATTTCAGTTGAGTGGATGATAGAAAATTGCTATTATTGTTTTTTTTCTTGAAGTAAATTTAGCCCACTTTTGCTAAAATAGAAAATATAGGCTACTATGATGGTGCCTTGAATACCGGTTTCTTTCATTTAATGTTCATGTTATGGGGATTTTTATATAAAGGAAATTTGTCTTTTGTGTCTGTTGAAAATTAAAGATTACTGACAGAGCCATAAGAAAATATTGCTTTATTTATCTGATCATATTGGAATATATTTGTTAGGTTTTCAGTAGGTTCAATTAGGTTCACTAGACTATATGCGTCATTTAAAAAWTTTTCAATGAACATTCGAACAGTCCGGCCCTCGGCTTGTAGCTAAATTTTTTATTTGGCCCTCCGTCCATTTGACTTTGACACCCCTGCTGTAGGGGGTAGGGCTGTGGCGGTCATGAACTTTTGTCAGCCGGTTATTGTTAATATTGTTGATTGAGCTTAGAATACAGACATTTTATAAATGAATATATTTTTGTAACAAAGATAACAAAATCTATATTTTCAAGCTGTTGCTACTTAAACTTATTTCCAACCTTTTTGGATGCAATAAGTGTATTTCTTTGTTTTTCCCTACTACAAAGAAAGTATTTGATCCAGTTTGTAACACAACATGTTAGCACTATATAATATTAAAACGTTTAATACAAAATGTGCAATAGCACAACAGAGAATTCAGGAGGGAACATTAATGTTCCCCTCTGCCTCTAACACTTCTGTAAACCTTTTCAGTAGCTTTAGAATTTACTACTGCCAAACCAACAAACCACTTTAACTTCAACAACATTCTCAGTAACGATTACAGAAACGTTTTAGTTTTTAACTTTTTACATGTGCTTTTTAATCTACCTTAGTTGAATGCGCTTACTGAGGTAGTTCTGCTAAACATCTGCTAAATGTAAAATGTAATGTAAAAATGTACATTTGCAAAGCCTGCAGGGTATTATTCTATTAAGCTCCACCCCCAAACAAGACTAACTCTTTGATCGAAAAAAGTGAACTAGTCAATTTCAAATAAATGTAACTTAAATCACTTATTTAAAAAACATAATAAGTTTAATAATACAGTTTACAGTGTATAGTACACTAGTTTTGACCAGAAACTAGTGTACTGTTATGTGTCTCTGTTATCTGTCTCTCTCTTATTTGAACCCCCTCTCACGTTAGAAACAGCAGCGGGACACCCAATAGCGGGTTAGGGGTGGCGACCCAATTGTGATTGGTCAACAACAAAACAATACTGTATATCAGTATTTTTTTTATATAAAGTGCCTTTATAAAGTATTAATACCCCTTGACATAGTTCACCTTAGGCGATAATTAAAGCTTTGAGTCTTTTGGGGTAAGTCTCTAAGCACTTTGCACACCTGGATTGTACAATATTTGCCCATTATTAAAAAAAATATTCTTCAAGCACTGTCAAGTAGATTGTTGATCATTGCTGGACAGGCATTTTCAAGTCTTGCAATAGATTTTTAAGCCAATTTATGTCAAAACTGAAACTAGGCCACTCAGGGACATTCAATGTCGACTTGGTAAGCAATTCCAGTGTAGATTTGGCTTGTGTTTTAGGTTATTGTCCTGCTGAAGGGTGAATTAGTCTCCCAGTGTCTGTTGGAAAGCAGACTGAACCAGGTTTTCCTCTAGGATTTTGTCTGTGCTTATAGCTGTATTCTGTTTCTTCATATTCTAAAAAACTCCTTAGTCCTTACCGATGACAAGCATACCCATAACATGATGCAGCCACATATTTTGCAGTATTATTTAAGTGCCTTGTTGTAAACAAGATGCATGTTTTGTAATATTTTTATTCTCTACAGGCTTCCTTCTTTTCAATCTGTCATTTACATTAGTATTGTGTAGTAACTACAATGTTGTTGATCAAATCAATCCTCACTTTTCTCATATCACAACAATTAAACTCTGTAACTGTTTTAAAATCACCATTGGTGTCACATTCTGACCATAGTTCTTTTGTGTTTTCGTTGTTTTAGTGTTGGTCAGGACGTGAGCTGAGTGGGCATTCTATGTTGTCTGTTTCTATGTGGGGTTTCTTGTTTGGMCTGATATGGTTCTCAATCAGAGACAGGTGTTTTGCGTTGTCTCTGATTGGGAACCATATTTAGGTAGCCTGTTTTGTGTTGGGGTTTTGTGGGTGGTTGTCTTCTGTCTTTGTGTCTATGCATCAGATAGGACTGTTTCGTTTTTTCACATTTGTTGTTTTGTAATTTTGTAGTGTTCACGTTTATCGTCTTTATTAAAACATGTTGAACACTAACCGCGCTGCGCTTTGGTCCTCTCCTTCGTCCACAGAAGAAAGCCGTTACAATTGGCTTCATGGTGAAATCCCTGAGCGGTTTCATTCCTCTACGGCAACTGAGTTTGGAAGGATGCCTGTGTCTTTGCAGTGACTGGGTGTATTGATACACCATCTAAAGTCTAATTAATAAATTCATCAGGCTCAACTCAGCGTCTGCGTTTTTATTTTTTACACATCTACCAATAGGTGCTCTTCTGTGCGAGCCATTGTAAAACCACCCTTGTATGTGTGGGGTACAGAGATAGGGTAGCTATAAAAAAAAAAGTATGTTAACCACTATTATTGAACATGGAATGAGTCCATGCAACTTTTTTGCATCTTGTTAAGCACATTTGTACTAATTTAGGGTTGCCATAACAACAGGGTTAAATACTTATTGACTAAAAACATTTCAGCTTAAAAAAATAAAATAAAAACATTATGGTGTATTGTGTCACAAAATCTCAAAATAATCAATTTAAAATTCATACTGTACGTCAACAAAATGTGGAAAAAGTTAACAGGGTGTGAATACTTTCTGAAGGCACTGTATATTATATAATTTGTGGATTAAGTTTTAAATGCTCATAAAAGTGTGGTAAATGTTTACATCTTCCTGTTTCAAAAATATATTGTTCAAAACAAGATGTTCATTTACTTACAACTCTGCCCCTCAGTGACTGCAAGCAACAGCAGCTCTGCCTCTGTGGACACATAGGCCGTGCAAAAATTGCTCGGATTGTTTTGCCAGCTATTTGCTATGAGGGTGAACGGACCCGCATATATGATAAAAGCACAAAGTAAATGGACCGTCCTGGGGCCCGTTCAGTCAAAACTTCAGTCAGAACTTTTGGGTCTGCTCTTGTCTACCTCAACTTGGTCTGCTCTATCAAGTACAGATGGCACTAAAGCAAAAATCGAATTGTAATTAACTTGTAAATACATAATCCTAACAGTAATTGGAGCCTGGGACCTGATAAACCGGACAACTACATCCAACAACAGTCGAAGGACAGAGGGACACTCTGCCCCTCGTGGATCTGATAGGACAAAATGCACGGCCAATTTGATCGTTTCCCCCCATGGTGTTCATCATGTTCTGCTGTAGGTGACAGGGCGACAAGTTGTGTGAACTAAAACAACATAAAACTGGTGTATCACAAAGAATCATCACATTAATTAGCCAGCTACCGTAATTTTGACAAACATTGAGAGATAGTTGGGTCATATTAACTAGTTATCTACCTTTGATAAGCAGCTAGCAAGCTAGCTACCTAGCTTGTAGCTTGCTAGCTAGTTAGCTCCCATCCCAATATCTAGTCTTTCTAAACTAATATCTGACTAACTCGGAAATATGAAGCTCTTTCAGAATCAACTTTAACTGGTTAGCGCATTATACTTTGTGACATTATGTTAGCTAGCTATCTCCAGTTTGATAGTATGTTTTCATTTATTGCATCTGCATGATTGTTGCGTTCTCCCTGGTGCAGTAAATTGTTTGTGACGTGAGCTGGCTGCTCACGTCAGTGGCTTTTGGTTTKTGGCATGCAAAGGTGAAATAGGTGTATTTATGTTGTTGTTCAAATGCACAGAACACTTTGTTTTATCTTTCCAAAGAAACTACCGGTAGTTCGAAAACTTGGCAGCATATTTCTGTTTTGTTGACAACTCCAACCACCTCATGCCCCGGGTATTCAGCCAATCAGCGGCCATCGCTGGTTAGAAGTTTAGAACAAGAAAGTGTAAGCTATATAGAAATAATGACAGTCAAATTGAAAAATCATTCAACAAAATAATAAGGATCAAAGTGTAGATCACAACACATTCCACATTCCAAATCGCCTAAATAAAAACAAGGAAACTACTATGCCGTTATCAGTTATCGTGGGATAAGGCGGAACTGATTATATCTAGCCCTGGTTTTCTGAGGCACACCAGATACTTTTTTTTCTGGATCCTTATCAACTCATCATGGGACTATTTAATTGAGGTTTTATTATATTGTCATCATGGCACTACATGCATATTCCAGAGTATGAAACCACAGCCTATTTGGTAATAAAATCATCTTCTTTATAATATCTTTATAAATAGCCTACAATAATTAATTCAGAGGAACTACAGTACAACAACGAGCTACAAGGAAGAGCTACCGTAGTGATGGCACATTGAAATTTKAGTACAGATGYGTGTTTGTGTGTGTTCGTGCGTGCGCAGGTGACTATATACAACAACTATCAAAAATTGTCATAGCTTTTGTTTTGAATCATCCCCTAGCCACATCTGAAAGGTTGTCCTACATATTCGTTGCGTCCCCGACATCGATCCTTCTGCAGTTAAGTGGATGGCTTTGTTTAGCCCTGAAAAAGTGACCAATTTTACCACGACAAAAACCCGATGTTTAATAGTCCCAAATCTATATTTCATTAAACTGATGACACAGCATACCCCTCTCTCTCCTCTCTCTCTCTTTACTCCTGGTTTATTGATCTGCTGTGTAATGAATAATACATGGTTTTACTGCTGGTGGTAGGGCTGGTGTTACTCTGTTAAAAACCTCACCTTTCATTACTTATCTGATGAACCACAGTGATTCCACCATGATACTGCTTAGGGTGAGTCCCCAATGACACATTATGAGCCCTGAGAAAAAGTAGTGCACTATATATTGTATGGAATAAGGTCCCATTTCAGACTCAGACATAGGGGGACCGTAGGGTCACCACACCCATTAAATAATTATTTCTCCAGATTTAAGGTTGATATATTTTCATCCTTTTGGCTGGCTGCCAAATAAAGTGCTGGACCAGGGAAGAGTAGGGAACAGCTTGGATTGCCCCCGTATACTCACAGCAGAGTTGTGTTAAAGTAGCAGGAGAATCTATCTCACTTAGCTGTTCATATTGTTTCCATTTTCAGCTTTCAGAGGACAAGCGAACAACAAATACTACTATTGAATGTGGTCCTGTGAATGTCAGACCTTTGTTGCAGTCTGGTTGTCACAGGTGTTTCTAGCAGTGGTGTATAGTACTAAGTACTACTTAAGTTGTTTTTTGGGGTATCTGTACTTTACTTTACTATTTCTGTTTTGGACAACTTTTACCTTACTACATTCCTAAGGAAAATAATGTACTTTTTACTCCATACATTTTCCCTGACACCTAAAAGTACTCGTTCCATTTTGAATGCTTAACAGAAAGGGAAAATGGTCCAATTCAAGTACTTATCAAGAGAACATGTGTGGTCATCCCTACTGACCAATCGGAATACACGCTTCAAGATTGTTTTGATCACACAGACAAGGAAATGTTCCGAGTGGCCTCAGAGAATAATACTGATTTATACGCTGATTTGGTGAGTGAGTTTATAAGGAAGTGCGTTGGAGATGTTGTACTCACTGTGACTATTTAAACCTACCCTAATCAGAAACCGTGGATAGATGGCGGCATTCGCGCAAAACTGAAAGCACGAACCACCACATTTAACCATGGAAAGATGACTGGGAATATGTCCAAATACAAACAGTGTAGTTTTTCCCTCCAAGGCAATCAAACAAGTGAAATGACGATATAGGGACAAAGTGGAGTCGCAATTCTACGGCTCAGACACGAGATGTATGTGGCAGGGTCTACAGGCAATCACCGACTACAAAAAGAAAACCAGCCACATCACGGACACCGACATCTTGCTTCCAGACAAACTAAACACCTTCTTTGCCTCTTTGAGGATAATACAGTGCAACCAACGGGGCCAGCTAACAAGGACTGCGGGCTCTCCTTCTCCGTGGCCGACGTGAGTAAGACATTTAAACGTGTTAACTCTCGCAAGGTATCCCTAGCCACATCCACAGAGCATGCGCAGACCAGCTGGCTGGTGTGTTTATGGATATATTCAATCTCTCCCAATCCCAGTCTGCTGTCCCCACATGCTTCAAGATGGCCACCATTGTTCCTGTACCCAATAAGGCAAAGGTAACTGAACTAAATGGTAAGGCAAAGGTAACTGAACTATGTGCAATTGGTTTCTGGACTTCCTGACGGGCCGCCCACAGGTGGTGAAGGTAGGAAACAACATCTCCACTTCAACACTGGGGCCCCACAAGGGTGCATGCTCAGCCCCCTTCTGTACTCCCTGTTCACCCATGAATGCGTGACCACGCTTCCAACTCAATCATCAAGTTTGCAGACAACACAACAGTAGTAGGTTTGGTCACCAACAACGACGAGACAGCCTATATGGAGGAGGTGAGGGCACTCAGAGTGTGGTGTCAGGAAAACAACCTCACACTCAACGTCGACAAAACAAGGAAGATGATCATGGATTTCAGCAGAGGGAGCAGCCCCCCATCCACATCGACGGGACAGCAGTAAACAAGGTGGAAAGTTCCTTGGCGTACACATCACGGACAAACTGAAATGGTCCACCCACACAGACAGTGTGGTGAAGAAGGCGCAACAGCGCAACAGCGCCTCTTCAACCTCAGGAGGCTGAAGAAATGTGGCTTGTCATCTAAATCCCTCACAAACTTTTACAGATGCACAATCTAGAGCATCCTGTCAGGCTGCATCACCGCTTGGTACGGCAATTGCACCGCCCACAACCGCAGGGCTCTCCAGAGGGTGGTGCGGTCTGCACAACACAACACAACTATCTGCCCTCCAGGACACCTACAGCACCCGTTGTCACAGGAAGGCCAAAAAGATAATCAAGGACAACAACCACCCGAGCCACTGCCTGTTCACCCTGCTACCATCCAGAAGACGAGGTCAGTACAGGTGCATCAAAGCTGGAACTGAGAGACTGAAAAATAGCCTCTGCCTCAAGGCCATCAGACTGTTAAACAGCTGTCACTAGCACAGAGAGGCTGCTGTCTACATACAGACTTGAAATCATTGGCCACTTTAATAAATCGATCACTAGTCACTTTAATAATGCCACTTTAATAATGTTTACATATCTTGCATTTCTCATCGCATATGTATATATTGTGTTTTTATACCATCTATTGCATCTTGCCTATGCCGGTCGGTCATTGCTCATCCATATATTTATATGTACATATTCTTATTCCATCCCTTTACATAGATTTGTTTGTATTTGGTAATTGTTGTGGAATTGTTACATTACATGTTAGATATTACTGCACTGTCGGAACTAGAAGCGCAAGCATTTGGCTACACTCACAATAACATCTGCTAACCGTGTGTGTGTGTGACCAATAACATCTGCTAACCGTGTGTGTGTGTGACCAATAACATCTGCTAACCGTGTGTGTGTGACCAATAACATCTGCTAACTGTGTGTGTGTGACCAATAACATCTGCTAACCGTGTGTGTGTGACCAAATAACATCTGCTAACCGTGTGTGTGTGACCAATAACATCTGTTAACCGTGTGTGTGTGTGACCAATAACATCTGCTAACTGTGTGTGTGTGGCCAATAACATCTGCTAACGCGTGTGACCAATAACATCTGCTAACCGTGTGTGTGTGACCAATAACATCTGCTAACCGTGTGTGTGTGACCAATAACATCTGCTAACGCGTTGTGTGTGACCAATAACATCTGCTAACCTGTGTGTGTGTGACCAATAACATCTGCTAACCGTGTGTGTGTATGACCAAAATAACATCTGTTAACCGTGTGTATGTGACCAATAACATCTGCTAACCGTGTGTGTGTATGACCAATAACATCTGCTAACCGTGTGTGTGTGACCAATAACATCTGGTAACCGTGTGTGTGTGTGACCAATAACATCTGCTAACCGTGTGTGTGTGACCAATAACATCTGCTAACCGTGTGTGTGTGTGACCAATAACATCTGATTTGATTTACTGCTTCTGATCTGGCGGACTCACTAAACACACATGCTTCGTTTGTAAATGATGTCTGAGTGTTGGAATGTGCCCCTGGCTATATGTTAAAATTAAAACAAGAAAAGGGTGCCATCTGGTTTGTTTAATATAAGGAATTTGAAATGATTTATACTTTTACTTTTGATGCTTAAGTATATTTAAAAACAAATCATTTTAGACTTTTACTCAAGTAGTATTTTACTGGGTGAGTGTCACGTTTACTTGAGTAAGTTTCTATTAAGGTATCTTAATAGAATGACATGACAGTTACGTACTTTTTCCACCACTGGTTTTTAGGCTGTTTTCAGTAATTATTTAATCTACTCTGCTACATTTCTAACAAGTTTCTCTCTAAACATATCTAATAATCTCATCTCTCTCTGCTCTCTGTCTCTCTGCTGTTTCTCTCTCTCTCGCACTCTCTGTCACGGCCGTTTAAAGGAGTGGACCAAGGCGCAGCGTGATTAGAATCCATTCCTCTATTTATTTAAACAAAGAACACTTTAACAAACTCACAACACAACAAACCGAACCATGAAGCCAACGTAGTGCTCACAGGCAACTAAACAAGGACAACTACCCACAAAACCAACTTGGAAAATGGCAACCTAAATATGGTCCCCAATCAGAGACAACGATAAACAGCTGTCTCTGATTGGGAACCCATCCAGGCCACCATCAACCTAATTACCCCTAGACCATACAAAATCCCCATAGATAACAAAAACCCTAGACCAGACAAAAACCTATAGACAATACAAAAACTAAACAAACCACCCTTGTCACACCCTGACCTAACCAAATAATAAAGAAAGCAAATATAACTAAAGTCAGGGCGTGACACTCTCTCCATCTCAGATACACACATGGAAATACTCCCAACATTTAGAGCCCACCTACCTTGAAAGCAGGTTCTAGATTAAGTAATAAAAATACAGGCTGTGTTATAACCAGTGCAAGTCAACATCTAGTGCAAGACTCAATATCTGAGCACACATAACCTCTGCTGCTCTATGAAACATAGACTGTCTCAGATGACAATCTATTCCCCATATAGTGCACTTCTTTATACCAGGGCCTATACGGCTCTGATCAAAAGTAGTGCGCTATGTAGGGAATAGGGTGTCATTTGGAACAGAGACTTGAGAATGACCTTTACCATTCACGCTCACTATAATATCATACAGGAATAGAACCCAGACATCTTTCTGCTTCTGTTTTCCCTCTTGATATTTCCACTCAATTAATCCTAAACACAGGACCCTGACAGGCTGAGAGGCTGAAGCAGGAACCTGTATGTGGTTATGATAAATACCAACCTGTCTCCTTCTTGAGGGGAAACACTTTGACATTTGTCACCCATTTCAGGAAGCTAGGCATGTGTCGCACATCACAACTTTACCGGAGAGGCATTTGTATGATTTTTTTTTTCAAAATGCGTTTTTTGACAGAAATGCATTCTGGAACATGTGGACTTTCATGTGCCTTAATAACAAATGTGTATGCCATCTGTAAATATGAATATAATTGCTAAATTATTAGCCTAGTTGGTTTAGCCAAGGAATAACCCAGGAACCTTCCCGCTAGCCATGATTGGCTAAGATAATGGATGGGCTGGACATGCCAAGAGATGTGTTCGGATTGGTCTGCCATGTAGCATGCTTCTGTCTATAACATGAGCTGCTCAGTATGTGTAGATATTCCTTGCTACCGTGGCTTTTTATAAAGATATAACTTTAGCCACGGAGAACTGCAAAAGTGCTGCTACTGCTCTCAACAACATTGCTGTCCTGAAGGTTAGCAGGTGCTATCGACAAAGATCAGTGGGAAAAAGTTGTGATGGACTACTTTCTGCACACGGTCAGTGTGAACCGGAGTGACTTGACACAAAGGGCCAAACATGCGTTCATCCATGTATACAGATAAGAGTCTAGCTACATTTTCAAATAATATACATTTGTAATTTTGTCAGAAACTCGTTTTCATTGCAAGTTAAAGTGTACTGTTTGCTAGCTAGAGGACGTTAGCTTGCTGGCTTTCTAGCTAACGTTACGTGTATGATCTGTGTAGTAATATTATTTGTAACTCAGAAAGCCATTGGCATTACTAGTTATAGCCTAATATTTTTTAGCTACAGTTGAAGTCAGAAGTTTACATACACTTTAGCCAAATACATTTAAACTCAGTTTTTCCCAATTCCTGACATTTAATCCTAGTAAAAATTCCCTGTCTTAGGTCAGTTAGGATCACCACTTTATTTTAAGTGTGACATGTCAGAATAATAGTAGAGAGAATTATTTATTTCAGCTTTTATTTCTTTCATCCCATTCCCAGTGGGTCAGAAGTTTGCATACACTCAATTAGTATTTGGTAGCATTGCCATTAAATTTCAGGTAGCCTTCCACAAGCTTCCAACAATAAGTTGGGTGAATTTTGGCCCACTCCTCCTGACAGAGCTGGTGTAACTGAGTCAGGTTTGTAGGCCTCCTTGGTCGCACACGCTTTTTCAGTTCTGCCCACACATTTTCTATAAGATTGAGTTCAGGGCTTTGTGATGGCCACTCCAATGCCTTGACTTTGTTGTCCTTAAGCCATTTTGCCACAACTTTGGAAGTATGCTTGGGGTCATTGTCCATTTGGAAGACCCATTTGGAAGACCCATGTCTTGAGATGTTGCTTCAAAATATCCACATAATTTTCCTATGTCATGATGCCATCTATTTTGTGAAGTGCACCAGTCCCTCCTGCAGCAAAGCACCCCCACAACATGATGCTGCCACCCCCGTGCTTCACGGTTGGGATGGTGTTCTTCGGCTTGCAAGCCTTCCCCTTTTTCCTCCAATCATAACGATGGTCATTATGGCCAAACAGTTCTATTTTTGTTTCATCAGACCAGAGGACATTTCTCCAAAAAGTATGATCTTTGTCCCCATGTGCAGTTGCAAACCGTAGTCTGGCATTTCTTAGGCGGTTTTGGAGCAGTGGCTTCTTCCTTGCTGAGCGGCCTTTCAGGTTATGTCGATATAGGACTCGTTTTACTGTGGATATAGATAATTTTGTACCTGTTTCCTCCAGCATCTTCACAAGGTCCTTTGCTGTTGTTCTGGGATTGATTTGCACTTTTCGCACCAAAGTACATTCATCTCTAGGAGACAGAACGCGTCTCCTTCCTGAGCGATATGACGGCTGCGTGGTCACATGGTGTTTATACTTGTGTACAATTGTTTGTGCAGATGAACGTGGTACCTTCAGGCGTTTGGAAATTGCTCCCAAGGATGCACCAGACTTGTGGAGGTCTACAATGTTTTTTCTGAGGTCTTGGTTGATTTCTATTGATTTTCCCATGATGTCAAGCGAAGAGGCACTGAGTTTGAAGGTAGGCCTTGAAATACATTCACAGGTATACCTCCAATTTAATCAAATGATGTCAATTAGCTGATCAGAAGCTTCTAAAGCCATGACATCATTTTCTGGAATTTTCCAAGCAGTTTAATGGCACAGTCAAGTTAGTGTATGTAAACTTTATACCACTGGAATTGTGATACAGTCTATTATCAGTGAAATAATCTGTCTGTAAACAATTGTTGGAAAAATGACTTGTGTCATGGACAAAGTAGATGTCCTAACTGACTTGCCAAACTATAGTTTGTTAACAAGAAATTTGTGGAGTGGTTGAAAAACAAGTTTTAATGACTCCAACCTAAGTGTATGTAAACTTCCGACTTCAACTGTAGATAACGTTGAACCCGGTTGGTTAGCTTTAGCTGACTTCAGATTCATGCTACAGCATTTCATGCACGGTGGCTAGCTATGGCAATTCGTTTGCACTGTAGCTTTGCTTGCTACATGTCTAACAAAAGGCTCCACTTCGCCAGATGATTACATGACACATCAAGTTAGCCAGGTGTGTCTGGGGGTGATTAAGGTCATCTACTATATTTCATGAACATGTATACATGTCTAGACAATAGTGACCCATTGACTTAGTTAGATGTGGCTGGGGGTGGTTATAACATTTATTTCACATGACCCATCCATTTAAACAAGTGTGAAAGCATAATCTAATAACTATGAAATATTTGTACAATATTTTTATCTGGACACATTCTAGTTTTAAAATTGCTACTATGCAAATACGCAAGTAACCATTTCACTGTCCTGTTTACACATTCTGTATCCTGTGCATGTGACAAATAAACGTAGATGTTATTTGATATAGTGTGTGTTTACCAGAGACGGTAATGTGAAGAACAACATGACCTGCACCAAAGTCAGATTAGGATATGGGCCAAGGACTAGATAAAGTGTATTTGTACTACTACTCTTTGCTACTACTTTCACTACTTTAGTCCTGAAATCTTTGGTTGTTTACTACACTACCCTACTCTGTTTACCACATGGCCTCACATGTGAATCCTTAAAGAGATGG
The DNA here is from genome assembly GCF_002910315.2 of Salvelinus sp. IW2-2015. Lineage (NCBI taxonomy): Eukaryota > Metazoa > Chordata > Actinopteri > Salmoniformes > Salmonidae > Salvelinus > Salvelinus sp. IW2-2015. The sequence continues at coordinate 15,139,861 of NC_036870.1, forward strand.
GTGGGGTTTAAGAGGGTGTGAACTATGCTGAATGGGTGTAGACAAAGAAGAGCTCTCCAGTAGCTGTACCAAAAAACATTCAAGGTATATTTTCTCAAAAGTGGGGTTACAAGTTTATCAACTTTCAAAGCAGAATTACTTTCCCATTGTTCCTCAACGGCAGTGTATGATATACCATGTTGTAGTTCTGAGTCTGTACTTTTATCCAATGTAAAAAACACAATTTAAATGTTGCTACGTAAGACCAAATTTACTGTTGACCATCTCCCATCTATTGAGCTGGATGTTCTCTGACCCACAGAGGGATCGGTCCTGTTGTTCTGGTTGCATCCTATAGCATGACGCTATAGCATAACATAAAGCATTGCGCTAGTTAATAAACTGTCCTTGTTGTTAGAATGAGCTTGTTGTTTCTACTAACATACTCCTTTTCACCCGTGCTGTCACAAGTTTAGCCTGTTCACTGTTGTAGCCTTATGTGTCTTTCTCTTGTTTCAATGTGACACAACTGACATTTCCTTGCAGCCTATAACAACCAAACAATATTTATGACATGATGGTAAAAATGTCTTCCCAGTTAAGATGTTGCTGTAGTATGTAAAGTGTTGGTTCATCACCCTCATGAATTACTCCTATACCCTGTTTGTAAGTCTTTAATCATGAACTCCTCTCACAGAGTTTCTCTGCCAATCTCATTCTGAATGCGACGAGACCACTGAGCTCTGAGCGTTGAGCGTATTATAATGCCGGTAGTTTAACCTGAACCTCAGCTTTGATTACAGAACAGACCAGGCCTGGAATAAACCAGGTGCTACATGACAACAGCTTCCTGTGAATAAATGCATACTGATCATCAGCAAACATTGGCTTCTTTGGCCCTTATTATGCTAATACAGGATTAGATGTGTGTGTGTGTGTGTGTGTGTGTGTGTGTGTGTGTGTGTGTGTGTGTGTGTGTGTGTGTGTGTGTGTGTGTGGTGTGTGTGTGTGTGTGTGTGTGTGTGTGTGTGTGTGTGTGTGTGTGTGTGTGGTGTGTGTGTGTGTGTGTGTGTGTGTGTGTGTGTGTGTGTGTGTGTGTGTGTGGCGAAGGCCAGTGACTGGGCGGGTGGTTTGTTTGCAGGAGGATTTTAGCTGCTGCCTGGCAGTCATATGCTGTTGATTAACAAACTAATGGACAACCAGACTGTGAGGTGAAGTCATTTCATACCAATCACTATTCATTACTTAATGAGAGATGATGACGCTGGGTCTCTCTCTTTTTCTTTCTCTCTCTCTCTCAATTCAATTTCAATTTCAGGGGATTTTTTGGCATGGGAAACATGTTTACTTTGCCATAGCAAGTGAAATAGATAATAAACAAAAGTGAAATAAACTATAAAAAATGAACAGTTACAAAATAATAACGACATTTCAAATGTCATATTATGTCTATATGCAGTTTTGTAATGATGTGCATATAGTTAAAGTTAAAAAAGGAAAATAAATCAACATAAATATAGGTTGTATTTAGAATGGTGTTTGTTCTTCACTTGTTGCCCTTTTCTTGTGGCAAAAGGTCACAAATATAGCTGCTGTGATGGCACACTGTGGTTTTTCACCCAGTAGATATGGGAGTTTATCAAAATTAGATTTGTTTTCAAATTCTTTGTGGATCTGTGTAATCTGAGGGAAATAAGTGTCTCTAATATGGTCAAACATTTGGCAGGAGGTTAGGAAATGCAGTTTCCATCTCATTTTGTGGGCAGTGTGCACATAGCCTGTCTTCTCTTGAGAGCCTGGTCTGCCTTTGGCGGGCTTTCCCAATAGCAAGGCCATGCTCACTGAGTCTGTACATAATCAAAGATTTCCTTAATTTTGGGTCAGTCACAGTGGTCAGGTATTCTGCCACTGTGTACTCTCTGTTTAGGGCCAAATAGCATTCCAGTTTGCTCTGTTTTTTGGTAAATTATTTCCAATGTGTCAAGTAATTATCTTTTTGTTTTCTCATGATTTGGTTGGGTCTAATTGTGTTGCTGTCCTTGGGCTCTGTGGGGCCTGTTTGTGTTTGTGAACAGAGCCCCAGGACCAGCTTGCTTAGGGGGCTCTTCTCCAAGTTAATTTCTCTGTAGGTGATGGCTTTGTTATGAAAGGTTTGGGAATCGCTTCCTTTTATGAGGTTGTAGAATTTAACGGCTCTTTTCTGGATTTTGATAATCTACCTAATTCTGCTCTGCATGCAATATTTGGTGTTTCCGTTGTACACAGAGGAAAGTTTTGCGGAATTCTGCATGCAGATTCTTAATTTGGTGTTTGTCCCATTTTGTGAATTCACAACCATAAAGAGCAAAGGGTTCCTTAACTGATTCACGTATTTCCTAATTGATATGTCAAATTGTATGTTCCTTTTGGTGGCATAGAATGCCATACGTGCCTTGTCTATCAGATCGTTCACAGCTTTGTGGAAGTTACCTGTGACGCTGATGTTTAGGCCGAGGTAAGCATTGTTTTTGTGTGCTCTACGGCAACGGTGTCTAGATGGAATTTGCATTTCGTGGTCCTGGCAACTGAACCTTTTTTGGAACATCGTTATCTTTGTCTTACTGAGATTTACTGTCAGGGCCCAGGTCTGACAGAATATGTGCAGAACATCTAGGTGCTGCTGTAGGCCCTCCTTGGTTGGGGACAGAAACACCAGATCATCAGCAAACAATGGACATTTTAATTCAGATTCTAGTAGGGTGAGGCCGGGTGCTGCAGACTGTTCTAGTGCCCTCGCCAATTTGTTGATAAACAGTACCAGTCAAAAGTCTGGACACACCCACTCATTCAAGGGTCCGTCCCCACTTTCACTACTTTCCACACTGTAGAATAACAATGAAGACATCTCTCTCTCCCTCTCTTTATTTCTTTCTCGCTCTCTGTTTCGCTCTCTGGTCTCTCTCTCTCTTGCTTTCTCTCCATCTCTCTCGCAGTGATTTTTTTGTTATTTATCTCTTTAGAGAAAACAGGGTCCAGGAATATAATTCAGACAAACAGGGGCAATTATTTTCTAAAGCCTAATTAGTCTTGTTTACAAAGCAGATACGCTAATACTCCCAGTTAATTTAATGAAATAAAGTGATGGAAATATGCAATTTATTTTTAAAAGTATAAGGGTTAACAGACTAGGCCACAGACTAGGCCAAGAGTTCCAATACTTTGGGTCTCCCCTAACACACTTAAAATGTGATTTTGATCATGTTGAAAGGCAGGCTGTGCACAACATTCAGTGTGTCTGTCTTTCTATAATAATGCAGGATACATATGTAGTAATTTCCACTTTCAATTTGCAACTAAGTTACTCTGTTGATAAATGCCTTAATAAATGGTTTATTACTGGATGTTACTGTAAAGCATTTCCCCTGCAGCCGTTAGCTCTCGTTCTCTGCTGGAATCCATCTTCACAGATCAGAATCACAGCGAGTGGTTCGGGAAAGAACAGCACATGACACAAAGTTCCTGATGGACAGCTCCACCTCGTGAGCTTTGTCCTTTATTCCGGTCTGTGGGAGGCCAACATAGCATGCTGGGAAATTAGAATTCCCATGCAAATGTGATGCTGAGCTGACATGGAGATTGACGCGAGGTCTCACTGGCTCAGAGCCTGTAGTTAGGGGGAATGGGCTTGACAGTGGGAGCAGCACACAGGTCATTAAAGTAGGAACAAGTGGCACTGAGAGATGTTGAGGAGGAGGATGAAGCAGAGCGAGAAGGAAGAGAGGGAGGAAGAGGAGGAGGATGAAGAGGAGGATACGCAAAACATGTGCTAGTGGGATGATGGGAATGTGTTTTGCATAAGAGCTTCTACCTGCCGATAATGAATGTAAAAAGTTACCACCAGAACAGAACAGAAGTGGGGGAAAAAAATCTGATCCATATGGTTAATGTTATTTTGTATGTAAATATTCAATTAAACATTCTATCCTATCTTCTCTCCCTCCAGTCCTCTCTGGATGTTTGATCTATTATCACTGAACAGGTGCTGTTTGGGATGTATCTCACTGTGTATCTTGTATCTTACAGTTTATCTATGTGTGTCCGTGGAGGCTGGTGGGAGGAGCTATTGGTGGACAGGCTCATTGTGATGGCTAGAATGGAATTAATGGAGCGAAGTCAAACATGTGGTTTCCATATGTTTGATACCATTCAATTTATTCCATTCCAGCCATCACAATGAGCCTGTCCTCCTATAGCTCCCCTCCACCAGTCTCCACGGACACACAGATAAACATTCCAGCTGAGTGGTGCAGTGGTCTAAGGCACTGTATCTCAGTGCTTGGGGTGTCATGACAGACACCCTGGTTTGAATCCAGGCTGTATCACAACTGTCTGTGATTAGAAGTCCCATAAGGTAGTGAAACAATTGGCTCAGTGTCGTCCGGGTTTGGACTGTTTAAGCTGTCCTTGTAAATAAGAATTTGTTCTTAAAATTTCTCAGGGATAGCCTCCTTTTTTAAAGGTTTTGCCTAAAATGACATACCCAAATCTAACTGCCTGTAGCTCAGGCCCTGAAGCAAGGATATGTATATTCCTGGTACCATTTGAAAGGAAACACTTTGAAGTTTGTGGAAATGTGAATTGAATGTAGGAGAATATAATACAATAGATCTGGTAGAAGAAAATACAAAGAAAAATATAACTTTTTTTCTTTCTACAACCATCTTTGAAATGCAACAGAAAGGTCCCACATCTAGCCATCACTCTGGTTTTAATGTAGATGGTGTCCACAAGATGGCAGCAGTGTATGTGCAAAGTTACAGACGGATAACTTGAAATATGACATTTAGTGTGAAGTCACCCAGGTACATTTGGGCAAATCGTGAAAGAGACATTTACAATCACATTGCATTTTTTTGCAAGAATATCGTCAAATCTGTATACTTGGACTTTAATTTAGCTTATCCAGTACTAGTAGCCATATTATAAAGTTCAACATTTGCAAAACAACCAGTTTTCATAACTTCATAACTCTCCATATTCTTATAAATGTTGTCCAAAAGGAAAAGGCTTGCTGTCGCACAAGGTTAGCACCTACATTTTGCGACAGATACAGGGTTTCCGGATACTCCCGTAAAGCGCAGCTCATTGGCTATCTAGCTAGCTTAGTTTGACCCCGATTGATACTTATTTGACAAAGTTACAGTCAATCAAGTGAAGACCGCCCGCGTCATCGGCGTGCCATGAAGGCGTCGCTCTCTGACCAAATATGGTGTCCTATAGGATATACTACACCCCTAATGATATCGTGAACTATGGTTATGTTATAGGATCTCTGAGGAATAAATACAAATGTGATTTGACTGGTTGAAGCAACGCTTAGGGTTAGATTTTCACAGATTCCTTTCTTTGCAAATTGAACGAGCGGAAATACAAAATCGATCGTGCATGATATATGGACCTTTTTAGGATATGAAAAAGGATTTTATCTAACAAAACGACACTTGCATGAAGGATGTGCATATTCTTGATACTATTTGAAAGTAAACACTCTGAAGTTTGTGGAGATGTGAAATTAATGTAGGAGAATATAACACATTAGATCTGGTAAAAGATAATATAAAGAAAAAATCATGCGTTTTCTATTTATATTCAAAAGTTCAAAAGAAAGCCATACAGTACATGGACTTAGGAAGCTGGGTGTAATGTAGATGTTGTCCACAAGTGGTCAGCAGTGTGTGTGCAAACTRACACATTCAAGAATGAGAGATCTACATCATGTTTTGTATCAAGTCTCCCAGGTGTTCTTCACGACTTTTCCCAAATGTACCCAAGTGGCCGAATTGGTCAATTCAAATCAAATCAAATTGTATTTGTCACATACACATGGTTAGCAGATGTTAAAGCGAGTATAGCGAAATGCTTGTGCTTCTAGTTCCGACAATGCAGTAATATCCAACGAGTAATCTAACCTAACAATTTCACAACAACTACCTTATACACAGTGTAAAGGAATGACTAAGAATATGTACATAAAAAAATATATGAATGAGTGATGGTATAGAACGGCATAGGCAAGATGCAGTGGATGGTATAGAGTACAGTATATACATATGAGATGAGTAATGTAGGGTATGTAAACATTATATGAAGTGGCATTGTTTAAAGTGTCTAGTGATACATTTAGTACATGAATTTTTCCATTATTAAAGTGGATGGAGTTGAGTCAGTATGTTGGCAGCAGACACTCAATGTTAGTGATAGCTGTTTAACAGTCTGATGGCCTTGAGATAGAAGCTGTTTATCAGTTTCTCGGTCCCTGCTTTGATGCACCTGTACTGACCTCGCTTCTGGATGATAGCGGGGTGAACAGGCAGTGGCTCGAGTGGTTGTTGTCCTTGATGATCTTTTTGGCCTTCCTGTGACATCGGGTGGTGTAGGTGTCCTGGAGGGCAGATAGTTTTCCCCCGGTGATGCGTTCTGCAGACCTCACTACCCTCTGGAGAGCCATACGGTATGGGCGGAGCAGTTGCCGTACCAAGCGGTGATACAGCCCGACAGGATGCTCTCGATTGTGCATCTGTAAAAGATTGTGAGTGTTTTTGGTGACAAGCCACATTTCTTCAGCCTCCTGAGGTTGAAGAGGCTCTGCTGCGCCTTCTTCACCACGCTGTCTGTGTGGGTGGACCATTTCAGTTTGTCCGTGATGTGTACGCCGAGGAACTTAAAACGTTCCACTATCTCTACTACTGTCCCGTCGATGTGGATAGGGGGGTGCTCCCTCTGCTGTTTCCTGAAGTCCACGATCATCTCCTTTGTTTTGTTGAATTTGAGTGTGAGGTTATTTTCCTGACACCACACTCCGAGTGCCCTCACCTCCTCCCTGTAGGCCGTCTCGTCGTTGTTGGTAAACAAGCCTACCACTGTAGTGTCGTCTGCAAACTTGATGATTGAGTTGGAGGCGTGCATGGCCACGCAGTCGTGGGTGAACAGGGAGTACAGGAGAGGGCTGAGAATGCACCCTTGTGGGGCCCCAGTGTTGAGGATCAGCGGGGTGGAGATGTTGTTACCTACCCTCACCACCTGGGGGCGTCCCGTCAGGAAGTCCAGGACCCAGTTGCACAGGGCGGGGTCGAGACCCAGGGTCTCGAGCTTGATGCTTGATGACGAGTTTGGAGGGTACTATGGTGTTAAATGCTGAGCTGTAGTCGATGAACAGCATTCTCACGTAGGTATTCCTCTTGTCCAGATGGGTTAGGGCAGTGTGCAGTGTGATTGTGTCGTCTGTGGACCTGTTGGGGCGGTAAGCAAATTGGAGTGGGTCTAGGGTATCAGGTAGGGTGGAGGTGATATGGTTCTTGACTAGTCTCTCAAATCACTTCATGATGACGGAAGTGAGTGCTACGGGGCGGTAGTCATTTAGCTCAGTTACCTTAGCTTTCTTGGGAACAGGAACAATGGTGGCCCTCTTGAAGCATGTGGGGACAGCAGACTGGGATAAGGATTGATTGAATATGTCCGTAAACACAAAAGCCAGCTGGTCTGCGCATGCTCTGAGGACGCGGCTGGGGATGCCGTCTGTGCCTGCAGCCTTGCGAGGGTTGACACGTTTAAATGTTTTGCTCACGTCGGCTGCAGTGAAGGAGAGTCCGCAGGTTTTGGTAGCGGGCCGTGTCAGTGGAGTGTAGTGTCCTCAAAGTGAGCAAAGAAGTTGTTTAGTCTGTCTCGGAGCAAGACATCCTGGTCCGTGACGGGGCTGGTTTTCCTTTTATAGTCCGTGATTGACTGTAGACCCTGCAACATACCTCTCGTGTCTGAGCCGTTGAATTGTGACTCTACTTTGTCTCTATACTGACGCTTAGCTTGTTTGATTGCCTTGCGGAGGGAATAGCTACACTGTTTGTATTCGGTCATGTTTCCGGTCACCTTGCCCTGATTAAAAGCAGTGGTTCGCGCTTTCAGTTTTGCGCGAATGCAGCCATCAATCCATGGTTTCTCATTTGGAAATGTTTTAATAGACGCTGTGGGTACGACATCGCCGATGCACTTGCTAATAAACCCGCTCACCGAATCAGCGTATACATCAATGTTGTTGTTCGCCGCAATGCGGAACATATCCCAGTCCACGTGATCGAAGCAATCTTGAAGYGTGGWATCCGATTGSTYGRACCAGCGTTGAACAGACCTGAGMGMGGGAGCTTCCTGTTTTRGTTTCTGTCTATARGCWGGGAGCAACAAAATGGAGTCGTGGTCAGCTTTTCCGAAAGSAGGGCGGGGGAGGGCCTTATATGCGTCGCGGAAGTTAGAATAACAATGATCTAGGGTTTTGCCAGCCCTGGTTGCACAATCGATATGCTGATAGAATTTAGGGAGCCTTGTTTTCAGATTAGCCTTGTTAAAATCCCCAGCTACAATAAATGCAGCCTCAAGATATGTGGTTTCCAGATTACATAGAGTCAAATGAAGTTCGTTCAGGGACATCGATGTGACTGCTTGGGGGGGATGTATGCAGCTGTGATTATAATCGAAGAGAATTCTCTAGGTAGATAATGCGGTCGGCATTTGATTGTGAGGAATTCTAAGTCAGGTGAACAGAAGGGCTTGAGTACCTGTATGTTGTTATGATCACACCACGTCTCGTTAATCATAAGGCATACACCCCCGCCCCCCAAGATGCTTGTTTCTGTTGGGGCGATGAGTGAAGAAACCAGCTGGCTGTACCGACTCCGATAGTGTGTCTCGAGTGAGCCATGTTTCCGTGAAACAAAGGACGTTACAGTCTCTGATGTCTCTCTGGAAGGCTACCTTGTTGTCAAGAGACTGGACATTGGCGAGTAGTATGCTCGGGAGCGGTGGGCGATGTGCCCGTCTACGGAGCCTGACCAGAAGACCGCTCTGTCTGCCCCTTCTACGGCGTCGTTGTTTTGGGTTGCCGGCTGGATTCCGATCCATTGTCCTGGGTGGTGGGCAAAACAGAGCATCCGCTTCGGGAAAGTCGTATTCCTGGTCGTAATGTTGGTGAGTTGACGTTGCTCTCATATCCAATAGTTCCTCCCGACTGTATGTAATAAAACCTAAGATTACCTGGGGTAACAATGTAAGAAATAACACATAAAAAAACTAAATACTGCACAGTTTCCTAGGAACGCGAAGCGAGGCGGCCATCTCTGCCGGCACCGGAAGTACATAACTATACAGAACATACATAAATGCTATGGTAATATTTTTTTTGTTTATACACTCCCAGGAATGTCATATGATGGATCATTAGCGCCCCCACATAGAAGGTACTAACCTTCACACCTCTAGATGGCCAGGCGGGGGTGGGTGTGGAGCCAGAGACAGCATAGGGGTCAGACTGGAGGAACCAGTTCCTACATATAAATGACATGGGGATGGAGGACTTGAATGTGGTGTCTTTGAAGTTGGCTCCCACAGGTCATCCTATTCTCGACCACTATTGAGGATTTTTTTTWAAATCAGTTAGAAGTTTCCTATTACTTATTTTATTTAATATTTACTTTAGCAGGAGGTGAGCATTGCATCAATACGTCAAATACACAACACATATCTATAAACATATTTATAAACTGGATGGTTCGAGCCCTGAATGCTGATTGGGTGACAGCCGTGGTATATCAGACTGTATACCACGGGTATGACAGCACATTTATTTTTACTGCTTAAAGCTAGGGCAGTATTTTTATGTTTGGAAAAATAATGTTCCCAAGGTAAACGGACCATTTCTCATGCCCAGATGCTAGAATATGCATATAATTGACAGATTAGGATAGAAAACACTCTAACGTTTCCAAAACTGTCAAAATATTGTCTGTGAGTATAACAGAACTGATTTTGCAGGCGAAAACCTGAGGAAATCCAACCCGGAAGTGCCTTTTATTTGGAAAAATCCCTGTTCCATTGCCTGCCCCTCCTCCATTTAAAGGGGTATCAATCAGATTCCTTTTCCAATGGCTTCCTCAGGCTGTGACCAGGCTTTAGACATAGTTTCAAGCTTTTATTTTGAAAAATTAGCGAGATTTATCAAAACGCGTCAGGTGTCCTTTGATTAGTTCATGCGCCCGAGAGTTGTAGCTCAACATTTTCTTTCTCTGTAGTATTGAATAGTTTACCGTCCGGTTGAAATATTATCGATTATGTATGTTAAAAACAACCTGAGGATTGATTATAAAAAACGTTTGACATGTTTCTACGAACATTACGGATACTTTTTGGAATTTTCGTCTGCCCTTCCGGACCGGAACGAGCCTGTGGTTTTCTGAACATAACGCGCAAACCAAATGGCGGTTTTTGGTTATAAAACGAATCTTTATCGAACATTTATTGTGTAAACTGGGAGTCTCGTGAATGCAAACATCCGAAGATCATCAAAGGTAAGCGATTAATTTGATTGCTTTTCTGACTTTCGTGACCAAGCTAATTTGCAGCTAGCTGTTCTTATTGTTTTGTCTAGTGATTGATAAACTCACAAACGCTTGGATTGCTTTCGCTGTAAAGCATATTTTCAAAAATCTGGACACGATAGGTGTATTAACAACAAGCTAAGCTGTGTTTTGGTATATTTCACTTGTGATTTCATGATTATAAATATATATTTTTTTTTTTTATTATTTGGCGCTCTGCAATCAGCGGTTGTTTACGAAAATGATCCCGCTAAAGTGATCCGTGCGTCAAGAAGTTAAATTACGTCGGTAACCAGTTTATAATAGCAATAAGGCACCTCAGGAGTTTGTGATATATGGCCAATATACCACGGCTAAGGGCTGTGTCCAGGCACTCCTCATTGCGTCGTGCATAAAGAACAGCCTTAGCCGTGGTACATTGGCCCATATACCACATCTCCTCGGGCCTTATTGTTTAAATATATGATATAGAGTATGGGGAACACAATCACTATTATGAAATGTGGGTCAATAGGCAATAGTACACATAGACTATACTAATATATTGTATGCTTCAGGTCTATGTATTATATATACATATATAGAAATCAAAGACAAATATCTTAAATTTATATGCAACAATTTAAACAACTGGATTAGCACGAGAAGCACAAACTCATTTTACTTACTGATCTAAAAGTAATGTTACCTTTTCCTTCCAATCTTTCTTGCGTGCAGGGCTCCTCGTGTCACTCTCCTGGTCAATTTCTGCAATAATCTCATCCGAATGTGTCTACTTGAAGTTCGATTTAGCGTTTACACTCTTAGTAGCCATGTTGTACTTTTTCCAGTGTTGACAAAACCTTTAAGATGAACGTGAGAGCTGCTTAACGTAAACTGACCTGCATCCTGTGGATTTTCAAAGGAGAATGAATCGTTTTGTGTTCAGCCATAGGACAATGGCAGTTAGTCCTACAAAGGGCCATAACATACTCATTGAAAGCCCAGATCATTGGCTATCTAGCTAGCTGTGTTTCAAAACGATAAGTGGTCATTGCACCAAGTGCCTGTCAATCACATGAACACCGCCTGTCTCATTGGTGCGTAATGATGGTTGTCCTCCATGGACTAATTTACATGTTGTATAGCCAATACGTAATGTTGAATGATGAGACAACATTTGGTTGCCTTCTTGAGTGCACAGGATTGCACAGAAACCGAATTTGACCAGATGAAACAAATTAAATTTCATAGATTGTTTTGTTGCAAGTTGAAAGAGTCGGAATTCATGCAAAATGCTGTAAACAACATGGATCGTGTTAGGATATAAAAATTGATTTTATCAAACACAACTACGCTACATTTCATCTCTGGAACCCTCAGGATGACAAATCAGAGCAAGATTACTGAAAGTAAGTACATTATATAGCGTCAGAGGTTGATGTATCAAACCAGTTGCCTTGATAAAAGTGTTTTGTTTTTGTGAACTATCCTCAAACAATAGCATGGTATTTTTTTGCTGTAATTGGACACTGCAGTTAGATTAACAATAATTTAACCTTTCTGACCATATAAGACATGTCCATGTCCTGGAAAGTTTGCTTTCGTTTACAACACCATTCTAGTAAAGTAGCTATGAGCAAAGTTAGTGCTAGTAGGGAGGGGAGAATTGGTTCAGAAATTGTATATTTTATTTTATTCTTTTTTTTGTATCTCAGTGTATTTGTATTTTTTTATGTTTTTGTTTGTTTTCTGTGTCTTGGTGTATCTTATATCATATTCACAGGCCCTCCTTCCTCTGTATTGAGGAATCCGTCATGTTTCCCTGTATCTCTGCCAGCTCCTGAGCGGCGCAGTGCTAAAGGTGTCACTACAGACACCCTGGTTCGACTCCAGGCTGTATCACAACCGGCTGTGATTGGGAGTCCCATAGGGCGTCGCACAATTGGCACAGCATCGTCCTGGTTTGTCCGGTGTTGGCCGTCATTGTAAATAACAATTTGTTCTTAAGTAACTTCCCTCGTTAAATAAAGGTAAAAATAAAATCAGCCTCACCATTGGCCAGTATTTCACTATGGGTGTTGTCAGGCAGTGTTCTCTCACTGGATTGATTTTGTTCAGTAGATCGCGTTGCAGCTCAGTAAATCTGAATGATGCTGACAAGGTATTAGAGGGGGGAAGACTCCATCCATATGGCCCACCGTCGTGTCAATTGAAGCATCCTTTATGTCTGAGTGATGATGACCACTAAGCTGGTAGTTTAATGATTAGCTTAACAATGACCATTAAGGTAGGACCTTAATTGGGGATAACGGGCTCATAGTAATGGCTTGCATGGAATGGTATCAAACACCTGGTTTCAGTGTGTTTGATACCATTTCATTCACTCCAATCCAGCCATTATTACGAGCTGTCCTCCCCTCACCAGCCTCCTGTTATCCCCATTGATTTAGCCAGCATGGCTGATGTTATATGATGTAGAACCAGCTGAACATCTGATCCTCTTTGATTCTCTCGGTTCTATCCAGGTTAACGTTTATTTATTGATGGTACAGTGTCTAGGTGTACTGACTGCAATTGGAGCCCGCCGTAAATGGTTCCACCCATCCAGAGAGTCATCAATTAAAGCTGACTCCTACCTTCTCTCTGTTGGACTCCAGCTAATCTGGGTTTATCTCTCACCTCTTCGTTGCCAAGGCCCTCCTCTCTCTCCTCTCTCTCCTCTCTTCCTCCTCTCATTCTCTCTTCATTAATTCACCTTGCAGGCGTTCGCGTTTCCTCCTTGCGATGTATTCTCCAATCCGGGAGCCTGCTAAGCTTGAAATGATAATGAAGATGAGCGAGAGCACTACAGGCGGCTGGCCGTCGGTCCCAGACCTCTTCTCACTGGTAGGCAGGCATAGAAGATGTGACGTGGTCTGCCTGAGGAGAACTCGGGGGCTCCTCTCTGTTCTAACATTCTAAGTGGTAGCCGTGTTCTGTGAGCTCTGTGAGGGGCCATGGCTCAGGAAGATTCTGATGATGATTCTAAAGAGCCAGTTTGTGTTCATTCCTCACCACCATTCCTTTATGAAGTTCTGTTTCCTCTCTCTCCTCCCCCATCGAGGAGAATGGCTGCCTCTCTCTTTATTGAAGCAGAACAGGGAAATACACTTTGTAAGAAGAAGCATCATCAGCATTTGGCTACAAACTCAATTCAACGTGTCTCACTGTGAGTTTGAAAGGAATATTGCGCAAACCATTTCACAAGGCTGCAGACAGGACTTCTACCTAGATGAGATACTGAAACAACATCTAGTACTGTATTTGTTGCAGGTTATCAATGTGTGAATGTCTTACAAGTCCACTGAAATGGAATTTGAGTAGTCAGGTGAAGGCAATCCCCTGTAAATCCTTTGTCCTCCATATCTCTACAACCGTAACACATCTTGTGCTGAGTAAATGGCTCAGTCATTTTAAAAGTTGGCCATAAATCATATCATTTTTTATTAATGGACTTTTCCCTCACAGACTACCAGTCAGCGGAGAGGACTATATCTCTGAGAGATGAATACCCTACTTTTACACACACATTAAATCCTGAAATTTAATCAAATTGCCAATTAACTGTATTGGCAGGGGTGACTGCACGCTGAGAATTAATAGTTTTTCTTTGCTTTAATGAAAACATCAGACGAGATAAGCCCTATGGGGAATGACCTTTATCTATTTATCCATTAATTAACTTTGAATGAATTTCACATTGATGCTTTGCTATGTACCTGGACAGCCACCTGTGTGAACTACAATGTTTACAAGATGCAAACAGTAATTTTCTGGGAAAACATTATAATGAAGGGTGCTATAAGGCTAGCGACCCGAGTTATGCGGGCGTAAACGGAACATCATCCTCATGAACCTTTCTCTCTACTCATATTCCAACCTATAATTTAGGCATGAGAGTAGTATGCGAAAGTTTGTCCACAGATACGCCGTATTCTGACCTTGAATTAATTCCATCATATTTCCACCACCATAAAGCCTGATGAAACGATGAATAAGGTTAAGCAACCTGTCCGTTCCAAGTGGAACCACGTCGACTTTCTTTTTTCCTCTAAAGAAACAGCACCATTCTCCATGCACTGTCATTTACAAACTGATAAGAGCTATTGATGAGAGCTAGGTAAATTAGTAAGCCATTTGGATAAGGGGATTGTAAAAATAAATTACAATTGTTTTATATCTATTTTACCTTCTGATCGCTTGAGACAAATGTGAAACCAGTCACATGGCAGCGAACTGAAGCATATCAACATATCACCTTTTCCACAGTGAAGTTTATGAAATGTTGGTCTTACAACTGAAATGTGGAGACCCAAGATTCTGTAGCCATGTGCAAATGACAGTATAGCGCCAAATCTACCCAGTTGATTTATGATTTCTAGAATGTTTTAATTATACGGCCAGGCATTTCACTGTATTTTTATTACAATTTGTATCGTGTTAAATATTAACCACTATCTGTAGTCACTGTCAGTTATGCCGGCATACATTTATAAGTGTCACTTTGGGGTTAGTTTCCTTACATTTTGCATCATTCCATCACATCGTGATTTTACATTTGTGTGGGTGTTCCTGAGGATCGCTGGCAATAGTGGATCATAATAGGCTGACCTATTACACATTGTGCAATCATTTGGAACATGTAGCTTTTTTGTATCATTATGGAACCCAGACCACACATAGCAGTTTAAACCTGGAACCTGCGCACGGTTCACCATGACTGGACCGTAGCCATCCCAGTTCCATGATTAGTGAGGGTTATTAGGGTACATTTAGAGGACTACTGTTCAACACCTATTGTACACTTCCTCACCTTCCAATATTTCATGGATTGAACAACTGAATATGAAAACTTTTAGGATGAATCAAACCACTGTATTGGCAAAGGCTCTCCAAATCTGTTTTTTTATTATTCATAAATACTTCTAACCCTAAATAATATACAAGATCAGAGTATTTTTAAATCTACCAATTGGTGCTGAAAAGGAGACTAATATGCGTGTATTTAGACGGTTTTCTGTCATTGATCCCTATTCTGAACCGTTCTCTTGATATATATTCCAGTGAGTCTGTTGAGAAAATTCTACTTACAGGTACACCGTCTTTAAAGGGATGGCTATAGATAAATGTACTGAAAACCGTATAAAAATGAAAAATCACAAGAAAATATGTTGGCCAGAGAGTGGGAGTGTTTTCAGCAGTTTAATTCAATTTAGCTCGCGCAAGGGAGCCACACCTGCAAAGCCCGTTAAGCCTGAACACCAAATACTGAGAAGAACTTAAATCAAAACGCATAAAGAAGGAATAAGTCAGATTCGGGCCATTATTGCAGAACACAGAAGAAGCCTATTTTTAAATGTATATTCTGTAGCCCATAGCAGAGAGTTCTGTATCTCTCTCTCTCTCTCTCTCTCTCTCTCTCTCTCTCTCTCTCT
>NC_036870.1:15159686-15393172 GCF_002910315.2 Salvelinus sp. IW2-2015
GTGGTGATCCGAAAAACCCACTGGGAGAATGGTAGCACCCAGCAGCCTATTGCTCTGATTCCTGGACATGTAAAAACGATCAAGTCGAGCTGCACTCACCCTAGCCCCAAAAAACCTTCACCCCTGTATACTGTCTTGTGTTTGGATGTTTAGTTCTCCAAACATCCACTAGGTCAAACTGATTAAAGATGTCCCTTAAACACTCCCACTGACACTGATGAGGCTCTTCCCCATTTCTGTCTTTTGTAAAATCCATTGTACAGTTCCAGTCACCTCCGATCACCAGCGTCTCCTCAGGCGCTACTTGTGAGAGTTCCTGTCTAAGACTCCCAATAGAACCCTCTTTCTCTCCTGTGTTAGGCGCATACACATTTATAAAGAACAAAACCCATGTTGTTAATCTCTGCTTTAACAACAAGCAACCTGCCCCTACACACCTCCTTTGAGGAGCAAATTTTTTACAGCCAGACCCGGTGCAAAAAGACTGCCACCCCTGCACTAAGATTTGGTCCCCATGGGCTCAACACACTTGCCCCTTTCCACAGAGCCCCAATCAACTTCATTCACCACATCACTATGCGTCTCCTGCAGAAACAACACCTGTACTTTCTTTTGTTTTACATATTCACCCAAACACCACTCCTCTTTCCCGCATCTCTGGCACCATTTATATTAAGCGAGCTACCCAGAGTCTCCATAAGAAGTGGGAGAAAAGCCAGCAGAGAAATGACCAATAGGGAAAGCTCAAAAAGCCCCAGTGGTCAAGAAATTAAACAATTTAAACAGTGTCTGAAGGTCAAACCTTTTACGCACTGTTGTGTGACCCACTTCCCTAACCTAAACCGTTTCTTGGTGAGAGGACACCATGCCCCTCATTTCTCATAGCATGTTGGTACTGCTCTTACAAACTTTCTAGAATCAGGAAAAAAAGCCTCAAGATTAACTTTTTTCCCTTAGTCTCATTCAGGAACCTTGTCAAGTTCTCTCAACGTGTACTTAGACCCCTCTGGTTGACTGGCTGTCAGCTCCGGGCCAATTGAAGAGGAGTCTGAAAAAATAAACTCCTCATCCCTCTTCCTTCAGACTCACTTTCTCTCTCTTCTCTATCTCCCACCTGACCACCTGCCCTTTCTCTCTGGTTAGGGCCTCACCCACAGCAACAGGCAACATTTCCATGGTGCCTTTGTCCACACCCTTTTCCTTTTCCTCTTGACACCCCCCTCCCCTCCCCCTAATCTCTTACACTTCCCCACTATACTCTCCTCATCCACTAGAATAACCTGACTAGACCCAGTATCATCTACCACCACCCTCCATAGCATGACTAGGGCGCAGCCTCAGCTACCCCACCCTCCATAGCATGACTAGGGCCAGCCTCAGCTACCCCACCCTCATAGCATGACTAGGGCCAGCCTCAGCTACCCCACCTCTATAGCATGACTAGGGCCAGCCTCAGCTTACCCACCATCCATAGCCTGACTAGACTCAACCTCTGCTATACCACCATCCATATCTGCCTAGACCAGCACCTCCATAGCATAACTAGGCCCAGCCTCAGCTACCCCACCATCTCTAGCCTGACTAGACCCGGCCTCTGCTTCCCACCATCTCTAGCCTGACTAGACCCTCCTCCACTACTCCACCATCTCTAGCCTGACTACCTCAGCTACAGCTACCCCACCATCTCTAGCCTGACTAGACCCATCATCCACTACACCACCATCTCTAACCTGACTAGGTCCAGCCTCTGCTGTCTGCATCTCCTTACCCCCTGCACTTTGACCTCGATTTCCACCACTGGCGCTTGTACCCTCACCTTTATCACGGCCTTTGTGTGGGCACGCAAAACTCTTGTGCCCCAAATCCCCACATTCAAAACACCGTAGACTATCTGTGCTGGCAAAACCTGCATAGAGCCCCTCCCCATGTCTCACTTAAAGTGCACATTTAGCTGTTGCTCGTTGTGTTCAGAAACAACTAAACACTTGCCTCGGAGACGAAAACAACGTGTTTAACGGCATCTGCCTGAAACCCTGCTGACAGTACACGGAAACCGCTAGCAAACTTACCAAAACGACTCAGCTCTTTCTAATTTGATCATCCGTAATAAACGGAGCGCAATTTGCCACTACAACTCTTGTTGAAGGGGTAGAGAGAGGTGAAATTGACACCAAACACATCCCTTACAAATATTCCGCTAGCAATTAGCCTACCAACCAAATTAGCCCTTTTCATGAACACAACCACAGCTTTGTTCATTCTAGAAGCAGAATGTATAAACTCAGCTCCTACCTGTTCACCGACCGCGAGTAAGAACCTCCTCCACCTTAACTCCGTTCTCAGGAACCACCTGAATCCATGCTGTATAGACAGCGTCTCCTCCGCGCTAGGCTGAGAAGCCATCGCGCACACCACAACTTCAAAAACCCAGGAACGTTTCTCTGTCCTCTTCCACCTACTTTGAAAAAAAAACTTTGATACCGCTAAAACAAATATTGCATTAACCCTCCACCATAGAAAATACCATGTAAAGAGGAATCAAGAAAGTTAGTTAGGATAGAGCTTTCCACACCAAACACTCAGACTCCAAAAACACCCAGCATGCACCGAGAGAGGAGAGAGAGAGAGAGAACGAGCGATCTCTCTCTCTCTCTCTCTCTCTCTCTCTCTCTCTCATTTATATATATGTCTAGCTCCAGCACAGTTTACACCCACCCCAGCCTTCTCCACTGCTAGGAGAAAAAAGTGAGAGACAGAAAAATAAAAGATAAAGCGAGTAAACACAGTGTGCAGACTCAAGGTCATAGGTCTCCCCTTCCCCTCGTTGCCACTGCTCCTTTCCTCCCTCCCCTTCCTCCTGCCTCTACCGTTCCTCTCCGCTTCCTCTGCTCCAGACACCAACTAGACATGACCTAGACACCTCTTTGTGGGAGAAACACAAGAAGAAACAGAGAGAAATCAATGCTTCTTTCAGCGTTCCTCTGTGTAAGGCTAAACTAAAACATGAATGACAGTATGTTCACCGAAGGATTGGGGATGCGTTTCAAAAGCACACCATATGCATTTATCACAGAGTGGATAATCCCCAGATATCCTCCTATATGGATCAAGGTTAATCTGTTGTTAAAAAGGAAATGGATTTAGAACACATCAAACTGTCACATCAAACTATGTCTCTTCAGTAAATGGTACACTCTTAGGAAAAAAGCCTCAAAGGGTTCCTGTCCCCATAGGAGAACCCTTTTTGGTTCCAGGTAGAACTATTTTGGGTTCCTTGTAGAACACTCCATGGAAAGGGTTCTACATGAAACCAAAATGATTCTACCTTGAACCAAAAACGGTTCTTCAAAGGGTTCTATGGGGACTGCGGAGGAACCATTTTAGGTTCTAGATAGCACCTTTTTTTCTAAGAGAGTAGCTATACAGTATTTCCCTCAACTGTTACAACATATCTGGTCCACAGAAAGAGCCACTGAATGGCTTGCCACTCTCTTCAAAGTTCACACGGACACACTCGACGCACCCACGCGCACAGTGTGTTCCCTCTACCGTCTGTATTTCTCCTGACAGAGTGGACCTTTGTGATGCACAGCCATCATTATGTGGGATTAGCATTTCTTTGCATGCTGTGATCTCCCAGAACTAAAGCAGATTACTTCATGTTTAAAACCACTGGGTTGACAGATTTATAGTTTCATCTTTTTACATCCACCAACTATGTTTCAGAAATTAAATCCTGCTGCTGTTCAGTGTTCCTATGGGACCTACGATACACTGTTGTTTGAATGTCTGAAATGTTCCAAAAGCATAGCTGTAAACCTTGGAGGTCCCACATTCAAGTTGCTGTCCTTGGAGAGGGTCTCGGATTGGTTTTGTTGATAGTCGTTGTCCATTCTTCCTCTCTCCGAAGCCGCAAGCTACAGTATATAGCCAATCCCAATGTGACTGATAGTGGAGTAAATTGGTCTTATTGTTGTGGATGCTTGAGTGAACAGAAAGAGGACGAGCTGGAGAGACATTTGTTGACAAAGTGAACCTGAGTCACATTCAA
The DNA here is from genome assembly GCF_002910315.2 of Salvelinus sp. IW2-2015. NCBI lineage: Eukaryota > Metazoa > Chordata > Actinopteri > Salmoniformes > Salmonidae > Salvelinus > Salvelinus sp. IW2-2015. The sequence goes on from NC_036870.1 coordinate 15,163,738, forward strand.
AACAATACCTGAACTCTCAGTGCACTATTCTGTGACATATTTACTTTATGTTCACTTCATAGTGGCCTACTTTTGACCAGGGCCAATAGGGCTCTTGTCAAATGTCATGCACTATACAGGGAATAGAGGGCCATTTGGGACACAGACATATTGTGACTATGGCTGAGCTCATACTGGATAGTAGGCAGGACATCATTAACAATGCAGAGAGCAGTAAAAACTGACTGTGGCATCATTGTGGTGACTGTCACTGTGGTGACTGGTCATGTTGTTCTACTGTCCCTGTCATTACAGTATTGGCATTTACAGCAATGATAATGTCATGTGGTTACTGTGATGCGTAGGCATATGACTTTTACTGAGCCATTCACAGTAATAGACAATGCTTTACTTGACTCACACAGCAATGAATGACTGACTACTTATCAGTAAGAAAAGTGGAAGAGCCAGATGCAGGTATGTGGAGTAGGGACGTCTTCGGCCAGGCTGTCAGTTTTAGGATGGAACTTTTTTGGTGTGCGATATTAAGGTCACTTTTGGAGGTCTTATTCCAGTCTCCTTTTGCCCCCACACCACTCCCCACCCATCTGTCTCCTACTATCTTTGTCTACAGGTGTAGGATCTTCATTTTATCCCTATTTTGTTCATGAGAATTTTCAGATTATCTTTGTAATTGACATAAATTCAGTGAAAACCCATACTAACACACGGTTATATTAACAGTATTGACCTTTTCATGCAGCCTACTTTTGACCAGCAAAGAGCCTAACCATCGCTCAGGCAACATTATGGACTAAACGTTCAAATCCTGTTGCTGCAGGATTATTTTGCTATAGGTCCAATTAAAATCCTACATATGTACAATACATCTCTCTCTCTGTCTCTCTCTCTGTGTGTCTATCTGTGTGTCTTTCTGTCTCTCCATCGTGTTCTCTCGCTATATCTCTTGCTCTCTCTCAAAGTATACATCTCTCTATAGATGTTAGTGAGAACATGTTGACCTCTGCAGCAACAGTAACAGGCAGAATGATCTAGATGTGTCCAATTGCATTCTCCACCAATTGGTGGGTGTTGCCAGAATTGTGCACGAAGCCAGGATAATAGTTATCTACATTACAGGGTCTTGGAGAAGCTGATAACCTTTCAAATGAAGGAGGACGGGAGCTGCTATTGTTGTGGTCAAAACAAGCGTTCACTATTTGTCTGTAACATGCTTTGCGTGGCTCATAACTTATAGATCTCTTTTGAGGATCACGTTTGTTCTCCGTTTTTTCGACAGGAAGGATGGACGCACCCTGACAATGAACCACCAGTGAGGGTTCTACATGAAATGTCAAATACTTCTGGATCAATACTTTGGCCTGTACCTCTGTCTGTGAGTCTCCTTGCCTCTCGTTAAGTATGTCTCTGACCTATAGATCCCTTCACAGCCTACAGACAAACATGCCCAGACTCCAAGAGATATCCGTTTGAATTCCACCAGAATCCATGTGCACGATAACTGAAGATGACAAAGAAAAATAGTCTGTTTTATCAGCAAAAGATGATCATCCGTCTATGAATAAGGTGAGTGACTTGATATTCAATTCAATCACAACATGAAGTGCCACAATAAACTGAACCCTAAGTCATTTCATGCTGCCTTTCATGCTGCCTCAAAACCTTCTAAACAACAAGAGTAGAGGAGGGTAATGCCATCTTCTGGAGAGTCTGATTATAACAGATATTTCCGTGACGGAAAATTTGATTGGTAAATGGAATGAGGTGGCTGTGTGTAGCCCACAGGACGCTGCTGAGGGGAGGACAGCTAATACAAATGGCTTGAATGGAGAGAATGGAATGGTATCAACCACATGGAAACCATGTCGTTGATTAATTTGTTACCGTTGCATTTATTCTGTTCCAGCCATTACTATGAGCCCTTCCTCCCCAATTAAGGTGCCACCAGCCTCCTGTGGTGTAGGGCTACAGCAGTAGGCCTATGTCGTTGTGTCAGTAAGTGTATGTGTTTGTGTTTAACCCATATTGCTAACAGAGTTAAGGATGTTGGTGGGACTGAGAGAGCAGATTCTGGAAACGAAAGCTGTAGAGAACAGAGACAGCATAAACTGTTCAAACACCTATGAAGACGCTCGTTAACTGGCATCTGTCCTCCGACAGCTTTATTTGGTGAAATGATCATGGCTTTGATTTGAGGGGGTCTGACCAAGCCATGCTTAACTCTACAACAGTGTTGGCGAGTAGTTCCATTACATGTAAGTCAACTAGTAATAGAACTACATTTTTGAAGTAGCGTCGTAGTGTTTTCAGAACATAATTCGTTTTTTTGCCATGTACAGGTGTAGCTAACTACTGCAACTGCCCATAAAATTTTTGCACACAAAAAAAGTACTAAATTATTAGCACAATCACTACAACCTTGTTTTTTTCTCTCCCTGACGGCTGGGCTAACCCGACACACTCTGGATGTCACAAAGAGCTCACTACACTGTTAACATTTGATGTGATCCTGTAGGCATGTTTCTTAACTTGACATTTCAGATTCTGGCGAGGTAGTTTAGATCAGTGTACTACTTTTTCAAAGTAACTTTAGTTAAACAAGCGGTAGCTTTACTGTGGTTTAACATCTTCCAGTGTGAGTAATTGGTAGCTTCGTAAACTATATTTTCAGATTAGCTTCCCCAACAACAGATATAGTATATCTGTTAATTTTGTGGTGGTGCGTAGGCCACACAAGGTCAGGTCACGCCTGATCCATGTAGCCACAGTTTATTCTCATATGGTGGTGAACTGAACTCCACATGCTCATAGTGAACCCTCGACTACCCCTGCAGGACATAACTTCAGCAGAGACCATACTATGGGTTCACAGTAGAGACCCGCACCATGTCACAACACGCCACCTCTGTAACCGGGTAGAAACCAGTAGATCCACCAGCTCTGTAACCGGGTCAAAACCAGTAGATCCACCAGCTCTGTAACCGGGTAGAAACCATTAGGTCCACCAGCTCTGTAACTGGGTAGAAACAAGTAGACCCACCAGCTCTGTAACCGGGTAGAAACCGTTAGACCCACCAGCTCTGTAACTGGGTAGAAACAAGTAGACCCACCAGCTCTGTAACTGGGTAGAAACCAGTAGACCCACCAGCTCTGTAAACTGGGTAAAAGTAGACCACATCTTAAAAGTAGGACCCACCAGCTCTGTACAGTAAAACCAGTAGGACCCACCAGCTCTGTAAATGGTAAGAAACAAGTAGACCACCAGCTCTGTAACCAGTAGACCACCAGCTCTGTAAATGGGTAGAAACCAGTAGACCCACCAGCTCTGTAAACAGGTAGAAACCAGTAGACCCACCAGCTCTGTAACCAGTAGAACCCACCAGCTCTGTAACTGGGTTGAAACCAGTAGACCCACCAGTCTCTGTAACAGTAGACCCACCAGCTCTGTAACCGGGTAGAAACTAGTAGACCCACCAGCTCTTTAGCTGGGTAGAAACCAGTAGACCCAACAGCTCTGTAACTGGCAGAAACTAGTAGACCCACCAGCTCTGTAACCGGTAGAAACTAGTAGACCCACCAGTTTTGTAATCGCGGTAGGTACCAGTAGACCCACCAGCTCTGTAACTGGGTAGAAACCAGTAGACCACACATCTCTGTAACCAGTAGACCTACCAGCTCTGTAACTGGGTTGAACTAGTAGACCACCAAGCTCTGTAACTGGGTAGAAACCAGTAGACCCACCAGCTCTGTAAATGGGTAGAAACCAGTTAGACCCCACCATCTCTGTAACAAGTAGGACCACCAGCTCTGTAACTGGTAGACACTTGTAGACCCACCAGCTCTGTAACCGGGTAGAAACTAGTAGACCCACCAGTTCTGTAATCGGGTAGAAACCAGTAGAACCACCAGCTCTGTAATCGGGTAGATACCAGTAGACCCACCAGCTCTGTAACCGGGTAGAAACCAGTAGAACCACCAGCTCTGTAACAAGTAGATGCAGAGATTATTATGCATCCACAGAAATATATTGTACTGTAGCCTAGAAAATACCTAGCCTGGTCCCAGATCTGTTTGTACTTTTGACCATTGTCAATGTCATTGTCAAGCTAAACATTTGGCAAGACAATTCCATAAGGAGAGCAGAAACAGACTGGCACCCAGGCTAGAAAATACCACCTAGGTTCTCCATAACAATGTCAATGGTTTGATAGATTTATATAATATTTAGAAAATAAACATTATATTCATACATAAACATTGAAAGTAGTGGTGTGCTGGCTGGCACTACAACCCATCATTTTTTAATTCAATAATTCTCATTAAAAAGTATGTAATACGACAGATACTCATTACCTTCTGCTTGTTTCTAGTGGATTTGACACATCTATCTATAGTACAGCCAATGTTTCTTGATATGATATTTTTCATTATTCATATTCTGACACATACCACCTATAACCTCTGAACAGAGAGACCAATCTTTAATACAATGGGATGAAACTGAGAAATTGATTCCATTGTGTGTGGTCAGTAATTAAGAAAGGGATAGAGATAGAGGGGGAGAGAGATAGGAAGAGAGAGAGATTTTCTCTGTGCAGTGGTGTAGAACATTGTCCCCCTGTACGGTGGTGACCTGTAGAGGCCTGCCCAGGTGGACGTTACAGGACCAATCAGCAGCAGCCTCACTGAGCAGGTGGAATGACTTTCATGCCCTTTGAGTCAAATCTATTAGACATGTTCAGCTCTCTGTAAGGCTACCTGCACTTACCGACTTAGCAAACAGATGTTTGCCCACGAAGGAAGCATGGTGGAATGTGTTACACACTATCCCTAGCTTTCTGCAGTTGAAGTCGGAAGTTTACATATATCTTAACCAAATACATTTAAACTCAGTCTTTCACAATTCCTGACATTCAATCCTAGTAAAAAAAACTATTTTAGGTCAGTTAGGATCACCACTTTATTTTATGAAGGTGAAATGTCAGAATAAAAGTAGAGAGAATTATTTATTTCAGCTTTTATTTATTTCATCACATTCCCAGTAGTTCAGAAGTTTACATACACTCTATTAGTATTTGGTAGCATTGCCTTAAAATTGTTTAACTTGGGTCAAACGTTTCGGGTAGCCTTCCACAAGCTTCCCACAATAAGTTGGGTGAATTTTGGCCCATTCCTCCTGACAGAGCTGGTGTAACTGAGTCAGGTTCGTAGGCCTCCTTGCTCACACATGCTTTTTCAGTTCTGCCCACACATTTTCTATAGGATTGAGGTCAAGGCTTTGTGATGGCCACTCCAATACCTTGACTTTGTTGTCCTTAAGCCATTTTGCCACAACTTTGGAAGTATGCTTTCATTTGGAAGACTAATTTGCGAGCAAGCTTTATCTTCCCGATTGATGTCTTGAGATGTTGCTTCTATATCCATCTAATTTTCCGTCCTCATGATGCCATCTATTTTGTGAATTGCACAAGTCCCTCCTGCAGCAAAGCACCCCCACAACATGATGCTGCCACCCCCGTGCTTCACGGTGTTCTTCTGCTTGCAAGCCTCCCCCTTTTTCCTCCAAACATAACAATGGTCATTATGGCCAAACAGTTCAATTTTTGTTTCATCAGACCAGAGGACATTTCTCCAAAAAGTACGATCTTTGTCCCCATTTGCAGTTGCAAACCGTAGTCTGGCTTTTTTTATGGCGGTTTTGGAGCAGTGGCTTCTTCCTTGCTGAGCAGCCTTTCAGGTTATGTCGATATTGGACTCATTTTACTGTGGATATAGATACTTTGTACCTGTTTCCTCCAGCATCTTCACAAGGTCCTTTGCTGCTGTTCTGGGATTGATTTGCACTTTTCTCACCAAAGTACGTTCATCTCTAGGAGACAAAGGCACTGAGTTTGAAGGTAGGCATTGAAATACATCCACAGGTACACCTCCAATTGACTCAAATTATGTAAATTAGCCTATCAGAAGCTTCTAAAGGCATGACATCATTTTCTGGAGTTTTCCAAGCTGTTTAAAGGCACAGTCAACTTAGTGTATGTAATCTTCTGACCCACTGGAATTGTGATACAGTGAATTATAAGTGAAATAATCTGTCTGTAAACAATTTGTTGCACAAAGTAGATTGCCAAAACTATAGTCTGTTAACAAGAAATTTGTGGTGTGGTTGAAAAATGTGTTTTAATGACTCCAACCTAAGTGTATGTGAACTTCCAACTTCAACTGTATGTTATAGTATTGTAACTTGTGTTATAGTGTACTGTTTTTCCTAGCACAACATAATTTTAGAAAGATGAGTGAGATCATATTTTTTTTATGTATTGGTAAGGGTGGTAAATATCATACAGAAAATGCATAGTTTTCAGAGGGTTTAGTTAAGGAGTATTTTGTGGGATACAGTCCTATTAAACTGCACAACCATATGGTATTAGCCTTTTTTTAGGGGTTAGATCAGCTATAATTTTGCAGATAGCTTGTGGCTTCCATCAATGTAATTGTCTGCATCATTTCCAATCCCCCATGTTTTTTTTGTAAATATATATCAAATATATAGATTTTCCTTTATTATTTTCCCCTAACCCTCCAACCCTCTTAGGCTTCTACTTCCAACTTATACAGTCCCATATATGTTTTACAGACACAGAATATTTCACATTAGTTATCTTTTGTTTGTTTTTAGTCCCATCCTTCATCCTTTATGCTATAAGCCTTTGTTCTATGATGGTTATAGTCACCTGTTACTAAGCTTAGTACAGAAATATTGCATTACAATGAGTTTCTTTAGCTGAGAACAAAGAAGGCAAGCTCCACAATTGCGTAAAGAAACATACTTTTTTATTATAATATAATGTTGATATTGTTTATCATAATGTTCTGAAATATATGTATGTATATTTTTACATGGGCACAAGCTACTAAGGAACACATACAGTAAGCAAACTTAGAAAAATATTAGATTAGTATTATTGGCACAGATTAAGTTCTATTATATTGTTAGCAAAAAGAAAATACCTGATTAAATAAATACAATGTCACTCACAAGTCAAACTCTTTTTTTATGGAACATTCACACCAAACAGCTGGAAATGGGTCATATTCCAGCACAATCCTCAGCAGACAGACGATGATAATAAATAAAACCACTACACAAACATGTCACAAAGCTGCCTTGGAGCATTTTATACAAAAGCACACATAGAGGACACACGCGCGTACACGTACACACACGTACACACACGTACACACACACACACGACACGAGCCACACACACACACACACACACACACACACACACACACACACACACACACACACACACACACCACACACACACACACACACACACACACACACACACACACACACACACACACACACACACACCACACACACACAACACACACACACACACACACACACACACACACACACACACACACACACACACAGTGTAACAAAGGCGATTCACTCTCCCAATGATAAATAATAATAAAATAAAATAGAAAAAGTTCAATCAACATATCAGGGGTTGCTTTGCTGACAGAGGTAAGTCATGTCTTCTATAGGAGAGAACAAGAAGAAAGAAAAATAATAATGTTTTAAATAATTTGAAATGGGAAGCGTTTCTTTTCATAACAGCACCAGAACAGCAGCCCTCTCTGACTGCGTGAAGCAGGCAAGTTTTTTCCCCATCAGAATGTTTTGCTTAACCAAAGAAACATAAAGAATCAAATCGATGTAGGCCTACAGCTACTGTATTATGTACCTCACAAAAAACTATTATGACATGTCTATGAATTAAAACCACACAACCTGTAAAGCATGAATATTAAAATCCCAATCCACACCTACCCTTAGAGAGCATGAAAACTCAAATCTTTACTTCACGAAATATGTGACCCTTTGGACAAACAGATCATGGCCCTTTGGGGGTAAAAGCAAACCGGCAAGAGGGATGTCAGAAGGAAATTATGCAGGAAGCCTGCTAGCTCTACCAGACTGCTGACACAGCTTCCGTAGAGGTTTCACAACCAGCCATTCCCTCATTGTCCTAACGGGAACAACCTAGCCCCCTTTCTATTGCTATGTGTGCGTACGTCCTAACGGAAGCCATTTAATTAAAGTCAATCCCAGTGACACTCTGCTTACCAGTCAGCGCTGCAGCAAACAGAGCAGCCGCAGGAGACGACTTGGAGATGTCACCTTTTGTACTGCAAGGACACTAGGACAGGGCTTAATGACAGTGACAGCAGAACACTAGAAGATGGGACATTACAATAGGAGACGAGTAAGGTCAAGCTTTGTCGCTTGCCGCTAGCTGCATGGACACATCTTTGAAAGCTAACCCGTGAGCGGAGAATGGAGTATGTACAATATCAATTTAAACATCCATATATGAAGGATAATGTTGGAGTACAAGGACTTCGTCAAGCAAGTGTATCTATAGGTCTACTTGCTGTAAACATCCACCATAAAGTGTACTTGTAATAACTACAGGTCTGTGTCAATACATGACCTCCATAGACGCACCTTCAGTCACCTCCATGTGATACCATGACATCATCTCTGTAAATCTAAAAAGGTAAACATTCATTTAATCTCGATGGACAGAAGCATAGTACCTACTAGTAAGGGCCCATAGTTGAGACACTGTTCTCAGATGCAGGAAGGTGACACCCTCCTTATTATACTGTTCCTGGCACAGACAAGGTAGCGACATTAAAGGTTCAATGCATACAAAATCTAACTCTAAAAGCAGCGCACATACAGTATGAGAAATCAGAAAAAAAATCTATAGGTAATTTCCAAGGGATATGAGCCATAGCGATTCATACTTCATGATTCTATATTTCAAATCTATTTCAAATATTAATCAACCAAGATAAATTACACAATGGACTCAGTAGCAGTAATACTCATATCTCAGTATAGTAATACTCATATCTCGGTATAGTAATACTCATATCTCAGTATAGTAATACTCATATCTCGGTATAGTAATACTCATATCTCGGTATAGTAATATCATCATCTCGGTATAGTAATACTCATATCTCAGTATAGTAAATACTCATATCTCGGTATAGTAGTACTCAATATCTTGGTATAGTAGTACTCATATCAGGGGATGTAATACTCATATCTCGGTATAGAATACTCATATCTCGGTATAGTAATACTCAATATCTGGTATAGTAATACTCATATCGTTCGGTATAGTATTACTCATATCTCAGTATAGTATTACTCATATCCCAGTATTACCCATATCTCAGTATAGTAATACTCATATCTCGGTATAGTAATACTCATATCTCGTATAGTAAACTCATATCTCAGTATAGTAATACTCTATTCGGTAATACGGTATTTATCATTATCCCGGAAATAGTAATACTCATATCTCGGTATGAATACTCATATTCGGTATAGTAATACTCATATCTCGGTATAGTAATCACATATCTCGGTATAGTATACTCATATCTCGGTATTAGATTACTCATATTCAAGTATAACGTGTTTACTCTATCAGGTATTACCCATATCTCAGTATAGTGATATTCATATCTTAGTAGTAGTAGAAATACTCATATCTCAATAGGATCACTACAGTCGGTAGAAGGTACACAATACCTTATGGAGGAGGTTGGGATATACMTTATTTTAAAGAACACAAAGGCATTACATGGTTGATAAGCATTCAACTCAACTCAGCAGTTTGATGGACACACATAAATGCTTTCAACAAACATACACTTTTTAGATATGTAATATACTGTATATAAACGTATACAAGAAATATATAGAACACCTTTTTCTTGCATTGTATATATTACAGTGTATACTGCAGAGAAGGTTCACCTCTTGATTTGGCCTTCATGTTATGTGTTGAAATTGTATGATATAAAATCCACATCACAATGGTCATAGTCTGACAAACGTATGGATATGGTATAATTTAAAATACATCATTTAAAATTATATATAAATCATTTTCGTAAAAAGAAACATTTGTACAATATAATATCACCACAGTTCTATGTGGAGTTTGACACGTGTATTATAACATTTACAATTACAGAGTTAAATTCCAAACAACTATCTCCTTCGTTTTTTAAACAAATGCATACATGTACTCCTTCAAGTAGATCCTTCATCCAGTGATTCATTCAGACTAGCCACTTCAGGTCAGGATACATACCAAAATGAAATGGTAGCGTTTTGAGGTGAACATTACATGTACATCATATTGACTATACTTTGGGGTGAAGGCGTGTTCATAAGGCCTATACTACACCAATATGAGCCACACGATGCGCCACGTCAGTTGTTTCACTTGACATACTGTATACAGCTGTTAATATGGATGGGATGTATAGAGCTTATGACCACCTCTTTGACAACAGGGGTAACATAGGTATACATACTTTAAATATACACTGTACATAGTCATGGTGCAACCAAATCCTCCTATCCAGTAAACCACAACAAGGAGATCTTCATATAGACCTAGAGCCTCTCTGAGCCAGTTTCTCTACAGCTACAGCTCAATTTGAAGTAGTGGTTCTACTTTTTTAAATATTTGAGCCTCTATCTAAAGGGATACTTCAGGATTCTGTCAATTAAGCATTGTATTTACTTCCCCAGAGTCAGATGAACTAGTGGATACCATTTTTATGTCAATGCATCCAGTATGAAGGAAGTTAGAGGTAGTTTCGCGAGCCAATGCTAACTAGTGTCAGCCCAATGACTGGAAGTCTGCGGTTTCTACTAGGAGGCTAGCAGTTTCCATATACTTCCTGTCATTGCCCTAACGCTAGTTTGCAATTGTGCTCCTGCTAGTTAGCAACTTCCTTCAAACTGCACACAGAGACATAAAAATGGAATCCACAAGTTCATCTGACTCTGGGGAAATAGCTAAAAGGCTTCATTGTCAAAATCCTGACGTATCCCTTTAAAGTAGTTTGAAGTACTATTTGAAGTAGTTTTAAGTTCTATTTGAAGTAGTTGAGCCCTGCGACCAGGAAGAACTTCTCCAGGAAGATTTCCGAGTCGAGGACGGCGATGTGTGCTGCTCGGCCAATCAGGGAGTTGGCGGTGTTGGGCAGGGCGTGGAACACATTCTGGCGAATCAGACGACAGTCCTTAGCCCCCACCAATGGCTGGAGCAGGTTGTTGATCATCTCTGTGTACACTGGACCTTGAATATGGAGACAGAAACACATGTTAGTTAGTGTACACAGAGAACTACAGCGTGAAAACAGACAGACACATGTTAGGGTTCAGTCTCTGTTGGAACGTTAAAAGCTTTCTGAATTTATGCAATCATATTGGCACGTCAACAGAGAGAAAGGTACAGTACGTGATGACAATTGTTTATTATGCAAACCATGATTCTTAGATGTATTTGGTGGAGAATGCAGGAATCTGGTCTTTTTAATAGGAACATAGAAGCTGCAGTGAGTGGTGCTAACCTGTGGTCCTGTCTTTGAGTGCAGTCCTGCACATCTCTATCCTTGCAGAGTGGAAGGGAACATATCGGTCCTGAGGCGATGCCACCAACACCACATTCTTGAAGAACTGGAGCCCTGAGAAACAGAGGGCGTAGACAGAGAGACAGAAATAGAGAGACAGAAAGTGTTTGTGGGTTATATTTATATATTACTTGGTACCATCATCATTGTTTGACAGCCCTCGACTGATAAAGCTGTGTCTCCTGTCACTGTGCTCTTAAAAGAGTGCACTGCTGGGTTTCAAATGACAGGGTTTGGATCATTTTGTCAGCCCGGCACAGCTCGAAGAAAAAAGTGTTTTTCTGGCTTATGTACTTGGAGTCTTTGACAAACGGATGCTTTGTTCATCTCACACAGTGGGGGTGCTTCCCAGAACAGAGCTAGCTAGCTAGTGGAGTCTGTGTGTTAGCCAAATGACATATGGAGAGGAAAAGAGAACAAAAAAAAGAAAAAAAGACAAGATGAACAACATTTTAATGAATATTTGAGCTTATTGTGCTCTTACAGTATAGTTCCTCCTACATTATAGCAGTACCTACCTGGTTTCTGACTGAGAAGATAGAGGAAGGTTTTCCGAGGATCGGTGTGATCTCTGCATGTGAGCTGCAGCAACGATCCAGATTTCTTCAGCTTCTGCATCAGCCACAGACCTAAAACAACCACAGACGTCAGCCACAGACCTGTAACCACCACAGACATCGGCCACATACCTTCATCAACCACAGACATCACCTACAGATCTAAAACAACCACAGACATCACCTACAGATCTAAAACAACCACAGACAGCCAGAGACCTGATACAACCATCTGAATAAAAGACACACACATCCCCCTTTGAAGACAACACTGGGATGATCTCAGGGCAGAGCTAAATACAGTACAATTAATACAGACTGGTAGGAAGCTGCTGAGGAGACAAACCCAGAATCAGAAACACTCTTTGGGGTGATACAGTATATAGAGTCTCTGCACTGTTTCTATTCTCCATGCTAAGTCAACGATGCCCTATGTTTTGCAAGGATTACAAAGGCCTAGGTAAGTAGGTAAGTATGCTGACCCTCCCTCCCCACCTCACCTGTGCTGACCAGCGTGCTGTTGTTGTACAGCGTTCCCAGGTGTGGTCCAGACAGAGACAGGAAGGTGTGCAGTTTGACCAGGTAGCAGCGGAACCGAGGCCTTGTCAGCACCGACCGGATAATCACGTTCCCCAAAGAGTGACCGATGAAACTGAGGGTCGGAAAAAGGAGACAAACAGAACCGACAAACAGAACCGACAAACAGAACAGCAACAACACAGACAAACAGAACAGACAAACAGAACAGATAAATACATTACTCTGCTGCTACCCAGGTCTCGTTAGACTAAAGAATGATAAAATGAAAAGACTGCCAAGACTGACTGCACAGTTTCTTATTATAGAATAGAAACTATGCACAGCAAGAAGTGCCTCCAATTCCTTGGCCCCTGGTATTTACTCTACCAGTATAAAGTGTTCAGGACGAGGGTAGCTCATCCAATCTAGCCCTTGAGTTTTGTCAAGAAAATAGATCTTTATGTTTTTAAGTGATGATTAATGTCCAAATAAGCGTCTTCCAAAGCAAGGTGACATCTTGACGTCTTAATGGCTAAGATAGTGGTCGCTACAATAATTAGCTGCTTTGCCCCAGTAGTCAATGAGACGTTAGTTTTCCTTAGATGTTAAGTTCTCATCTGCTAATTACAGTAGTATCACCATCATCACAGTACTGGGCAGCATCCCTTAACACCAGCTACAAAGAACCTCCTCATCTGTTTCCTCTAACACTAAATATAGTAGAGGTGATGAGGAGAGAGACAGCTGCTACTGTGGCGCTCCATGTCTTTAGTCACATTTCTCCAGAGTATAAACAATGTTGAAAAGAATGCATACTTAAATAGCACACACAGAAACTCAGATAGGAAAATTGGCATATTTAGGGCAATTATTGTACATGATGAATCACTGTACTTGATTTGGACCCATTAGTGTTCTGCTGCGGAGAGAAATATGTTTACGTTCTTCATATCAAAGACAATGCTAAGTGATTGAAAGTGCATGGGAATATCCTCCATTACTGGGTTATTAAAACTTTCTCTAACTCAGAGGAGGCTGGTGCGAGGAGCTATAGGAGGATGGGTCTTTGTAATGGCTGGAATGGAATAAATGGAACGATATGAAATACATTAAACATATGGAAACCACATTTGACTCCGTTCCATTTCTTCCATTGCAACCATTACAATGAGCCCGTACTCCTATTGCTCCTCCCACCAGCCTCCTCTGCTCTAACTGGCCATCAGTTTGATAGGGTTGAGGATTGAACTGAGATAGGGGGGTTTTCTCATTTGGGCAAAAGTCCGTCCTCTGTCCTCTCTCCTCCGTGACCCAGAAACCAAAAAGTGGTCGAGGAGTTTGTCGATTCATTAGTAGGCAAACTAAAGTGTCCTCCACTCCTCGATAGCCACCTTTCATCAAGGATACTCATGTGTATCCTAAGGCGGAAGAGCTTTTAAATCTGCCACATCCCCTTTGAATCAGCTTTCGTGTCAGAGGACAAAAAAACATGCACACGTTTAAAAACGACTCATTTTTCATCTATAACATGTCTTGCACAACTAGCTTCATTTGTTTGATCACTTTACACATTTATTTGGGGATCCAGCCCTGTAAACGTCATTTGCCTAATGACGACCGTCTCATTTCATCCACGTTCACTTTCCTCGCAGACTCTCCTTTGACCTTTTTCAAAAGGAGGTGAGAGAAGACGGAGAAGAGAGGACGCATACTCCTAGTGTCCTTTCTCCTCGTCTCCTTCTCAAAACTCATTGGAGGAGTAGGAACCTCGGTCTTTCTCATACAATGGGTTTTAAGAAGGTGACGAGGATAGAGGACATGAGGAGGATGCAATTGAGATCTTCCCAGTGAATATCATAATGTATTCATATCCTGCCATCTAGTGGCTATTTGGCTGTTTTGTTTCTCCATTGCCTCCTATTACTGTACCTGTGTCTTTATGTTATGTGGTAGTTAGAACTGACCTTAATGTTGTGTTGTGGTTAGGACACTGACATTAATGTTGTGTGGTAGTTAGAAATTACCTTAATGTTGTGTGAGGGTTAGGACACAGACCTTAATGTTGTGTGGTAGTTGGAACTGCATTTATTGTTGTGTGGTAGTTAAGGCAATGGGCCCAGTTGCATAAAACACCTTAAGTTAATTTCCCCCTCATATTTTTCCTTAGTTTCCTCAGTTGCACAAAACATTTTAATGTGAATTCCCCCTTTAAATTAAGTGAAACAGTTAAGGGTGCCCGGGAGGTCCCTTAACTGCTTCATTCAGTATGGTTATCAATGTAAACAGGATTTGTGGAGGTGGGTGTTGCTTTCATCTGCCCTTGTTACAAAAGGAAAACAACAAACAATCAGCTAGTGACTTAGCTAAACAACAGAAGATGCACAATCCATGGCTACAAGGGGAGACCTAGTCAGTTGAACAACTGAATGCATTCAACTGAAGTGTGTCTTCTGCATATAACCCAACTCCTCTGGATCAGAGAGGTGCAGGGGGCTGCCATAACAGACATCCACAGCACCGTGGGTTAACTGCCTTGCTCAGGGGCAGAACGACAGATTTTTACCTATTCAGCTCAGGGATTCGATCCAGCAACCTTTCGGTTACTGGCCCAACACTCTAACCACTAGGCTACCTGCCACTGGAAGTTAGCTGGCAGTTATCTGGCTACTCTGTAATCTAGCTTGAAGTGCTAGAAAGTAATAAAAAAACAAGTTGAGAAAAAAGTAACGTGGTTTATTATCTTCTGAAGCAATATGGTGATCCTGTCTTGATTGTAGAAGTTCTATTTTACTATCTCACAAAATAAATGTGTGGTAGTTAGAACTGACCTTAAGGTTGTGTGGTGGTTAGGAGACTGGACCTTAATGTTGTGTAGTGGTTAGGATACTGACCTTATCCGTCCGACGGTGAGGTTGTACAGCTGAATGTGCTGGATGATCTCGTCTATTAGCCTGTCCGTCATGGTGTCAAAATCTGCAAACGTGTCAGTCTGCAGCCAAGTGAGAGGAAAACAACCAACATACATTTATTTAACCAGGAAATCCTATAGAGATTCAAATACCTCTTTAACAAGGGTGGCTGGTATAAGTAGCTAAAATTTAAAGCATATACACAGGATTCGCTCACACATACTATCGATTTACAAAAATCTATGTTTATTGTATTAATGTGCAGACAGAATATACTGTATTTTACCTGGTTCCTCTCAGACATGAGGAAGTCCAGTCTGGACCCTGGCAAACCCAGCTCTATGAAGGTCTTCACCAGGCGAAGGTCTGCACTGTTCCCTAGGAGGACACAATAAAACAATACACCTTTAAACTCCTGGCCCCTGATCTGTATGTAAGCATAGAGGAGGGACCCAAATGATATTCTGGACTGTTCAGTTCTTTTGAGTAAAGTTGTATTGTCCTAGCATTGGACAACATTGTATGCTTTTTTATCATCCAGGCCATGGACATATACAATCAGGTGGATCAGGTGATTGGTTGATTTGTATGATTTAATTGATTGTTTGATTGATTCATTGATTGATTGTCTCACCATCAAGGCCGTGGACACAGACGACCAGGTGTATGCCATCCTCAAACTCCTCCTCCTCCTCCTCAGGGGGGAAATAGGGCAGGTCGGAGGCCAGGTGAGGGAGGCCACTGTACAGGGTTGCCTGGAACACCAGGTCTTTCACCAGATCCTCTTTGGACCTGTAGAAACTAGAACACAGTGTGGGCAGAGGGGACAGGTGATGGTCAGAGGTGGAATCATTGTTGGAAATAACAACAGCATCATTATGGGAAATCACACACGCACAAGAACTCATCATCAAAGAGGTCAAAGAGCAAACGTCTGACTTCCGTTTCATTCAAAAACTAGAAAGAAAAAACCACTCACTGCAGCATCCTCTCGTTTGTGTCGTCGTCTGGCCCCAGGGAGTTGGACGAGGACGAGGAGATGATGCCGAAGGACCCCAGGGGCTGATGGGTAATGGGGGATGCGGCTTGTCGGGTGGAGATGCCGCTAATGGACGGTGAGTCCCGGAGTACGGAGGAGAAGGGAAGACAGGTCGGAGCACAGGACACAGACATATTCACCACCTCCACCACCTTCCTGTTCATAAAGGACAGGCCTGACCCTGAGTTTGACCCCGAGCCTGACCCTGACTCCGAGCTACTGGGGATCTTAGCCGGCTTTGTCTGACCGTTGAGATCCAGCTGCTCTCGCTCATTGGCCGGGAGCCCTATGAGGTCATCAGCCCTGGCCGTATCATTGCCAGTAAGGCCAATGAGGTGGATGGGTCTCTCTGTGTGGTTGGGAATAGAGGGGATAGGCCTGGGGTCATGGAGGCTCTTCCTCTGTGAGACCACCACCAGGTCACGCAGCCCGACCCGATGGAGGCTCTGGCAGGGAGTATGATGATGATCCAGTAGGTCCTGGTCAACAAGGTCATTCAACCCAATCTGATGGAGACTCTGACAGTCATCCCTGACTGGATAATCCTCCACATCATCCACCAGCACACTGCGGTCATGTTCACAGGGTTTTGTCTCACAGCTACAGGGGGCGATGTCTACTTCACAGGGACCTGGGTCCAGTGAGTTTGAGACACCACGGCTATCTCCTCTGTGATGGTTCTTATCCTCCATCTGACTGACTACAGCTGGATCCTTCACGTCATCATGGCCTTCAACATACTGTTGGAACAGCAAGACTTCCGGTACTCGACTAATGCCACTTAATACTGCTTTCATGTCCTGAGTGTCTGACAGGGCCACTGGCAAAGCAGATTCATTAGATCTAAGAGTTTCTTTAAGAACATGACAACTCTCCATATGAGCTCTGGTCACATGCTGGGGTGGTGAGGGCGCTGCTACCCAGTCAAACAGACCAACCTCAGGCAGCTCTCCCTCTTGGATGTCCTCTAGAGAGGAGTAGTGTCCCCCGGATAAGGACTCCTGGTGTCTAATCAAGTCCCCAGTCATTACATTGGTGGGAGCAGTGGAGATGGAGGAGCATCCCTCCTCCTGGTCCTGGTACCCACTGGTCCCCTCGCTCTCCGTGTCTACCTCCTCCGCTCCTCCCTGGTCCTCTTCTGTGTCCTCAGGGCTGGAGATCTGAGGAGCTGAGACAGACTTGGTCAGTTTACTGAGCTGTTGCTGGTACCTCTGTTCCTCGTCATCCTCGTAGGGCAGGGACGAGATAGAGGTGAGGGAGGCCTGGATACCCATGCTGCCACCCCCTCCGCTGGGCAGGCTGCCCCCGCTGGCTCCACTCTCTGTCTGCAGGCCCTCCAGGGAGCTGCGGTGGGCTGGGTGTCTCCTCTCCAGGCGCTGCAGTACCATTATCTCCTCCAGAGGGCGCCCTCCTCCAGTCCGGTGAGCATCCAGGAGCCAGGCCATCGAGCTGGGCTCACTCTCAATGCCCGAGTCGGAGATGACGGAGGGGGAGCGGTTCATTATCTTGGAGCCCCCCACCCCCACCACCCCTCGGTGGGCCAGCTCTCTCCTCAGGTCCGTAGGTAGAGGGTGCGTGAGAGGATGATCTTTGAGTGGAGCCTGGGGGTAAGTGGTTAGACGGCTCAGAGGAACATCCTTGCTGTCGTCGTCCATAGCAATGTCATTCTCTTCTACATCCAAGTCAATTCCTGTACTGATAATGTTCTGGTATCTCTGTGTGATGATGTCCTGGTGGTTCTCCAAGTCTTTCCAAGTCGTGTCTTCACGGTTAGAGGTATGTTGTGGGTCCGTACACTGTTTGTGGTTGGAGGAGATCATTAGCACTGCCTCTCCTCTGAATGGATCCACATCAGTGGGCCTGACTCTGATTATCCTCAGGCCTAAACCAGGGCTATCCTCTGAGATCTCCTCTGCCTTGGCCTGCTCCTCTGGATCCCCTGGCTGGACTGGGTCTCCCTGGTCTGGGTCTCCCTGGTCTGGTTCTGCCTGGACTGGGTCTGCCTGGACTGGGTCTGCCTGGACTGGGTCTGCCTTGTCTGGGTCTCCCTGGACTGGGTCTGCCTGGACTGGGTCTCCCTGGTCTGGGTCTGCCTGGTCTGGGTCTGTCTGGACTGGGTCTGCCTGGACTGGGTCTGCCTGGACTGGGTCGGCCTGGACTGGGTCTGCCTGGTCTGGGTCTGATGTCTCTCCTATTTTGTCAGTAATGCTGGTGCTCTGCTCTCCTATGAGAGACCCGTATGTAGACAGGTCCATGCAGTCCTCACTGTCTTTAAGTTCCTGGGTTGGTATTGCTGGTGAGCTGGTGAGCTGGTCCAGGGGAGGAGGGCTATTGTTGGCATCAGTGACAGGAGGCTCGGGGATGGCCTGCTCACTGGAGGACAGAGGTGTTGGCATGTATGATCCCCAATCTAGAAAGAAAGATGGATAAAAATGTTAGGTCTCACGCTAATACTAGATGTTTGAATTGTGCTTATCTACACTACTTGAAAAGTAGAAATCTGAAACAGATAAAACAGTAATGTTAGCACAAATAAAAGCAGACTCAGGCCAGGATTCAAACTAAACAGATTTACAACCTATGCACTACTTAAAGTTAATTAAAGTAATTCTTGTTGAGCCATCAGCGATTATGATCTCTGCGAATGTAGAGGAAATTGCCTTTAAATGTACATCGCTGTTGAATGAAATCCCGGACTTAGTCAACTCACCTGTCCGTGGAGACTCTACATATCTATCTTCGAAGATGATAGGCAGGCTATTCCAGTCTCCGTCAATGTCCAGGCATTCTACAGGTAACGGTGGCATCCTGGTCAGGTAGTTGGAGCTACGCACCTCCACAGCTATCTGACCGTGTCTGTTGATCCTTTAACCAGGAGAAAGAGGAACAAGACAATGTTAGAGGAGAAAGAAGAAGAAGATTACTTTTTGCTATCTATCATAACTACTCGAACACATTGGACTTACATTTTCTCCATTCATAGAATGAAATCTTAGGTAAAGCATTAACATAACATTTCGTGTAAAACAGAGTGACAGAACTACATCATGCCAATACTCACAGGTCCTCTTGAAATGTCAGGGATGTCTCTTTGGGGTGTTCTGTGAAGAAGTATGCCTCTGAAAACCGCCTGACCTGACATCAGCACAAAATACAAACGAGAACCACCTTAATTTCCTCACTGAGAAACCTACAGAGTTGGTACTGTATGCATGAAAGGCAATGATTTGATCTTCAAAATGGTGTAAAAGTTAATAGTGTAAAATTGTTAAAATATAGGTAACTGACAAAATAAAGGAAACACTTGAGTAAATGAGAGATACAATGTATTTCGAAAGCAGGTGGGGTTCCTGAGTTAGTTAAGAATTAACGTTCCATCATACTAAGGGTCACGTAGAAAATGCCCAGTTGCCCATTATTTTGGCTAGAAGAGATCTCAGTGACTGACTATAAGAGGGGTCTCAAAGGAGCATAGGAGGTTTAACGGATATGCGTGTGTGTTGTTGTGTAGTGGTGGTGAGTTGAGAAGTGTGTGTGAGTGTAGTGTGTGGATGTAAGTTGGTAGTGTGTGTGTGATGTGATGTGTAGTTGCTGTTGTGTGTGCGGGTGTGCTGGTGTGATGTGTGTGTGAATCTGTATCTCAGTCACAAGGGGACTCATTTATAAACCGTGCGTACTTAGAAAATATGTCCCAAAGTGTGCGTGTGCCGGTTTTCCAGCAAAAGTTAACGTGAAAATGTCCTTTCCTCCACGCAAACTTCAGACCATGCGTACGCACATCTTATAGTGGTTGAAGTATTTTATTGCAAGCAGGTAAGCAGGCCTAAGTATTTTGTGGGGGATTAGATGACAGGCTTATTGGTAAAAATAATCATAATAACACGATGTAGACAATTTCCTTTAGTTGGAATGTAAAATAATTAAACATAGGAATCCATTTCCTATTTCTGTAATTTTTTTAACCATTGCAGAATAAATTCCTCACCTTTCAAAGCTGTGATGGGTTCACATTACTGATGGTGCCATACGACAAATGACCATTTGCATCTCTAATTTAACTGGGCCTATTTAAATAGATAGGCTTTGCATTTCAAGTTTGGCTGTATGTGATCTCATGCGCAGTGCGGTTTATAGCCTACAGATCAATTTAATTAGGTGAACATCAAAACAGTTGCTCTTTTATTATGAAGTATGTACAGAGCATTCGAGAAGTATTCAGACCCTGTCCCTTTTTCCACATTTTGTTACGTTACAGCCCTATTTCTAAAATGGATTAAATACATTTTTTTCCTCAGCAATCTACACACAATACCTCATAATGACAAAGCGAAAACAGGTTTTGAGAAATATTTGCAAATGTGTAAAAAAACAAAAACAGAAATACCTCATTTACATAAGTATTCTGACCCTTGGCTATGAGACTTGAAATTGAGCTCAGGAGCATCCTGTTTCTATTGTTCATCCTTCAGATGTTTCTACAAATTGATTGGAGTCCACCTGTGGTAAATTAAGTTGATTGGACATAACTTGGAAAGGCACACACCTGTCTAGATTAGGTCCCACAGTTGCCAGTGCATGTCAGAGCAAAAACCAAGCCATGAGGTCGAAGGAATTGTGCGTAGAGCTCCGAGACAGGATTGTGTCGAGGCACAGATCTGGCAAAGGGTACCAAAAAAATTCTGCAGCATTGAAGGTCCCCAAGAACACAGTGGCCTCCATTATTCTTAAATGGAAAAAGTTTGGAAGCACCAAGACACTTCCTAGAGCTGGCGGCCCGCAATTGGGGGAGAAGGCCCTTAGTCAGGGAGGTGACCAAGAACCCGATGGTCACTCTGACAGAGCTCTAGAGTTCCTATGTGGAGATGGGAGAACCTTCCAGAAGGACAGTTGTCCCCAAGAAGAATCGAGGCTGTAATCGCTGCCAAAGGTGTTTCAGCAAAGTACTGAGTAAAGGGTCTGAATACTTAATGTAAATGTGATATTTCAGTAGTTTTTTTTTACACATTTGCAACATTTCTAAAAACGTGTTTTGAATCGTCATTATGGGGTGTTATGGGGTGGAAAAAACAATTTAATACATTTTAGAATAAAGCTGTAACGTAATTTGTGGAAAAAATTGTGGAAAAGGTCAAGGGGTCTGAATACTTTCCGAATTCACTGTATGCTACTACTGCATGTAGCCCACTGTAATTTCAATTTGTTTTGAGTAGCGTAGACAGCATGTTTAGGTTGGGGGAAAAGTTAATGCAAAACATTGTTGAATTCAAATGTTCTCTCTTTCAGAAACTGTCACAGTCCTTTGCCAAACACAGTATAAATTACTGCAAAAACACATAAATAGACCAGTAATTAATGTATTTGACAGTATGTATAGGCTACAGTATTGCTGTGCGATAGGAGCGTGACATCATAAGCCTATTTAATCTCAGAGCCAATACCAAGGCAGGACATAGAAACACAATACTCTATTGATAAACAAAATATTGAACAACAATTCATCCTTTGCATAGAAGTGTGGGCTGTTACCTACTTTTAAATTGTTTCCAATATAATATCAATCTTGCAGAATGCAGGCACAGTCAGGTCTGATTTATAATGGGAAACATGCTATGTATGGCATATGTCAAGTTTATAAATCAAAATATTTTTAGACGTACAAATCATTTTTTGAAATGGCACACACAGATATTTAGTGTGACATTTACTGAACGGTTATAAATGAGGCCCCAGATCTCAACCCAGTTGAAAGGTTGAATGGTGTCGCATCCCTCCAATAGAGTTCCAGACACTTGTAGAATCTAAGCCAAGGCGCATTGAAGCTGTTCTGTGAGTTTATGGTGGCTCAACACCCTATTAAGACACTTTATGTTGGTGTGTTCTTTACTTTGGCAGTTACCTGTATATGTATGAAAGATAAATATGTTAAATCATTCGTGTTAAATAAAGTGTTCAATTATGTTTGACTTCTGGCATTTTGCGAATGTAATTTATTTGAACAGTTTCAATAACATTTTGACTTTGATACCATGCATTATCAGAAAAAAAATAATCCCCACTGAACTGTCACTAAACCTGTCTTCTGTTATAAAGTCACAGAGCGTGACAGAGACAGAGAGTCAGAAACATTAGGATAATTACAGAATACATGTTTATTGAAATCACACCCATCCTGTGGGTGGAAGCATGAAACTAACCACTGAGGGTAAACTAACATGGAGACATACTGTGTTCATTATGATTCACAGACAGACAGACAGATAGACAGACAGGCAGGCAGGCAGGAGATATGAAACTAACACTGTGAGAGAAGAGAGCCTGGAGACCTGCTAGCAACACTGAGGAGAGGAGTGGGAATATTTTACATTAATATGAATCATTCCAATGATTAGATGGAAATTACATTTGGGATTCTCAGATATAATGTCTATTCAAGGCATAGAGGTCTATAGGGACTATGCTGGTGTATTTTACCTGGCAGTAATACTCTTACGCAATCTGACACACAAAACCTAATCAGAATAGTGGGCTTTGGAGAGTTCAAGACCTCGGCTTTAAAATAGATTAGATGGGGTGTGTGATGTTCCTGAGGAGGTCAGGGGTTGGAGGTCAGGGGTTAGGGCTCACCCTGAGTGTGTGGTGTTCCTGGGCCAGGTGGGACAGGATATGTGTGTTGGGAACGGCAGCCTCCAGGAAGCGTGTCCACAGGGCCGACAGTTGGGAGCAGAGTTGGGTCAGGTCTCTACAGATCTGTTCTGCTACTTTCTCATGTCCCTCCTGCAGCTAGAGAAGGAGAGGAGAGAGGAGACAGATGAGGGTTAGGGTCAGCGTGTGGTGCTGGTTAGAGGGGTTAGAGGCTGGTTAGAGGTCAAAGAGCAGGTTAGGTAGAGCAGAGCTGTAGGTCTCTACTGATATGTTCTGCTGCCTTCTAATGGACCCCCTGAAGCTAGAGGAGGAGAGGAGAGAGTGGATACAGATAGTATCTCTTTATATGCACAATTCATTTATGGTATCTTAGATACTGTATATAGTAAAAGTGCAGGTAACTGCCAAAATAATGGAAACACTTGAATAAATAGATCCGTATATTCAAAGCAGGTGCCTCCATAATATTGTGGTTCCTGAGTTCATTAAACAATTAATATCCCATCATGTTTAAGGTCATGTATAAAAATGCTGGGCAGGCCATTATTTTGGCTACCGTGGCTATGCCCTCATAGGATGACAATGCCCGCTTTCACAGGGCACGAGTGGTCACTGAATGGTTTGATGAGAATGAAAACGATGCAAACCATATGCCATGGCCGTCTCAGTCACCAGATCTCAATTCAATTGAACACTTGTTGGAGATTCTAGAGTGGGGCCTGAGACAGTGTTTTCCACCACCACCGCATTGAAGCTGTTCTGGCATGTGGAGGCCCAAAGCCCTATTAAGACGCTCTATTGTGTTGGTGTTCCCTTTATTTTGGCAGTTACCTGTATGTTGATCAAGTAAAACACTTTAATAATGGAATTATTTTATGGAAAATCTAGTAGAACATTGGAGAGGAAAGAGAACATAGCTAATATTAATGTTGATATTGATCTGGGTTTTTATCAGTACTGTATGTCTCGTACACCACCTACCTGTAATTCCATTTTGAGCTGATTTAGTGTTTCTTCCACAGGAATCTCATCTGTGGAATGAAAGACAAGAGAAAGAGATTATTACAGCAAAGCGCAGCTCTACTCAGTTTTACACGGTATGAAGTAAACCCACTGTAAAAAAATATATAAATATAATTGAACAATAAATGATTGACTTGATTGATTGCCACAATAGACATAGCTAAATATTGAGGAAATGCTATTGTAACATGTTGTTGCCTCACCTATGTTCACCTGGTCCAGCTGTGGTATCTCCTTCATCACAGTGGTGTAGTAGGAACGTAGGCCTCTGTGTACAACCAGTAGGAGGCGACAGAGTCTACCATGCCATGTGTGAGCTTTCTGTAAACAGTTCTCACTGGGGACGTAGAAACTACCCTGGGGAGAGACAGGAGGGAGGAGAGGGGAGAGGAAGGGAGAAGAGGGGAGAGGGAAGAAGGAGAGGAAAAGAAAAGAGAGGATAAACACATGGGAGAGGGGAGACAGGAGAGACAGAGAAGAGAGGAGAGACAGAGAGGGTAGAGACAGGATGAGAGACCAGGAAGAAAAGAGACATGGAAAAGAAGAAAACGTTGGATACTCCATCTAGGTCAAACGATAACGAGCTGCTTTAATGACGGCCAAGTCCACATACTGGAACTTTACGGCCTCCACAGTAGGAACCAATGGGCTGCCTCTGTGTAGCCTTGCCATTGATCTTGGTCTGGAACAGGACTTTATTTAGGACCTTGTCTAGTGAGTTAACACCAATGTGTAAAGTCTCAGTCACCACAGGAGGTTTGGGACACAAGCAGCTCCTAAACATATCCTGGTACCCGTAAAACAACATTGATGTGGACGTGATACTGGAAGATATAGAAGACGTGATCCTACAGTAGTTGTATGACCTTTAACATGTCCTGTGGACAGGAACTAACGAACCCTACACTACCCAGTAACCACACATACACCACTATTACATGCCTTTAAAACTCACACACATACACCAGTTAGTTTTAAAGACATGTAATAGTGGTGTATGTGTGTTAGTTTTAAAGGCATGTAATAGTGGTGTATGTGAGTGTGTACTATAATTTACCTTGGGGCAGTAAAGCGCAGTGCCCTATCATCATAGCTCTACTCTGCTCTCTAATAACAGATAATACTTCTGGATCCTCCACAACCAGGAAGGAACACCTGTATGTTCACTGTCATAATTCCTTTTACCTTCATAGTGGCATACTGGGATATGGGGGTTGTGACACGAAACACCTCCAGGGGTAAAAATGAAAAATAGCTATTTCTGTCACTATGAACGTAGTCATTATCCCCCTCCCACACAAAGCAAAACTCTTTTTTTTCTTCACTGACAATGGATGAGTTGTGTTTTGTTCAAGCCTTACCCAACTTGAAGTCTACGAGTCTCTACACACTTCACTCCATCGATCGACATCTGAGCATGTGCATGGGCTGAGTCAGATTTTTGGGAGCAAGCTTTTGTCCACGTCGTCATTGCGTTCCACCCAGAGAGGAAGTCTGCCTTGTGTATTGTATATCTACCAGCGGGCTTGGGGTGCCAGAGTAGCTTACCAAGCAAGAGGGTCCGAGGCAATCTTTGTGTCAATACAGTTGTCACGTTCCTGACCTTATTTCCTTTATTTTGTCTTTGTTTAGTATGGTCAGGACGTGAGCTGGGTGGGCATTCTATGTTATGTGTTTCTATGTTTAGGTTCATTGTTAATTAGCCTGATATGGTTCTCAATCAGGGGCAGGTGTTTTACGTTTCCTCTGATTGAGAACCATATTAAGGTAGGCTGTTCACACTGTTTGTTTGTGGGTGATTGTTCCTGTGTTAATGTTTATGCCACACGGGACTGTTTCGTTTGTGACTGTTCTTCGTTGTCTGTAAGTTCTCATGTTCAGGTCTGTTTACGTCGTTTATTGTTTTGTAGTTTGTTAAGAGTTTTTCGTGTTCGTCTTTCGTTAAATAAATCATTATGTCTTCATACCTCTCTGCATATTGGTCCGATCCTTGTTCCTCCTCAGACGAGGAGGAGAACGAACGTTACAACAGTATATTTCTTCTTATGCGAAATAACATTCTTTGGATACTGTATTAGTCTTCTTAAGTCCTAATTGTCAGCAGCAGCCATGTGTGAAGCTGTCTGTTACAGGAACACAAGGCTGAGTACACAGGTTACATGCTGGATCTGATGGCTGCTGCAGTGCACCGTGGGATACGTAGTTACAGGGGGTCCATCTGCTCCGATAGAAATAGAGCTAAGAATTACAAAACATTGACATGAATGGGAATTCCTGATCTAGTAGTTATATTTCTATGGCTCACTCTACATCTACATACAACAGGAACAGGGGACAAGCCAGCAGCTTGTCAGACAGACAGGCTGGTAACAATATCAGGACAGGTCTGTCTCTCGAAAAGGCCTGAGACTGTGTGCTTTCAGTATCTGAAGGTATCCTGCATTCTCAACCACCCCCCGAGTGTCTCTCTCAGAATAGGAGCTCTCAGAAAATATTTTTCGCCTCTGATATTTCTGAGATACACATTTTTATACCAATGAGGAAATGTGAAAGGTGTAAATGGAAAAAGAAAGTCAACATCCATGTTCTGCCCACCACAAGAGGCAGCATCACTATAATTCAGCTGACATCAACAGAATTTTCCAACGACACGTGTCCAGATTGTGCAAAAACAACCATCTTAATAATGAATAAAGAGTGTGGGAAAGCTGCAGCAGTATAAATAGGGTAGTGCTGAAAATGTGCTTATACCCTCCAGGTAGAAAGCCTTACATAAATAAGGGGTTTGAAGAGAGGAGAAAGGGAGAGAAGGATGGCACTCACACACACGCATGCACACACACACACACTGTGCTCTGTACACATTTCTCCTGCAGGTAAGCTACGTGGCGGTTGGAGGAGAACTCATTACGGGGATCAAACATCGCCCCCCCGCCTGGCTAAATGCAGTGCTTATTAAAGCTCCCTGTTGGAGGCGCTGTATAAAACCCAGGAACAGGGGGGCCGAGCCCGGTGTGTGTGTGTGTGTGTAACCCATGAACAAGGGGGCCAAACCGAGAGGAGGGGCTATGAGGGGGACAACCCAGCTCTCATTAAGATTTAGTGCTCAGCCTGTGACATCTGTCCACAGGGCCAAAGGGCTGGATCAGGGTGTGTGTATGAGGCACATGTTTGTGTGAGCAACAGCTTTTGAAATCACAGTAGCGACCTACGCTGGATAAGACGAATGAAAAATAGCTGCTCTGCTGGAGGTGGACAACCATATCGTTATCACTCAAACACACACCCTCACACACACACTTTACACAGACCTCATACAAACACATACACACCTCAAACACACACCCTCACACACACACACACACACACACCTCTAGAAGAGAGAGACGTGAGTGGTGTCTATGGTTGCTGCATCCAGCGAAGCACTTTCTCTGACTTCCCACAGATCTCAGACCACTAAATGAGCCCTTGTAGAAACCATCCCTAATGGCTACTATTATTCTTAGCCTTGTAGTCCACAGACAGATGAGAACCCTTACTACACCATAATTACTACTGAGAGCAGAGGAGGCTGCTGAGGGGAGGACGGCTCATAATAATGGCTGGAGCGGAGCAAATGGAATGGCATCAAACAGCAGGAAAACCATGTGTTTGATCTGTTTGATACCATTCCACTGATTCCACTCCGGCCATTACCACGAGCTCATCCTCCCCAACTAAGGTGCCACCAACCTCCTGTGACTGAGAGCTGCAGTAGTTTCTCCTCCAGACGCCAGGCCACAGTAGCTCAGCCTGTCTCAGTGCCCTGCTAGCCTCGGGCCACGTCCGAAATGGCACCCCCAAAATGCACTGCTTTTGAACAGCGTCTTGGGTTCCGGTTCAAAGTAGAGCACTATGTAAGGAATAAGGTGTTCTTTAAATGCAGCCTCAGTGTCCTGAGAGCCTGGTCTGGCCACGTGGGTTAATGAGACATTAATAGGGACGCAGCCTCAGTGTCCTGNAGAGCCTGGTCTGGCCACGTGGGTTAATGAGACATTAATAGGGACGCAGCCTCAGTGTCCTGAGAGCCTGGTCTGGCCACGTGGGTTAATGAGACCTTAATAGGGACGCAGCCTCAGTGTCCTGCGAGCCTGGTCTGGCCACGTGGGTTAATGAGACATTAATAGGGACGCAGCCTCAGTGTCCTGCGAGCCTGGTCTGGCCACGTGGGTTAATGAGACATTAATAGGGATGCAGCCTCAGTGTCCAGCCTCACTGTCTCTAATACTTCTAGAGGGACCTGACTGATGACCCGTCCTTACAATAGTGGAGGGAGGGACAGAGAACGATAGCTTTGATTCAGTTTTTCTGTCTCTTGGCTCTCTCATCTTCAGTGTGAACTCTGTGGGCCACTTCCCAGATTCAGATTGCCATTTGAGTATTATTTAAAGTCAAGGACTAGGCTTGTTTGTGTTGATCAGTTACTGTCCTCTGTAAGGTTTATTGAGAGACCTTGTACTCATGCACTTACAATGCAGTTTGACTTGATTTGACTGTACCTCTGTGATGACAGGTTTGCAGTATCCAGCCCCGAACATCAGGTTCTCCATGGACACCCCCATGGCTGACGGGTCAGTACCGTTCTCTGGGGAGCCCTTTCCCAGCCAGGAACTCTTCCCTGTATGGGCAAAACTATGGAGAGAGAGAGAGAGAGAGAAGAGCAGTTAGTCATTATGTCATCGATAGAGTTCTGGTATAATCAGAGAAAAGAATGGCTGAACATTCAGGTTAAGATATTGGCAAGTGGATTCATCAAGTGTTTGAAAAACAACTTATTCAAGTAGCAGGCCAGTGGATGCACTCTCAGAGCAGGTTGCCAAACTAAACCCATTTTAACTGGAGAGGAAATATGTGGTGTGACGGCTAAGAAGTGATCATCAGTGTGACATGTACACACACACACATGTGCGCACACACACACAAGCATGCATGTTTGCATAGACATGCACACACACGAAGACACACACGCAGTATTACCTGATGAGTGGTTGATGTAAGGCCACCAAGGATGCGTGTATGGAAACAGAGATGACGGACAGGTGGAAGTAGTCAAACATGACAGGTACATGGTGGTGGAGACCTCTCCTGGGGTGGAAGTGGAGACCCAGGGTTCTACTGCTGATGATGGGACTGTCACGATGTCCCCTAACCTAAGACAACACAGTCAGCATCTAACCCCGCCTGAGAACAACAGCAGAGAGAGGTCATGCCAGAACAGTATACAGTTACAACTCATGCCAAAGACAGTGAATGCCAGTTTAAATACCTTGTGCAAACTATTACCATTTAAAGGACATCATGTAATGGGTTATCATCCAGCTAGGACAAAAGACATTTCAAGAAAGCACACCGGTGTGGTGAATAAACGAATCTCCCTCTGGGGCAATACCGTTGAAACTTGAACATGGTAATACTCTTCACACACATACACCGGGTGATCCGAATGGTAGAAGTTCTGAGCAGCAAAGTCTGAGAAGTTGTAAGCGCTCAAATGGGATGTTTAATGAGCCCTCCAGGACACATTACAAGTCATCTATACCTGTCGGTGGCCTACAGTAACTGTTGAGCTACTGAGCAGCCGCAGCACAAACACGCCAACGTTGGACGTTGGACGTTGGAGTGACAGGATCCACAGTAAACACACACACACCAACACACACACACACACACACACACACACACACACACACACACACACACACACACACACACACACACACACACGGACAAACTCATACAAATGTGCACACGCATACACAACACATGCAAGTCTGCACAGAGACGTGGGTAAAGTAGTGTTTTTTCCTGACAATGCAGTCTGTCAGTCTGTTAGAGCCAGAGGCTTTTCACTGGCAGGACATCATTAAGACCTGGGCCTCAGCACTACTAACTGAGGGCCTCAGAACTGACAGGACAGATAGGGGAGGGGGAAAGGAGGAGAGATGGGGAGAAAGTGAAAAGAAAAGTGCCAGAGAAAAGGGAGTATGTAAGCGAGTGTTGAACGTACTGTTGCTCGTTGTCTGTGAAGTGAAGATCCAGCTTTAACTGAAAGTCCACTTCACTCAGAGCCTCTTCCACCTGTGAGAACAGAAACACAGGCACAGTCACAATATCAACAAGACTGTATCAACCAGAATTAGACAAATCAGCAATGAAATTCAATGGGTATAAAAAACAAATGTTGTAAATCCATACCAGTGTAACAATACTATGGTGAGACTAAACCATGAGCAGCTGTTAATGTGTGTATAGTATTGGCATTAGTATCTCTACTGTGTCTTCTGTCTGGTTACACTGTAGACTGAACAGTACTGTTCATATCATGATGAAGGTAAAAGGCAGGTAGTTAGATTTGGGATAGGGGAATCAATTTAACCCTATTTGAATAAAGCAGTGGAATACAAAAAAGCCATACACTACTAAAGAGTACGCCGTTGAGAGAAATTAAGAGTAATTTGGAAGAAATCTCTCCCTACTGTATCTCTCCCTACTGTATCTCTCATTTATTTTCACACACCCTACTACTCTCTCTCTCCCCCTCCCTCTCCTCTCTCTCGCTCTCTCTCCTCTCTCTTGCTCTCTCTCTCCTCTCTCTTGCTCTCTCTCGCTCCTCTCTACCCCACTCTCTCCTCTCGCTCTCCTCCCTCTCAGTCTCTCCTCTCTCTCTCTCTCCTCTCTCTCGCCTCTCTCTCCCCCTCTCTCTCTTCTCTCACTCTCTCTCTCCCCATCTCTCTATCTCCTCTCTCTCTCCCCCTCTCTCTCCTATGCCTCTCCTCTCACATCTCCTCTCCCCCTCTCTCCTCCTCTCTCACTCTCTCCTCTCCCTCTCCCACTCTCTCTCCTCTAGCTTACTCTATCCTCCTCTCTCTCTCACTCTCTCCTCTCTCTCCCCCTTTTCTCTCTCTCTTGCTCTCTCTCTCCCCTACTCCCCCGTCTCTCTCCTCTCTCCTCCTCCTCTCTCTCTCTCGCTCCCTCTCTCTCTCGTCTCCTCTCATTCTCTCTCTTCTCTCTCTCTCCTCCCCTCTGTCTCTCTCTCGCTCTCTCTCTCCCCCGCCCCCTCCTCTCTCCTCTCTCTCTCTCTCTCGTCCTCACTCTCTTTGTTGTTATCTCTCTACAGCAAGCACACACCAACACACACAAACACATACACACACACACTTACATACACACACAAACACACGTACACAACATGCTCTGTGTAGCAGAACAAACAGCATTGTCAAATCCTATTGATATTCTGATTGGATAAACACACACACATGGGGAAATCGAGTTCTATTTTGTCCTCTTATCAGAGTCTGATGGAAGAAGAGGGAAGGAGAGAGAGAGACTGAGAGATAAAGAATGAGTGAGAGAGAGAGAGGGGTGGAGGAGAGGAGAGGGGAGAGGGAGAGAAGGGGGGAAAGAGAGAGAGAGAGAGGGAAAGAGAGGAATGAGAGGGAGGGAGAGAGAGAGCCGGGGTAGAAGGGGTAAGAGGGAAAGGGAGTAAGAGATAGACAGAGAGAGAAAAGGAGTTAACCTCTGGAAGGATAATGAGAAGAGGGGATGTCTGAAATCTGATCGACGTTCCAGCCCTAGCCTCTCTCTCACCACCTTTGCATAAATAATGTGTCATACATTTAATGAAAAAATCTAAATTTAGGAGACCTCAAAGGTAGGTAGCCGACATTAAGTAAATCAATTAGGAGAGTTGACCTGCCTTGTAGCCAATAAGCTGATGATTCTGACAGTCACATTCTGACTGAACCAGGGTTCCTGTTTAACTCTGTAGGTTAGATTGTAGGAAGATACCTGTACAGTGCATTCGGAAAGTATTCAGACCCCTTGACTTTTTCCAGATTTTGTTAAGTTACAGGCTTATATTAAAACAGATACCCCATAATGACAAAGAAAAAACAGGTTTTTAGAATCTTTTGCTAATTTATTACATATAAAAAACAAAAATACCTTATTTACATAAGTATTCAGACCCTTTGCTATGAGACTCGAAATTGCGCTCAGGTGCATCCTGTTTCCATGAATCATCCTTGAGTTGTGGTGAATTAAATTAATTGGACATTATTTGGAAAGGCACACACCTGGTCTATATAAGTTTACAGTGCACGTCAGAGCAAAAACCAAGCCATGAGGTCGACGGAACTGTCTGTAGACCACCGAAAGAGGATTGTGTCGAGGCACAGATCTGGGGAAGGGTACAAAAAACTTCTCAAGCATAGAAGTTCCCCAAGAACACAGTGGCCTCCATCATTCTTAAATGGAAAATGTTTGGAACCACCAAGACTCTTCCTAGAGCTGACCGCTCGGTCAAACTGAGCAATTGGGGGAGAAGGCCCTTGGTCACGGAGGTGACCAAGAACCCGATGGTCAATCTGACAGTGCTCTAGAGTTCCTCTGTGGAGATGGGAGAACCTTCCAGATGGACAGTTGTGCCCAAGAAGACTCAAGGATGTAATC
Source organism: Salvelinus sp. IW2-2015 (assembly GCF_002910315.2). Taxonomy (NCBI): domain Eukaryota; kingdom Metazoa; phylum Chordata; class Actinopteri; order Salmoniformes; family Salmonidae; genus Salvelinus; species Salvelinus sp. IW2-2015. Next base: position 15,196,455 of record NC_036870.1, read on the forward strand.
GCTGCCAAAGGTGTTTCAACACAGTACTGAATAAAGTGTCTGAATACTTGTGTAAACGTGATATTTCAGTTAAAAACATTTTTTATTAGCAAACATTTCCAAAAACATGTTTTTGCTTTGTCATTACGGTGTGTAGACTGATGAGGATTTTTGTTTTTTAACACATTTTTGAATAAGGCTGTAACGTAACAAAATGTGGAAAAAGTCAAGGGGTCTGAATACTTTCCAAAGGCGCTGTAGCACAGTCCAATATGCAAACATTCCATTCCAGCTAAACAATGGTTGTATAGCGTTTTGCAAAAAAAATTGCTGAATTAAAAACCTGCGAACGGTAATATTTTACACACACATATGAAGGTACCCATAAGGTATTCTTTCTGAGGTAACCCCCCCAAAAATGGGTGGATAAAGCATTTTGGAAATAAACTGGATAAAGTGGTTAAATTGAGCTGGTGTGTGTGATTGTGATTGTGTGTGTGTGTGTTTGTGTGTGTGTCTCACCCTCTCCCCATCCAGCAACAGGTGGACCTTGAAGAGCATGCGGTCATCAACGTTGACCTCTTCGTTCCGGTAGAGTATCTGGAAGATCCGACTGAACACCATAGTGTCCTCATGGACCCCATCATGGACCCCCGCAGAGCTGAAACTACAGTCACCTGGGGGGGAGGGAGGGCAGAGAGCATCAGCAGTACCCTCGTCGTCATCGTCTGCCTATACGCAGACGAGGCGCTACGTTTTTTGAGAGTCAGCTGGGGGTCTCAATTTACTGTTGGGAGTTAGAATAGTAGAATACAATTGCAATTTTGACATTTGGTTGTGCATCAGCACTTTTTATCTTATGTCAGTCACTGACAGTCACTCACTTAGTCCATGTCAGCTAACATTTATAGATTGTTAGGTAAGTTAGTCTAGCCAGCTATCTAAACCTTGTAGTAATCAGGGCTGAAGGAGCTCTGAGCCCTGAGCTCCTGGGAGCCCACATTGATTGTGTTAGTCACTCTCACTCAGATACCACATGAACCTGGTTTAATTCATGGCAAAATTGCAGGGAACTGGCTTTTAAAACTGCAAAATGCTCTCTCTGCCCTTGGCAAAATTAGTAGAATTGCATGAAATTTGTTTTAATTAAAACTGCAAAATGCTCTCTCTGCCCCATGGCAAAATTGCAGGAAAATAATTTAAAAGGTTTTGCCCGCAAGGTGGTGGGCTCCCCCAACCAGATCTCGCTTCGGGCCCCCAAAGCCTAGATCATCATCATACATGACAAACACATCAACTTTCCCATCACTGTTATTTCATGTCCTCCACATAACTGAGACTCAGAAGCAGTGACTATGCATAGCTGAATGGATAAATATACAATCTGACATTTCTCTGGGTATCAAAATAAATGGTTTTCCGTTAAATCTCTATATAGTCAGTGGTGTTTTCTGCTTGTATCTGAAATGTAGATGTGAGGAAGCAGCTGTCTGCATCCGGCTGCTGGATGTGCAGCTGTGATAGGCCTTTGAAGGAAGCATCCCACTGAGGTGCTCTCCTTTTATCTACCTCGACATGCACTCTACACCCCCTCCTCTCTTTCTCTCTCTCTCTCCCTCGGTTTCTCTGTTTCTTCTCTCTGTTCTCCCCTTCTCTCCCTCTCGGCAGCCCTCTCCAGAAAGAACAGTCGCTTCAACCAGCACGAGTGGCAGACTATTTTGTACAAAATTTAGATTTAGTGAAAGAATGTTGTGTTTTGGCAGCATGATGTGATACTGCAAGTGCAAATAGTCGTATTTAATTCCAAACCAATCATAGCCTGGCTATTACAGATGAACAGTCAGTGTGTCAACAGAGTTGTAATGAGGGTGAATGCTCAGTGCTCCAGGCCAATCTGAAAAGATGGCATCTCTAGTTCTGCTCTACAGGGATAGAGGGGGAGAGGGAAGGAGGGAGCGGAACTAGCAAGGCATTAAAGAGGCTTCACTGAGACTCCTTGTGATACTGGGGTACTAATCAAGTTATCAATCAAAATACCGTGCATCATTTACACGGTTTGACACTACATGTGATTTAAAGGAATGCAATTACTCATGTCTGCAATCAAAGTGTTCATGTTCTAAAGCAATATACAGGAGTTACAGGTGTTAGGGAGTTTTCATAATGTTAGACCCTCCAACTTTAAGCCTTCAACCACTGTGCCTCTGCACCAGAAGTAACCTGCTAACTGCTGCACATACACTCACTAGCGCTTTCTTTTCTCTCGCTCTCAATTCAATTCAAATCAAGGGGCTTTATTGGCATGGGAAACATACGTTTACATTGCCAAAGCAAGTGAAATGGATAAACAAAAGTGAAATAAACACTCGCACAAGTTCCAAAAGAATAAAATCATTTCAAATGTCATAATTATGTCTATATATAGTGTTGTAGCGATGTGCAAATAGTTAAAGTACAAAAGGGAAAATACATAAATATGGGTTGTATTTACAATGGTGTTTGTTCTTCACTGGTTGCCCTTGTCTCTCGCCTCTCTCTCTCTCTCTCTCTCTCTCTCTCTCTCTCTCTCTCTCTCTCTCCTCTCTCTCTCTCTCTCTCTCTCTCTCTCTCTCTCTCTCTCTCTCTCTCTCTCTCTCTCTCTCTCTCTCTCTCTCATTCTCTCTTCCTTATCACTCCCTTTTCTCCTCTCGCTCTCTCTCTGTCTCTCTTTCTCAATCTCTCTCTCCCTCCTCACTCTCTTTCGCTCTCTCTCTTTTACCCCTCCTACCCTCTTTTCTCTCTCTCTCTAGTCCCTATCCTCTCTCTCTCTCGCTCTCTCTCTCGCTCTTTCTCAGATATTCTCCTACTGTTTGTGTTACATAATACCTTTATTGTTAAGCTACTATAAGGATGCAGCAGAATGGTAAATGCTAAACTAATTTATATAACACCATCCTGACTTAACACACCACAATGTTTGTCTGTATGAATCATAGTCACTAAATGGCTGGGCTTCAGAAGCAAGACAATCCGTCACACCTTTCATTTGTCTGCTTGAAATGTCAAGTATACAACACTTTCATTTCCCACAGTGCTCTGGGTGGATCAATTCCCAAGTCTCTGTGGTTGATAAATGTCTTTGTCCTGGCTGGCTGGAACGGAGCGTGTCATTGGCTGGGGAATTTATGTCTGGGAGCCCTGTCTGTCCTGTCTGTCTGCGAGGCTTTTGGCCGTAATACGTGACCTTGTAGAGGAGGAGCTGCAGGAGAGGGGAGGGAGATGGGGAAGGGGACTGCGGCTAAGCCCTCCAATTATAATATGGATACATACTGTAATGTTACTGTACGTTCCATTGCTGCAATGTAGCTAGCGACACTCAATGTGTACAGATACTATGGCACTGCTGCACTGTGTGTGTGCAGGGAATCCTGATACTAGGCTAGGCTATATGAATATTCTGCACTACAGCAAATGATTTGCTGATTTAATCATCTGGCAGTGCAGAGATAATCACAACACCCTATTATTGCTGAAAGTGAACATATTATGGACAATAAACTAAACATTATCGACAACAGACTAGACATGTTATGGGCGCTAAATGCTGCAAAGTCGTTCAAGTTGATGCCCTCCACTCTACGCAGTTCTCCTATCCAATCATATAATGGATCTAATGCATACTGTAGTTAAATATGCAGCTAACCTCTCATTATATACTGCTCTGTACTTCACAAATTGATAGAGTAAAATACTATGCTGTTTTATACCGCATAGCACCATGTGAAGCTCCACCATACAAAAGGTCACATTGGTCGGATCAATGCCTCCCTGACTTCCCCACAGAGGTCAGAGTGACATCCAGATTATTAGAGTCAGTACGAGGCTAGGAGCAGGTGGCTGGAGGGTCTGAAGAAATGCCTGAGTGTCACATCTCAATGTCAGGGTCAGACCAACACAACAAAGGGTTTTTACAGCCCGAACCATGCACACCCTTACCCACACACACACTGTTCCCTGCGTCCTGTTCCAATCATAATGAACTAATAATAGATGTTTTATTACAGCAAATCAGAGACGCCTGGGATATGGCTTCCTGCTTATCCAGGGGACCAGATCTGTCTGCTAATGCTGACGGGACTACAGTACAGTACAATGACAGTGTGTGTCAGCCCGGTCTACTGGAACAGTCTTGCGCACAGAGAAAATATATTCTCAACACTAACATTTAGTAACGGCCACTGAAGTCAACAAAGGTGTAGTTGTAATGCACCACAAAGGGAGAAACCGCATCACGCACTGAAGCCAGATTCATCAGCCTGATTTTCACATTTCCTCACAGAGAGAGAAGAAAACACTCTCCACCAATAACAACAAGGCTTAATACTACTAAACAGAGAACACGAGATGAAGCGGTCAGCTAGAAGTAACACACTGTTACTTCTCTTTTGGTGTGTCCAATGCCAGCTTTCCTCTGTTTTAACTCTTGTCATTTAACTCTGTCATGTTACAACAAAATCCCTTGATCTTCTTGTGAATACGTTCACACCCCTAAACCGATTGTTTGGGACAATGTAAAACAGGCAGGAGACTGTCACGACTTCCGCCAAAGTTGGTGCCCCTCCTTGTTCGGGCGGCGTTCGGCGGTCGACGTCACCGGCTTTCTAGCCGCCACTGATCTACGTTTCATTGTCCATTTGTTTTGTCTTGATTATACACACCTGGTTTCCATTACGTTATTATTTATTCCCTATTTAACCCTCTGGTTCGCACATGGTTTTGTGTGTGTTTGTTCTTTGTTAAGTGGTCGCATTGTTTGTGTGAGCTGGAGTATTTTCCCTGCGTGGAATTATCTTGTGATATTTCGAGTAAAGTACGTTTTTACTCAGTTCTGTGTCCTGCACCTGACTCCGTCCTACCCGCTGCACACTGACACCTTGACAGAGACACTCGGTGGCAATGGGAACTTTGTCCCTTCTCTTTCTGTGGGGCTGTATCTTCTCGAGAAGAGAGGGACTACTTTCTCTGGTACAGAACATGCAAAGTCTATATCAAAACTCAATGCAGTACAAATTAATTTGCATGTATTAAAGCCAGCTGAGACACTTGCACTGTTTAAATCATTAGTCAAAACAATGATGTTCAACAAACCTTTTAGTTTCACACCTCTAAGACAAAGAAGGCTGTTTTCATGGCTGTCTCAGGTTCCTGCACATTATGCAACCCCGACGCACCCATAGTTAGGTGCTAATGGTGGCCTGTTAGTTGTATGAGGCCTAACCAGATGGTATAACACATCAGAAACATGAATAATATGGGCCATGCACACAGCTAGCATGTGGTACAGACTTAATTCCTCCAAAACGTTGAGACCCCTGATAAAAAGACCAAGGCTCCAACACAGCAACCAACACACTACTGTTCCCCTACACTGTAGTTTCAGTGGCCAAATGCAATAAAAAGCAGGTGTTGTTTTCAGAAACATCAAAGGAAACTGTACTTCAGCATGTGTGTCATTGGGGCTAAGAATGTGGATCACAGAAGATGATCGTAATCATGTAGCAGGGTAACCAGAACATTCTCTCTGTCAGACAAGTCATCTCACACTCAACCCACAACAGTCCCTGGCCTAACAGACTGCATAGACACAGTGTTCCAACCACTGGCATGTTATGCATGAACTCAAACTACCTGTATAGAAGTCTCGGTATGCTACAAGCTGGTGTGGGTCTTGCCCACCTGCCCATTGCTGGAATCAGTGAGATACATTTGTGTGGGAATTAGCATCTGTAAAACTAAGAAACTGTTCTATGGCATCTATGGTATCTTTCARCATGACCTGACCAGAACCTGCTCAGGGAAAAACTCCTGGCCCAATCTACCGCAAATGGAAAACATACTGCTGCTTCAAAGTTCAAACTGTCCATTAAAAACAGCCAACGTTATTCAGATTTAACTCAATGTGAGAACATTACCTGTATTCCCTGGGGTTGTTGCTATCAACCTGTGTGGTACGCGAGGAGAGACCTTCAGCCCTGCTCGGACCTGGTAGAATCTGGAGGGAGAAAACGATGCAATACATTCAGTTACTACACAGATGTAGGATAATCATTTGAGCCAGTTCGCTACTGCAGAGCAATATACCTGCAGCAACAGGAACTGTGAATTATTATGTGGATTATAATTCATGGAAATCTTTTGTAGGGGTCGATCCATTTTTTATTAGGGCAAATCAAGTCGGACATTTTAAAGTCGAGATTACAAACCTTAGAAGCCTTTTTAAACCGCAAATACATTACAAGTTTGCATTTCATGATGTGCAGGAAAAATCCTTTAACAACAACATGATCAAATTAAAATACGGCGTCTGCAAATAGCTAATACACACATACCGGTGCTATGCATCACTACACATACCACACACATACTATAGCATATGAAATCAATGTCCATAATGGAGTGGAAAGAACTGCTGCTCTCCATGACATCAGACCCGGGGCTAGCACTGTCATGTTAAACACAGCTGCTAAGGAATTGTACAAATTTACCTTAATTATTAACGAGGACAGGATAAAATGGCAAATAAATAAGAAATGACTCATCGTAATGCACATCCATTCAGTGGAGTCTGCTGCTGTCTGTACTGTAGGTCAATGGTAGTAGAGCTCTGAACAATAGCTGATAAAACTGATGCTACATCCCCAATACTATCATTTAGAATGACCTCATGCATACTATTATCATCCTGCAAATGCTGACATACAGCATTCCTTTGTAAAAAAAGATATGGGTATGAAAAGTGCAGTGAAACAAGAATCTTTCAAAGATCACTTTCAGTATTGGAGTGTGAATGGATGTGGTTCTGTGTAAAAACACATTGTGTCCCCTGCAATTGCACTCAACACTGCCCTTTCCCACCTGGACAAAAATAACACCTATGTGAGAATGCTATTCATTGACTACAGCTCAGTGTTCAATACTGTAGTGCCCTCCAAGCTCATCACTAAGCTAAGGACCCTGGGACTAAACACCTCCCTCTGCAACTGGATCCTGGACTTCCTGGCGGGGCGCCCCCAGGTGGTAAGGGTAGGTAACAACACATGCACCACGCTGATCCTCAACACGGGGCCCCTCAGGGGTGCGTGCTCAGTCCCCTCCTGTACTCCCTGTTCACTCATGACTGCACGGCCAGGCAAGACTCCAACACCATCATTACGTTTGCCAATGACACAACACTGGTAGGCCTGATCACAAACAATGATGAGACAGCCTATAGGGAGGAGGTCAGAGACCTGCCCATGTGGTGCCAGGACAACAACCTCTCCCTCAACGTGATCAAGACAAAGGAGATGATTGTGGACTACAGGAAAAAGAGGGCTGAGCAAGCCCCCATTCTCACCGACAGGACTGAAGTAGAGCAGGTTTCAGAGCTTCAAGTTCCTTGRTGTCCACATCACCAACAAACTAACATGGTCCAAAGACACTTAGACAGTCGTGAAGAGGGAAAGACAAAGCCTATTCCCCCTCAGGAGACTGAAAAGATTTGGCATGGGTCCTCAGATCCTCAAAAGGTTCTACAGCTGCACCATGGAGAGCATCCTAACTGGTTGCATCACTGCCTGGTATGGCAACTGCTCGGCCTCTGACCGCAAGGCACTACAGAGGGTAGTGTGGACGACCCAGTACATCACTTGGGCCAAGCTTCCCGCCATCCAGGACCTCTATACCAGGCAGTGTCAGAGGAAGGCCCAAAAATTGTCAGACTCCAGCCACCCTAGTCATAGACTGTTCTCTCTGCTACCACATGGCAAGCGGTATCGGAGCACCAAGTCTAGGTCCAAAAGGCTTCCTAACAGCTTCTACCGCCAAGCCATAAGACTCCTGAACAGCTAATCAAAGGGCTACCCAGAGTCCTCTTTTACGCTGCTACTCTCGGTTTATTATCTTTGCATGGTCACTTTAACTCTACCTACATGTACATATTACCTCAATTACCTCGACTAACCGGTGCCCCCGCACATTGACTCTGTACTGGTACCCCCTGTATATAGCCTTGCTATTGCTATTTTTATTTTACCGCTGCTCTTTAATTATTTGTTACTTTTATTTTATTAGAATTGTTTTACTTATCTATTTTGTACTTAACACATTTTTCTTCTTAACTTTTTAAAGCATTGTTGGTTAAGGGCTTGTAAGTAAACATTTCACTGTAAGGCCTACGCCTGTTGTATTCGGCGCATGTGACAAATACAATTTGATTTGATTTGAGACCCATCAGAAGGCGATGGAAGAGACCAGAGCCTAGCTGTGAACAGACATGGTATCATCAGGGTTTTAGCGAGCGGCCGCCTCTGGGAAACGGAGGCGTGACAGTGAAAAGCAGGGAAAAGGTTTTGGAGATTGATAAACAAGGGCATAGACTTAGTTCCGAAAAAGGTTAAAGGCAGATCACAGCGCGACTGTGTGAAACCCATTGTAGAACATGTTATGGTTCGAGTCAGAGTGTATTGTGGGAAAAAGTTAACAGAGAGAGAAGCAAGAGATGGATGATATACAGTATACCTGTAGTTAGTCTTGATATCATGCACTGCATCATTGACATGTGAACACGTTTCCAATTAAAACTAAAGTGGAGACGTTCATTAATTGTACTAGTTAGAACGTCAGAAACAGATTCTTCATGGTTGAAGGAGTGCATTCTGGGTATCACACACTGGAGATGTATTGGCAATCGGCTCTTCAAATGGACTTCAAATGGACATGCTCCTAGAAACTACAGCCAGGATTATCAATCAAACCTGATTATAGCATCAAGAGCAACGTTAGACGTGACTAATTCGCCATCCGTTCAGCTCAACTAAAAGGCCTGCGCTGCTCTTATCACCCTCGCCTGGTTTAAAACATCAAACACAGACTTTTGTTTAATGCAATCACTCCTCTATAGGGTTTGTATAAAACGAACGTGGGAATAGCTTTTTCAGGGCTGTATATAAGATTTGTATAGATGTTTAACCTAATGGTCTTTCTTTGTACATTTCTCCTTATCTCACAATAGCCAATGCCTGTGTTTTCTTTACACCAGCAGTCACTTGGACAGGAGTCTCTGACTCTCTCTCCCTCTGTTCTGTCCTCCGATCAGACCTACTTCCTCCTTGTTGCTGTTCGGGGCGGAAACATGCATAAGAAGAAATATATTAGTGCACTCAGGCTCAGCTAAGCAGGATTATATTTTTCCAAAGCTTTAGCCCTCCCTGTCCTGTTTGGAGCCAGGAAAATCTAATCTGGGTAAAGCTGGCCATTCAGTCAGCCAGAGTCACATCCCACAGGCTAGCCAGATGCCCGGTTATAATCTCTCAGCAGATACACTGTATCTGTACGGCATAAAGATGACCCTATTCTACCTCGTGTCTGTGTCCCAGATAGCACCCCATTCCCAATGTAGCGTACTACCAGGCCCATATCTGTCCTCAAACACCTCCTACTGTACGGCATTAAGATGACACTTTTCTAAATAATAACTGTCCGTTTTATCATTAATATGAACTATGAAGCAGCCAGAGATACAGGTGGAGACCGTTCAGTGGGTATTAATATGAACTATGAAGCAGCCAGAGATACAGGTGGAGACTGTTAGTGGTATTAATATGAACTATGAAGCAGCCAGAGATACAGGTGGAGACTGTCAGTGGGTATTAATATGAACTATGAAGCAGCCAGAGATACAGGTGGAGACTGTTAGTGGGTATTAATATGAACTATGAAGCAGCCAGAGATACAGGTGGAGACTGTTAGTGGGTATTAATATGAACTATGAAGCAGCCAGAGATACAGGTGGAGACTGTCAGTGGGTATTAATATGAACTATGAAGCAGCCAGAGATACAGGTGAGACTGTTTCAACCCAGGTTTCCTACATGCCACAGGAGTGTGTTAGCCCTCTGAACTAAAGCCTAATGATTAGCTTGAGCAGTCTTCAGGTCTCAAGGCAAGTTTACTCATGACAGGAGTGGGGTTCACCGATCCACCTCCATTACACTCACCCTCTCTGGAAGAGATCCACATTGTGAAACTTGTTCAGCTCTATGGAAAACTCCAACGTCCCCTGTACTTCAGACATGATACGTTCCAGGTCATCCCTGCAGAGAGGAAAGATAATATATCAATCAATATAAGATGGGTAAAATGGGGTCACAATAGACACATCTGGATGCATACTGTATTGTAGTTGAGGAACACACTGGGAAATGCTCTATTGCACTACCCCCATTGTTTTATGATTGAAGTGACAAAGCCATTAGCACCTTCATGATTCATCAGTGAATTCATGGCCAACAAAGTATCCTAAACAACTAAAAAAAGCATTCAAAAGGAATCAAAATTGACATTTATCATCTAATCATTGAACACTGTCATTTTTCTTCTTCACTGTAGTGCTTCTGTGACTCTGTTGACCTTCGGAGGCCTCATAGTGAGAAGCACACTGGCATTTAGGGAGGAAACCCCAGACTGGATATAGAAGCTCCTCTACACACACAACATACACACACACACACACACACACACACACACACACACACACACACACACACACACACACACACACACACACTCATCCACCATGGTTTCTAATTAGACAAACAATGAGTCATTCAGGAAGCGTTTGCCTTGGTCCTTCCACCTCCCAGGAAGCTATTCACAGAGTCAACACTCAACAGACTGCACACAACCTCAGCATGAAACATTGAGATGAATGGAGAGAGAGACACCCGCCATGAAGTTTTAGAAAACGGTTATAAATTGATGGGACGGAAAGTGTTGACAAACAATCTAACCGTCTGCTCCATTCACTTCTTAATGTGTTTTCTAATCATAATGATATCATGTTGAAGTCTGTGTTCTTTAAGACATTTACGTGTACATGTTGGTCATTTAGCAGACGCTCTCATCCAGAGCGATTTACAGTCAGTGCGTTCAACTTACGTAGTTAAAACAACCACATATTTCACAGTCACAAATAAAGAATTCTAGCCTTCTTGTCATGAGTGCCTTTTATCATGATAGTAGTAGAAGTAGTTAGCAATAGCATGGGTAAGATTGTTACCGCACTGCATTCCTATAGTAACATAGTAGCCGTTGTGTTTATTGTCTGTTTTGATTCCGATTTAAAGCCCAGAGGCTGACATGCAAAACCTCTACTAACGAGTCACAGTTACTCAAAAGTTGATCATTCAGCTTGTTTGATCCCCATTTAATAACTCTACCAAATTAAATAATATATGCCATTTAACAGACGATACATTTTAAATATAGACGACCACGGGACTGGAACCCACAACCCTGACAGTGAAAGCTCCATGCTCTACCAACTGAGCCAATGAAACAACAGCATAGCCATGCCTGTAGGACAGTAAACTAAGCATCACATTTGCTATGTGACATGATCTGCATTAACGTCTACTTCCAAAAACCATGCAAAAAGCTGTTTGTCCCCATTTAGACTGTTCTAGCTTCACAGACACATCGAAACAAAGGGATAACAGATCATAACAATAATGTGACGCTGTAAAGCAACTACGCAGAAGTAAGCAAGAGAAACACAATAACAAAGCCTCGTTCTCCACTACTGTGTGGTCCATTATCCCATTGCTGTTGAAAACCAGCTAAAGGGAAGGAAGATATATGTCACACAGCATTGCTGCCTTCTGCTGACATGACTTCTTGTGTTACATGAACATGTGAGGGGGCAGACACACACACACACACACATGCACGCACACACCCCCCTGCCCAAACTGGCTACTTTAATAAAGGTTATGATAGGGAACTGAGGTTTGTGCTGTGTCAGTCCGTGGGTCATATTAACAGTGACCTGTCCTGACACAGAGCCTTGACCCAGCAGCCTCGAACAGTTGGTGGAGAGAGAATATGTGGAGGATATTGTGCTGCTGTGTAAAGTATGCTGTATTCTACATCAATGTTGTATTCTATGTCAGTGTTGTATTCTACATCAGTGTTGTATTGTTCATCAGTGTTGTATTCTACATCAGTGTTGTATTGTTCATCAGTGTTGTATTGTACATCAGTGTTGTATTGTACATTGTATTGTACATCAGTGTTGTATTGTACATTGTATTGTACATCAGTGTTGTATTCTACATCAGTGTTGTATTGTACATTGTATTGTACATCAGTGTTGTATTCTACATTGTATTGTACATCAGTGCTGTATTCTACATCAGTGTTGTATTCTACATCAGTGTTGTATTGTACATCAGTGTTGTATTGTACATTGTATTGTACATCAGTGCTGTATTGTACATCAGTGCTGTATTCTACATTATTTTGTCTAAAGTCTATTACACAATGGAAAATGCGTAATTTATTTGGTTTAGTCAACATTTTCCCAAGTCTCACTTGAGCCCAGTTCTAGTCAGCTATTGTCAGCTGTCTCACATTGAGTAAAAAGAAGGAGCTCTGCATTTTCATCTCTCTGTCTGGGACATATACAGGCTACAGCTGGGACTGAACACGGTGTGCCTTACAGAAACACAGGAGGTTGCATATCAGTCAATCTCTCTCTCTCTCACTCTCGTTCTCTCTGTCACACACACACACACACACACAATCCCAGTGTAACCGCTAGATCATGCTAACTGTCAGCAGAAGTACTGTATATGGCGGAGGCTGCATTGTCTCCCCTGCTAATCAACCGAGGCAGAAATTGATCAATAATTGAATGTAAATAAGTCACAGGCACCGTATCTCCAGACCATAGAATTACATAGAACTTTGATAGGATCTCTGTGATCCAAAAACACAAACAGTTTCAAGGGTATTACATGTTTGCAATAAAATTCAAATCAATCAATTTTTCATCATCATCCTCCTCCTCATCGTCATCCCTCTCCTCATCTTCATCATCATCACCACAGGCAGACAAGCTCAGTAGAAATAAGGGAATTATTATTATTATCTTCCTTACCATCTCGTCTCTACTACTCTGTTGAGCCATCAGCTTCCATTTCAAAGTTGACTATTGACGTGAAAAAGCCTGCTGAATGTACAGTAGTGTGTTAGTCATAGCAATAGACGAGATGTGTGGGTCTGCTTGCACAGAGTGTACCAGCCTGGTAACAAAGAATCCACATGCTGAATGAATGGCATTGAACCATAGAATTTAATAGATGCTGCTAAATGTCCCTGACCTACAGTACACTGCTCCAGCTACACATTGTCCCTCACCTACACTGCTCCAGCTACATATTGTCCCTGACCTACACTGCTCCAGCTACACATTGTCTCTGACCTACACTGCTCCAGCTACACATTGTCCCTCACCTACACTGCTCCAGCTACACATTGTCCCTGACCTACACTGCTCCAGCTAACACATTGGCCCTGCCTACACTTGCTCCAGCTCAAATTGTCCCTGACCTTAACACTGCTCCATCTAAACATTGTCTCTGACCTACACTGCTCCACTACACATTCTCCCTGACCTACCACTGCTCCAGCTACACATTGGCGCCTGACCTACAATGCTCCAGCTACCCACAGTGCCCCTGACCTACACTGCTCCAGCTACACATTGGCCCTGACCTACACTGCTCCAGCTACACATTGTCTCTGACCTACACTGCTCAGGCTGGGTCAACTGCTGTGGCTTTGTCTCACCGGATCTCTCAGTTTAATCAAAATGTTCTCTATAGTCAGTTAAATGACGCTTACTGTATGTACAAGATAAGCCAGATAGGTTGTTGCTAAGTCTAAAACTCAGATCCTCTGTGATTCAAAAAGACCTTCACTTTGAATACACTTAAGACAGATGAAGTCTAGACAGAATACTAAGACCTGGAGATTGTTGTCCAGTATAATATGTTCTAAGTCTGTCCCGACTAAAAAAAATCTTGGTCGACCAAGAGACTTCTGTTCTTTTGACAAATCGATTGGTCTGAATTTTTAAACGTGTATTTTTCCACACATAGATACATCCTATGTGTTTTAGTCAAATCAACTATATTCACTAAGCTTATCTGATGTGTTAACTACACTGTTTGATTAAATAATTAAGACACACAGATGACTAGAGGGAGTCTGACCAGCAATTTATGTGATTGTGCCAGGCCGGGCTCAGACTTGCTGCGCCGTGTTAAAAAAGACAGCAAGTGACTGTGACAAGCACCCATTGTCTCTCTCTTCTCCCTGCTGCAGCGACCACCACAGAACATCAACGTGTTTATCGCACTGTCCATGATGCTTAAGCTGCAACATAATTACAGCCATTCTGTTACCAAACTCCCTCATTCGTTTAGGAAAAACATTCCCTATTCCCTCAACCCTTGCTCTCTTTATGTGACACATGTATGCATCGGATGCACGTGACCAATAGGGCCTGACCTATAGCATATCCTATGCTATGGGGTTTCATTATGTGGTTTCCTCTCTCCTCACTTTTCTCAGGTAATAAGGCAAGGGCTATTTTCTTGTCTCCTAATTCTGCTGCTGCATCCGCTCTCAACCCCAATATGCTGGTAAACTTTGCTATTATGCACATAGCAACATGGTCTAGGAAAAGGTGCCAATTCAACAGTGCACTGATGTGTTTCAGAACCGCGGACAGCGACCACTATCCAACGCAGGAGAAAGTGCATTTGTTTTAAAATAATATCATTTATTTTAGCGTTGCACCATTGTTCTCACATAATTTAACCATATACAATTTCAGTAGCACATGTCTTAGACTGATGGACTGTGCCATCCCCACAGCCTCCAACATGGACCAGTCCACTCAGACAGGCACCAATAAGACAGGTGTCTTGTATACCATGATTTCCATGTTTTTATTTGTTACTGCTCAAGCAAAGAAATCTCGGTCGACCTACAGCCTATTGATCAAACAATCGACCAGTCGACTAAATGGGTTCAGCCCTAAAATGCTCTTCATCATTTACCATGCTAGTAGCTGATGGGGATGCTCTGAAGTCCAATTACAATAGACCCTTTAATGTGCTGCTGCTTGTGGCCATATTCTGCCGTTCTGATGAGCCTGCAGGTAAAAATCATTAAACCCTAATCATGACAAAGTGCCACCTGCTTGGGTTAAAGACACACTTTCAGATGACTATTTAATGCAGAGTACTATAACACTACTGAGGCTGGGGCTCTATGAGGCTATTACAGGTTACAGTACTGAGGCTGGGGCTCTATGAGGCTATTACAGGTTACAGTACTGAGGCTGGTTACAGGTTACGTACTGAGGCTGGGGCTCTATGAGGCTAATTAAAAGGTTACAGTATGAGCTGGGGTCTTGAGGCATTAACAGGTTACAGTACTGAGGCTGGGGCTCTATGAGGCTATTACAGGTTACAGTACTGAGGCTGGGGCTCTATGAGGCTATTACAGGTTACAGTACGGGAGGCTGGGCTCTATGAGGCTATTACAGGTTACAGTACTGAGGCTGGGGCTCTATGAGGCTATTACAGGTTACAGTACTGAGGCTGGGGCTCTATGAGGCTATTACAGGTTACAGTACTGAGGCTGGGGCTTCTATGAGGCTATTAAAGGTTACAGTACTGAGCTGGGGCTCTATGAGGCTAATTACAGGTTTACAGTTACTGAGGCTGGGGTCTATGAGGCTATTACAGGTTACAGTACTGAGGCTGGGGCTCTATGGAGGCTATTACAGGTTACAGTCTGAGGCTGGGGCTCTATGAGGCTATTACAGGTTACAGTACTGAGGCTGGGGCTCTATGAGGCTATTACAGGTTACAGTACTGAGGCTGGGGCTCTATGAGGGCTATTACAGGTTACAGTACTGAGAGCTGGGGCTCTATGAGGCTATTAACAGGTTACAGTACTGGAGGCTGGGGCTCTATGAGGCTATTACAGGTTACAGTACTGAGGCTGGGCTCTATGAGGCTATTAAAGGTTACAGTACTGAGGCTGGGGCTCTATTGAGGCTATTACAGGTTACAGTACTGAGGCTGGGTCTCTAATGAGCTATTACAGGTTACAGTACTGAGGCTGGGGCTCTATGAGGCTATTAAAGGTTACAGTACTGAGGCTGGGGCTCTATGAGGCTATTAAAGTTTATACGCTCGTGCTCTATGGGGGACTTGAGTTGGTCACCACTACTCTCTCAACCACAGCAAGGACAACAAGCTCCTGGCTTTTCTCTCACTGACCTGGCTTGTATGTTCAGCTGGCAAATAGACTAACATTTCAGTAACTGAAATAAGGACAAAACCCAGTACACTCGTAGTATTCGTACATTAGCCTACGAGTAGTTCGTAGACCTGAAATAGTCTAGAAAAATTAAGGTCAGCACAATAATATGGATTCAAATGTTATTTTTCACCACAGTCTTTCCTACCTGCAGTCTGCAGGTAGGCTACTTTCTATTTTTCCCCTTCTGAGAGTATAACCAAATATCTCAGGATCAGAGGGGGACATTATTCAGAGTATAGCAGCCTACTATAGCTACTTGCCTATATTTGGAGTGAGTATTTGGAGAGGCATAACTGAGACAACTGGCCAAGCGTAGGCGTAATCCTAGGACAGTCACAGTGTCATGACAACCGGCTGAATGTTTACACAACATCGTCACATGACAGGAAATTAATCTCACACGCTCACTTCATAATGAACCTCCATCTCATGAAACAGACTAGAATAAAAGGCAAACACACCGTCCCTACAAATAAATAGAACATACTGGAATACAACAACATCCTCCCACAGAATAGACACTCCAGCACACTGGTATCCTTATACTCTATGCCACACAATAAATTAAATGGCTATTTTCTTGGTTTAAAGACAAATTAGCCTAAATGTATTGTTGAGTTACAAGAATAGCAGTAGGCCTAAGCTGGACTTGTACACTGATCTGTATGAGATGTGTGAACTACCCGCTTCTTAAAAGTCCCAATCTCTAGGAAAAAGGACCCAGTAAGGAAGGGAGCTGCAGCAAAAACATGTGATACAGGGAGAGTCTAACTGACTGTGTAACGGAGAGAGAAGATTATGTAAATCATGTGATAGTGAACTCTGGGCCAAGTTCTTCTCAGATCATTAGCTACTTTAGAAATACTAGTTTAGATCACAGTCACACACACATTTCTGGAAGGGTGACGAGTGGGTGGGGGTTGCAGTGACTTACTGAACTTGCAGTTCTGTTCTGTGCTGATAACAATGTGTAACATTTCTCCAAAGGCTCTAATATAATATATCATAGTAATTCACCCCATCAAGTCATCCAACTAGCCAAGGAACATAACATTGCTGTGGCCTGTGTGCTGTTGGTACAGCGGTTGGGGCTGTTGGTACCATGGTTGGGTCTGTTGGTACAGTGGTTGGAGGGTTGATGGAGGTGGAATAAGATCTGTCTAACAGCAGATTGTGTGAAACATCAATGCTGTCTTCACACGAAAGTCCCATGTGGTCTGACTACATTTTGCCTGGAGCGGATGGACCTGGGTGGGTTGAAGTCAGCTGGAAAATCCTTGTTTTATCACTTCAGGAATCTGCTGTAGGGGTCTGCTGAGGTGCTAGGAAAGTAGACTGTTCACCAAGCGGACAGCTGCATGCAGTGTGCAGCAGACAAAGCACCTGCCCTCCACTAAGCAGCTATGGGGGTTTGCCAAATGCTTTCCATAAAATGATTTGCTCTGTGTGTGTGTGTGTGTGTGTGTGTGTGTGTGTGTGTGTGTGTGTGTGTGTGTGTGTGTGTGTGTGTGTGTGTGTGTGTGTGTGTGTGTGTGTGTGTGTGTGTGTGTGTGGGGTTGAGTGAGTGAGTGAGTGAGTGAGTGATGAGTGAGTGAGTGAGTGAGTGAGTGAGTGAGTGAGTGAGTGAGTGAGTGAGTGAGTGAGTGAGTGAGTGAGTGAGTGAGTGAGTGAGTGAGTGAGTGGTGAGTGTGAGTGGAAGTGATGAGTGAGTGAGTGAGTGAGTGAGTGAGTGAGTGAGTGAGTGAGTGAGAGCGGGTGGGTGGGTGTGTGGCAGACACAACGTTCTACTGTTAGTATTTTAGTGATGCTGTTATAGCCAACGCTGCTATTATAGACTCATCAACCTTTTAACCGCAACTAAATTATGAGCTGGCGCGTTGGCAACAATGTAGCGGACAGGTCTGTTACAACCTTGTCAAAACATTCTCAGTTTCACAATACAGCAGCAAGCAACAGCCGGCCCGTAATATTCTCTGTCTGTCCCACTGCACTGTGATGGACAATGAGGATGCTAGCTACAATGTAACAAACCTTACCTTCCTCACTGATGCGCTGCGAATCCCCACGCAATAACCAGTGTCCACCACGGTCTAATATCCACAAGGCTTTGGCTTCACAACCTACAGCGACCCTTGCCTTTCAGATCTACGGAGGTATGATGCCTTGTCTGTGTTCAGTCGTTATATCGCTGTTGTAAGCTGCTGCTCACCGCTTCTCCTGCTGCTGCTGCTGTTGCCATGGTTATCCATTCAGCCCCTGTATCCTCTTCTTCTGCAGTGCAAAACACTAGAAGTCAGCCTCCTAGCTTAGCTTACGTTTCCCCCATCATGGCAGTAATGTTCAATTTGTCTAAGTGGTGCGCCTGGCCTGTCTCGTGGTTTAGCTTCGTGTTTATCCTCTGTCGAGGTTGACACATCGTTTCGGGAGAATGGTAACAGTCAGCATGCACAGGGTGGGCCAGTGTCCTGCCGTGGCTGCTGCATGCTTGTGCACTGTGCTTACAATTGACGGGCTGACGTCAACGCAGGCTGAGAAATTAAACACTGAAAGAGTCCACCTGACACCTTTCACCATCACTATCAACACAAATACAATAGGCTATGTTTACAGTCATTAGATTGTTAGCATTTCTTAGTTCAGTGTATTCTACAACAACTAGACTATTATGGGATTGAGAAGCAAAATATGGAGTCATGGAGTTATGAGTTCAGGAAACACAAGAAGTAAGAGGGGTGTTCCAAAACAATGACAGTAATCTAGTGATAGGGTTTACCAATGAAAAACGTTTAAAAAAAATACAAATTCCTGGTTAACAGGTTGGAGCACTCATAAACAGACAGAGATATAAATCTTATCTCGCTCAGGGTTTGTTCCATGATCTGATGCCTACACAGGTATAGCCTATTGACGTTTTGACGTCACATGACAGGTTCCTCGGAGTCAAGGAGTTATGTCCGGTACCAGTAATAACATTCCCCAGCGGCTCAACATCTGTAGGTCAGCAGGCTATTGTGCAACTCGTTTCCACTTTCATAGTTACTCTTCTCCATCCTCTCTCTCTCACACACACACCCCCATCCCTCCCCCTCCCCTCTCTGTAGTATAAAGCCTTAGCTTAGAGCCCAGCTTTCTCTCATCTCTAACAGGTTCTACCCATCATTATCCCCATGCGTCTGACAGAAGAGGGATTGCAGGTGTGTAGACAGAGTCATGTGACCAGAAGCATCTAGAACCATCTGGTAAAGGTATAAACACTTCCTGTAGTTATCTATATAGTTATCTGTATGTGCTGTTAGAACCTGCGGAGTGAAATATGTGTTTCTCTCTCAAACAGAAGTCCTGCATTTAGCAAGATCATCATCAGAGCTGACATTGAGACTGACTGGCTGCATATAGTTAATTTACTATGTAGGGCCAGGCAACTCATAGCTCACAGTTCCTACACTAGGCTATAACAGATGTATTGGTTGTGACGGCCGTCAAAAGAAGTGGACCAAAGTGCAGCGTGGTGAGCGTACATTTTCCCTTTATTTTAGTAAATGTCGCCAACAAAACAACAACCGGAGAAACAACCATGAAGCTTACAGGGCTATGGTGCCACTAACAAAGATAACTACCCACACTGAAAGGAGGGAAAAAGGGCTACCTAAGTATGATTCCCAATCAGAGACACGATAGACAGCTGTCCCTGATTGAGAACCATACCCGGCCAAAACAAAGAAATAAAGAAACATAGAAAACAAAGCATAGAATAACCACCGCACATCACACCCTGACCTAACCAAATAGAGAAATAAAACGTCTATCTAAGGTCAGGGCGTGACATTGGTATCTTGAGCATACTAAAATGTTGCATAGGATTCCTGACTAAAATGCAAAAGTTGTATCTTTCACATTCAGAGATGGTACATAGGATTTCTGCTTCAAGTGGAAATTGGTCATATACATTAACCATTTACAGTTGAAGTCGGAAGTTTACATACGCCGAAGCCAAATACATTTAAATTCAGTTTTTCACAATTCCTGACATTTAATCCTAGTAAAATTTCCCTGTCTTAAGTCTGTTTGGATCACCACTTTATTTTAAGAATGTCAGAATAATAGCAGAGAAAATTACTTATTTCAGCTTTTATTTCTTTCATCACATTCCCAGTGGGTCAGAAGTTTACATACACTCTATTAGTATTTGGTAGCATTGCCTTAAAATTGTTTAACTTGGGTCTTAAGTTTCGGGTAGCCTTCCACAAGCTTCCCACAATAAGTTGGGTGAATCTTGGCCCATTCCTCCTGACAGAGCTGGTGTAACTGAGTCAGGTTTGCAGGCCTCCTTGCTCGCACATGCTTTTTCAGTTCTGCCAACACATTTTCTTTAGGATAGAGGTCAGGACTTTGTGATGGTCTTGACTTTGTTGTCCTTAAGCCATTTTGCCACAACTTTGAAAGTATGCTTGGGGTCAATGTCCATTTGGAAGACTCATTTGCGACCAAGCTTTAACTTCCTGACTGATATCTTGAGATGTTGCTTCAATATATCCACATAATTGTCCTGCCTCATGATGCCATCTATTTTGTGAAGTACACCAGTCCCTCCTGCAGCAAATCACCCCCACAACATGATGCTGCCACCCCCGTGCTTCACGGTTGGGATGGTGTTCTTCGGCTTGCAAGCCTCCCCCTTTTTCCTCCAAACATAACAATGGTCATTATGGCCAAACAGTTCTATTTTTGTTTCATCAGACCAGAGGACGTTTCTCCAAAAAGTACAATCTTTGTCTCCATGTGCAGTAGCAAACCATGGTCTGGCTTTTTTATTGCAGTTTTGAAGCAGTGGCTTCTTCCTATCTGAGCGGCCTTTCAGTGTATGTCGATATAGGACTTGTTTTACTGTGGATATAGATACTTTTGTACCTGTTTCCTCCAGCATCTTCACAAGGTCCTTTGCTGTTGTTCTGGGATCGATTTGCACTTTTCGCACCAAAGTACATTCACCTCTAGGAGACAGAATGCGTCTCCTTCCTGAGCGGTATGACGGCTGCGTGGTCCCATGGTGTTTATACTTGCGTACTATTGTTTGTACAGAAATTGTAAATTGCTCCCAAGGATGAACCAGACTTGTGGAGGTCTACAATTTTTTTTCTGAGGTCTTGGCTGATTTCTTTTGATTTTCTCATGATGTCAAGCAAAGAGGCACTGAGTTTGAAGGTAGGCCTACAAATGCATCCACAGGTACACCTCCAAATGACTCAAATTATGTAAATTAGCCTATCAGAAGCTTCTAAAGCCATGACATCATTTTCTGGAATTTTTCAAGCTGTTTAAATGTACAGTCAACTTAGTGTATGTAAACGTCTGACCTACTAGAATTGTGATACAATGAATTATAAGTGAAATAATCTGTCTGTAAACAATTGTTGGAAAAATTACTTGTGTCATGCATAAAGTAAATGTCCTAACCGACTTGCCAAAACTATAGTTTGTTAACAAGAAATTTGTGGAGTGGTTGAAAAACGAGTTTTATTAACTCCAACCTAAGTGTATGTAAACTTCCGACTTCAACTGTATGTAGTAGAAAGCGATGGGTTAGAAGAAGCCTACATAACCAACCCATAAACTAAAATTGAACATCCATATATGGCCAGCTATGTAAACTCTGACATTGATTTATCCTGCAATTGATGTCGTTCAATTGGTAACATACTGTAACGGTCGTCGTAATCCTCTTCCTCGGACGAGGAGGAGAGGCGAGAAGGATCAGACCAATATGCGGAGTGGTTTGTGTCCATGATTATTTATTAACAAAATAAACGGAACACTAACGAAACAAAATGACAAAAGAGAAACGAACCGACAAACAGTCCCGTGTGGCACGAATACAGACACGAGATACAACCACCCACAAACACACACGTGAACCCCGGCTGCCTAAGTATGATTCTCAATCAGGGACAACGATTTACAGCTGCCTCTGATTGAGAATCATACCCGGCCGAACACAAACAACCCGACATAGAAAAATAACACATGGACAACCCACCCCAACTCACGCCCTGACCAACTAAATAAATACAAGAAAAAGGAAAAACAGGTCAGGAACGTGACACATACATTTTTGTCTTCTTCTAATGCCTCTTAAGGGTATTTGGGTTTGGGTAATCCAAAAGTTACGTTACTGATTACAATTTTACAAGAGATTACATTTAGAAAGTAGCCTACACAACCTTGAGTATATCTATCACCAAGTCTTCTAAAAAGCCAATCACACACTCCGTCACGTAAGACATGTACAAGCAAATAACCCTGTCTGTGTGGACCAGGACCTTTTAATAATTGTTTTAATCTTTCTTCACCTCAACACTACAGAGGTATTCTCCGGGTACAGTAAAGGACCTACACAATTAGGATATCCTTGTTCCTCCATCACTCTACACTCTCCTACGGCATCCCTATTCCTAACCTGCAACATAATTATTAACAGAATTACACACAGCCAACACATATCATTATGGGGCACAGTGAAGGAGAGAGAGAGAGAGAGAGAGAGAGAGAGAGAGAGAGAGAGAGAGAGAGGGGGGGGGGAGATAAGGTGTAACAGGAGGGAGGAAAGGCCTAGAGCCCTCCAACATGTCTTTTAAGTGTTGGTAATAAAACCTAGTCACCACCTCCTCAACAGCTCCTGTCCAATGGGAACCCTTTGAAGCAGGTTTTATGTGTCTTCAGGCCCCAGTCTGAGCATCCCCAGACCTGGTACCACCAGTCAGTCCTCACCATGCTCTCCCAGCACCAGGACTGAACTTCAGGGGGAACTAACCTAAGATTCATGCCTGTGGCTCCTTTTGCTTCTTTACCTCACTCACTCACTTCTGTCTGTCTGTCTGTCTGTCTGTCTGTCTGTCTGTCTGTCTGTCTGTCTGTCTGTCTGTCTGTCTGTCTGTCTGTCTGTCTGTCTGTCTGTCTGNCTGTCTGTCTGTCTGTCTGTCTGTCTGTCTGTCTGTCTGTCTGTCTGTCTGTCTGTCTGTCTGTCTGTCTGTCTGTCTGTCTGTCTGTCTGTCTGCTCTTAAAGCCCTGCGTCGCCCATCACACCTAGACGAGAGCAAAACATGGAGCACCACTGTGCTGTCTTGACAAGGTAAGAGCTTTTTGAATGATACATGTATTGTGCAGTTATTTACATGTTGAAGTGGTAATATCTGGGTGGATTGGCACATTATTGTGATCCACTTGGGTGTGACCTTACTGTGGGAAAATCATGAGGTCAGAGTTTAGTCAGGCTTACTGTTGTCTTGACGTAATATATTTCTAGTCTGAGGACGTGCTAGTCAAGAAATGATGAAACAGTATGGCATTCTCTCTGTAGCAGTGTTTCCCAAACATTTCCCCTAGAATCCTCAGCCATTCCACTTATCTGATGCATTCCAGAGCCAGACGATGTGATTCAAATACTGTCAATAAAGGCTTGGTGATTAGTTGACCAGTTGAATCAGGTGTGCTACAACTCGAATAAATCAAATAAATGGTATGGCGTGGGGTACTAGAGGAGAGATTTGGGAAACATTGCTCGTTAGGAATCCACTCTTTTCATCACGGATAGATAAAAGAAAAAAAGTGAAATCATCAGTTTTCTAGTATCAGATTCCCCTGAACCATTGACTCGCTCTCGAATAATGACGAAATAACATTATATAAGAAAAAAACCTAACACATACAGCACTTTTTTATTAGAAACTGAAAATACTCACGCTTGAATTTATACAGCCTTGAAATTAGCCAGTGATGTTGTGGGCTGGTACCATTATAATATTTAGCTCTGCATGGATTATAGAAGCTCCGTGGCCAGAGGCCAAGATTGAGATAGAACAGCTTTATCATCTGGCCCACACTCACGCACACACAAACACACATGCGCAGACTGTAAACCTTGTTTTGTGGGCATTCGAACATAGGACAAATAAAGCTGATAAGCCTTGAGAAAGCTTCCTCTCCTCCTTAGCTTTCCAGTGGGCTGGTTAACTGTGTCATTGTCATGATTTAAAGCTCTGTCAAAGATCCATCTGGCCTCTCGAATAGCCCCTGTCACACAGACAGTGTCATGTGGTGTGTGTGTGTGTGTGTGCCTGCTTGCCTGTGTGTGTGTCAGTGTGTGCATGTTGGCCTGTCACCTTTTGACCCACTGTGGCAATGAAAGTGGCACACACACACACACACGTTTTACTTTTATAGCCATAAAGATTTGTCTGGGGAATGCTACCAAATGATTAACATAGTAATTGAAGTGATTGATACCGCAGGGTTTAATTTGTAAGGCTGAGCAGCAGAGACTGGAATGAGGTTCCAGTTGGTGTAATTAAGACAGATGAGAGCAACAGAAGCCACGCCAGGAGAGCTGGCCTACTACACGGTCCAGGCTCTGTGACGCCGGGGGACAAGGCCATATGTGTGACACCAGAGGCACAGCGAGGAGGCCAGAATACATTCAAACAATCTCTGGATGCTGGAGATGACACACTGTGCTTTTCACTCAGAGAGAGCGATGGCGGTGCTCTCGGTGGAAGATAAAAGAGGCGCAATCTTAAATATGTTTATGTTCTTATCGGTAATGCCGTTGACCTATCTTTCACAGCACAGTAGCACAGACTAGAAAATCTGGCTGATGTAGGATATTGATTTAGAATTTCCCCCTGAGAATAGAGTTGTTGAGGTTGTTGCCCTGTTGGCTTGCTTTATAGTTTGATCTGTGGTCTGACAACACAGTATGAGGAAAAAGTCAAAACACAATTGCTTTATCCAAAGATATTTTCTGCAGCTCAAGAGCTGATGTTAAGACCGCTGTCAAGCTTTCCCAGACCACCAATGTCAAAATGTTTTTGATACTATTGTTTGCTGTGACAGTTTATCCCCAGGGGTTGGAAGTCCATGGTGCACTAGGCATCAAAGAACAGTAAGCTTCCCTTTCCTGTATGTCACAGCATCAGACTGGATGTAAGGACAAATGAAAATTGAAATGCCCAGAAGCACAGAAGGAATGTACATCTCTGTTGTGAATTAACCCCAGTTAGTGCTACATTGCATTCTCTCTCTCTCTCTCTCTCTCTCTCTCTCTCTCTCTCTCTCTCTCTCTCTCTCTCTCTCTCTCTCTCTCTCTCTCTCTCTCTCTCTCTCTCTCTCTCTCTCTCTCTCTCTCTCCCTCTCTCTCTCTCTCTCCTTCCCATCACTCTCATGTCTCACACTAAAACTGCTCTGCACAACTAGTGGCCACATATGGAGATGCAGGGCAAGTACATTTTACAGCGAAGCAAACAAAAGCTACATTATCCAGATAGTCTTGTGTTGGAGGGTATACTGTACCGTGGTCCAGGGTTCCTGTCAGTGAAAGCCCTCCCCATAATAATGGTTATATAAGGTCAGGGCTGTTCTTGGCTGCCAGGCTGGTAGATAGATTGATGGGCATGGTGAGATGCAGGGCTGCCAGCCTGTAGTGATTTGGGCAGCATCCTCCATGGTGAAGGGCATATGTTGGTGGCTAACTGCCTCTTACCTCCCTCCTCTGTAGGGACCTTGCTGAGTAAGCCATTAGTCATTTCTCTGACAGCACCCCCCCCTCTCTCTCCCATGTCTCCTTAAAGTTGGAATCCACAGCGGGGAAACTGCCCCGTTCCTTTGAAATATTATAACAACAAAGCTGTTACTTCAAACAACAAACGTCATTGCACCCACGATAGAACAGCAGAGTATTTTACCGTGATTTCTTTTTCTCTTAATGCTGGAGTTCCCCGCTGCCGTTTAATATACAAAACCAAAACAATAACAAATGCGCCTGGGGGCAGCCAGTGGCGCTGTTTTCCCAAATGCAGATCTCAGCTTTAACACAGCACCTCTCTTTCTAAGAAATACCTCTGTGCATACTGTCTCTGCCGTCTCACACTGCCTTGGTGCCTCAGCCGTCACTCCATATCACCCTGCCTGTCAGCCTTCTGATAGAAGAAGAGGCTGTGGAGGGTTGAGGAAAACAAGGCCAGGGGAGGGAGAAAGAGAGAATTGCCTGTGGATTGGTCTGAGGACACACAGCACAATGTTGTTGCTTTATGTAGTACACATTCATATGTAATTCACAGGAGGTTGGTGGCACCTTAATTGCGGAGGACAGGGTCGTGGTAATGGCTGGAATAGGTAGAATGGTATAAAACACATGAAACACACGATTGACATTACATTCGCTCCGTTCCGGCCTTTATTATGAACCATCCTCGCTTTAGCAGCCTCCTATGGTGTCGGCCTGTGTATGACAACAATGGTCAGTGGCCGGCTCTCCACAGTCATGTTCACTGTTTCTGCGTTCTACAACACAATGTCTGTCTTTACTGTGTGTAGTTATTACTTCCAAATTTCTGCAAACCTACTTAGTAATGACATGTATTCTTACTCTGGAGTTGAGCTAGTGTATTAGACAATGTACACTCGTGTCTGGCATAGATGTACACTCGTGTCTTGCGTAGATCTACACTCGTGTCTGACATAGATGTACACTCGTGTCTGACATATATCTACACTCATGTCTGACATAGATGTACACTCGTGTCTGACATAGATACACTCGTGTCTGACATAGATGTACACTCGTGTCTGACATATATCTACACTCATGTCTGACATAGATGTACACTCGTGTCTGACATAGATGTACACTCGTGTCTGATGTAGATCTACACTCCACGTCTCTGACGATAGATGTACACTCGTGCTCTGACGTGTAACTGTTACACTCGTGTCTGAGTAGATGTACACTCGTGTCTGACGTAGTGTTCTCGTCTGACAGATCTTACACTCGTGTCTGTTATATATCTACACTCGTTGTCAGACGTAGATCTACACTCGTGTCTGACGTAGATCTACACTCGTGTCTGACATAGATGTACACTCGTGTCTGACATAGATGTACACTCGCGTCTGTCTCTGCTTATGAACATCCTCATGACACAGTTTCCCCCATTACCTGTCAAAGGAGAAATGCGTGGGTTTCTGTGTTTGTGTTATCATAAGATCTTCATCTATCAAACTAATTGTAGTCATTGATACAGTAATGATCAGTACGTCACATACTGTATGTTACTTCTGTCAGATAATATTGATGTGTCTACGTTAGTTTTAATCTCTTTTAATGTGTCGGTACTCTAAAGCTTTATCAATTTAGGCCAAAGACATGTCTGTAGACATCAGATCACTGACCCAGCTGTCCTCTTTTTCTCTCTTTCTCTCTCTCTCTCTCTTTCGCCATCTCTCTCTCTCCCTTTCTCTTTGTCTCTTTCTCTCTTCCCTCAGGAAGCGACCATGGCACCCAGCAATGTTGCTGTACTCCTCTACCTGGATGGCCCTCCTCTCTCTGCTACTCTCTCCTGCCCTCAGCCGTAAGTTACTCAGAAGCCTTCAGGGTCATGATGGGAACATCACTTCCTCATAACGGTGTACTACTGGGATGTGGTGTTTGCTTGCACAACTACTTCGATATGGATAATTAACTTTCTTTTTGGTATCAAAACACACAAATTGTTTCAGAATACTATCACAGGTCATTACATTTATTACAATTGCCAATATATTATGAAGATAGAAATAGCAGACATACTGTACTAATCTGTAGATTAATTCAGATAATCTCTTGTTTCTTAATTGTTACAGATGCCGTATCTTAATTTGATCATCCTGTTGTTGCATTAATTTTTTGCATAGCAGGTAATGCAAAGTTGTAGTGTATATGATGTTTACAAAGGCTTCTAAAGTGTGTAGTTTCCACTTAAAAATGTCAGACTTGGTTAGCCCTAGTGAAAAATGTCTCAAGCCCTATAAGATTTTAAAAAATATATATATAATCCACATAATAATTCACATGATTTTCCTTCTGTAGCAAACTGGCTCAAATTAAGATTCTACATCTGTATAAGCCTCTCTTCCAAGCTGTCAGAGAGATACAATAGCACATATATCTACATTATGGGTGTTTTTCAACATCAAAACAAATACATTTCAGACTTGGGGGAATATCTAATGCAGAAAACAAACCTAATGGTTATTCTTATTACGTGTAATGTGAATGCCATCTTATAGCACGGTTTGCTTTCGCAGTACAAGCACATGATGTGTGGTCTAATAGGTAGCTAGATTCCTTTCCTTTTGGAAATGGTCTGCTTACATCCACTAGTCATCATCATAGCTCTCAGTCACACGTAACGGCGGTGTTGTACTGTAAGAGCTGAGCTGAAGTCCATCTCAATCTCCTGCTCATTTAGCGTAATGACTAGGCGGCTAAAACACTTGGGTTGCATCCAAAGTGACATCCTATTCCCATTATAGTGCACTACTTTTGACCAGAGCCTATAGGGATCTGGTCAAAAGTAGTGCACTATATATGGAATAGGGTGCCATTTGGGACACATACCCTGGTTTTGGAGAGAGAGACGTTAACTCCTTACAGCCCACACTGCACAGTTAGAGAAGTGTTTATGGCCACTACACACACAGGATAAATACCATCTCCCCAAAGTATCCCCTCCACTCAGCAGTTACGGTGGAGTTGATAGGGGCTTCCAGATGTGTTGCCTCCACAGTCTGCACATCCAAATGAGCTGACTCAGGTTGTTGACTGGGAGTAGAGGCTATAGGTACTCCGGCACCCAGTGCTGTTTCATTACTTCCAGATCTTTGTTTCCTAGTTTCCCCATGCAATGCATTTTCATCCTCATATCAAACAGGAGGAGGAGGCTAGGAGATTTGTTTTCTGATTCTTGAGTACTTTAGTAGCTTCACATTGAGATGTTACTGCTACAGTAGAGCAAGGCTCTTTAATGAAACATTATCAAATGTTTCCACTGTCGTTATTTCAAGTTTCAAGGTTCACTTAAGGTTTTAGTTGAGAAGGAAATGTAAAAAATCACCTCAGGTTTCAGTTACGTTACATCAGCTCTATTTTGCAGTGAATCACATCCAATGACAGTTAACAATTTAGAATCCCAGACAGATATGTAGGCTATATTAAATTAACAAAGACTAAAGACACAATACTAATATTATAGGTCATTCAATCACACAAGAAAAACACAATAGCACAATAGTGTGATTGATGACTCTTGGCTTCTTACATTCGCCCCCAGGGGGACATCTCAATAACTGACAGGAAGATTCATAAATTAACAAAGAAGAGCTATTACCTGTCGGTCTGACCTTCTTTAGTCACTTTACAGACGTTACAGTGTATGTAAGGCAACATGGCACAGTCACACTACAACATTCATCAACATTACCTCTGTCATCCCACACTGACATATTTAAAGCACATCAAATAAAATAAAATAAAATGTATTTATATAGCCCTTCTTACATTAGCTGATATCTCAAAGTGCTGTACAGAAACCCAGCCTAAAACCCCAAACAGCAAGCAATGCAGGTGTAGAAGTCAAAGTATGTGTCCATTGTTTTCAATACAATACACACGCTGTTCAGTTTGTGCTTGTGTAATTAACTTGAGAAATACAGACGCTGCAGCTTTAAGAATAACCAACATTAAAAATGCATCCAGTGTGGATCATGAGCATAATGTGAATTGGCATTCTTACCTTGTTTTATCACCTGTGATCGATCTCCCGGTGCTTTCCCTTGAAGATGGCACTGTGAATTGTGATTTGGTGTCTGGTTGATGCTGTGAACAGAAACATCATAACCAAGCTGCTTCCCTGTGTGTTTTCCATCAGAGTTAGATCTCAACAGGTTAGATGGGGACACAGCTGTCTGCCCTCCCATGAGAAATGGACAAGATGACCTTCCAGGTAAAGTATACGCTAGATACTAACAATCATAGGTTGTCTTTTAGAAATATTGACTATGTGAATATGCGTACTAACTTAGTCGTCTTCATCCCTGGTTGGACACAGCAACAATTTGCTTCCACTGCGGTCTGACTTTGGCCACAGCTTGCTTGCCCTACACCATGAGATGTGGATATAGTTTATGATGTAATCAAAGGAGACCTGCATGGGAAGACATACTACATATCTCAACGTTGTCTCATACACTACAAGACATCGCAGGAGCTCTGAGCCAGTATTAATGAGATGTCTTTCTGTAGCCAAGTCTCATCTCTCTTCAAGACACCAGGTCAGAAGGGACTCCGTATGGAGCAGTAGTACAACACTATAGTCCCTGTGGTTTTTCTCTTCGCCAGACAGCAAAGACTTACATTTTAAATGACCAGAAAACCACCAGCCTCGGTTTACAGAAATCCATAAGGAAGCAAAATACAGAATGTCACAATTAAGTTAGCTGCTGTGATTGCTTAGTGAATTGGGCTGGGCTGTCTAAATGCGTAATGACTTGAGACACCTTTAGGTTTCAAATGAGCCACATAAAATATTCCGCTGAAGCCTGAAAGATTTTAGTAGGAACAATTCTAGCTCAGCAAGATGTTAATTGTGTACCAGCGCTCTGGTAGGAACAGATGTACTAGCTGCCTTCAAAGAACATGTTGTACTATGTGTTGCCAGCCCAGGCAAGAGAACAACTAATTATAATAATATGCTAGTAGTATCACTGCACCCAGTGTTTTATACAGAGTATGAAATAAGAATAAACCGTTGAACATAGTAAAGTGCGACAACACCGAAATTCCAAAATGTCCACTTCACGTGACTTGTTGCAAACTAGAATGTGAACCAGAAACATGCCTTTACACTTTTATAACACCATGTGTAGGATACAAAGAAGTCCAGTACCTGTCAATCAGATGCATTGTTTATTTTTCTACTCCTGGAACACAGTATATAACGTATACTTCACCAGAATGACTATATATGTACAGTAATGTCACATGTCATTTATTCAGAATGATACAGGACACATCTGGAAATCAGTTTACCTCTCGTTTAGGGTTCGATCTGATCACCCAGTTCCAGTTGGATGTTATTCCTCTGAAGGGGGTGAGGAAGGTGGAGGGCTCCACTCCTCTCCAGGTGGCATACCGCCTCGATAAGGAGGCCAACTTCCAGATTCCTACCAGGTAAGGAAAAACAGAAAAAGGAAATGCTGGAGCTTGTCGATGCAGGTGTTGTATTATTATGGCTTGATAAGGGAGGTCAGCTTTCAATACCTATCAGGTAAAGAAAGAATGAAGAAACCAGAAAGAGCAACACACATATAATCGCTAAACACACACACAATACACACACACCCACACACACACACACACACACACACACACACACACACACACACACACACACACACACACACACACACAGACACACACACACACACACACACACACACACACACACACACACACACACACACCACACACACACACACACACACACACACACACACACACAACATAATGCTTTCCCTGGGGTTGATGCAGGTGTGTTTATTATAGGTTCCTGACAGGTGTTATCACACTGGGAAACAGCTTGTAATTGGCAGAGAACAACATGTCTGAACCTATTTGGATTTCTTGGGACAAGGGGGTAACCCCCACCCCCACCCCAACTGTACCATGAAATATCTCCTCCCGGAACACAGAGAGACATATTTATTATGCTGCATTTCTTAGTTGTAGTTTTATTCTCCTGTTCCTGTCTGTGCTCATAAAGGATTCTGGGATCAAAAGAGGCTGGGCAGTTCCTGTGTAAGAAAGAATGTGTGTGGTTGTGTTTTGTGTTTGTGTTTTGTGTTGTGTTTGTGTCTTGCCTAGATCAAGCAGTTTACGTGTGGGGATCCTCTAGCCTAGTATTCTACCCTGTAAAAAGAAAATACGAAAACCAGTGCACAAACTTTCATTTTCAGCTTAGACTGTTTTCATATTGCTTAGTAGGCTAGAAGTTGTTGTTACGTGGTTACCTTCTTACATAACTAAAGCTGTCTTCTGGTGTATCACTGCTGGTCTGGCAAATGACTTGTATTGGTCCTGTTTTCACATAAACTGTTATGTAACATACTGACATCTTCCAGTCTGCCTCATGCCACTCAGGACAACGTGACGCTAATCACAAAAACATGTATCCCTCGGCGTCCAGTGGCCAGTCTGTCTGGGCTTTGAAGTCTGTCGTCAGAAAGGTTCATTTCCGATACCTGTGTCCTGATCACTGCAGGGGATAAGGCCTAAAACACCACACATATCAAACTGTGGCATAGGCTGTGAGATACCTTCGCCCAAGGTGCCTTCAACACACACAAACACACACACACATAGGCACACTGCAGGAACGTTAGAGAGAGTGGTCTTCATTTGTTTTATTGGGTTACAGGAAACTCCTTTTTTATTGCCTTATCTTGATCTATTTACAAGCCGACTGCAACTCTGCAGCTCCTGTCCATAAAGGCACCACCTATGGAGCCCTTGGCCTGGCTAGTTAAAACCCCAGGGCTCGTATTCCTAAATCTTTAAGTAGGAGTGCTGCTCTAGGATCAGTTTTCCCTTTGAGATAATAATGATTTGACCGGAGGGGCCCTGATCTGAGATCAGCATCTGAGACACTTAATGAATACCAGCCTAGAGGTTTCGGACTGGAGAGACTGGAGAGCAATCTGCATGTTAGAAACAGAGACGGGTCGACTGATTGGTTGATCTGTTGATCAGAGCCACTGGGGCTCTGCTTCTGTTAAAAACAGAAGGGTTTGATGTGGAAATAAAGGGCCTCCTTGTTCCTTTGGAGTAATTGTAACTGTTGCGTTATGAATGCATCATGCATTAGAGACAGGGAGAGATGGAGGATAGAGAGAGAGAAAGAGTGAGGGATGGAGAGCTTTAACCTAAAAGTGTTAGGGTTTGATTGATGTCTCCATTCATAATGTTATGGTGGGCGTGAGGAGCTGGAAGGCAAATTAAGCGCTGTGTGTGATGCTTTGTGATCGTGGCCTGCAGCAGTTTTACCTCTGCTTTGTGATGATGAGTGTCTTTGACAATAGCCAACGTTAGAGATCTGAAATCATAGAACCAAACTGTGTGTGATGGAAAGCTGCTTTTTTTTACCCACTGCGAAACGTCGCTCTCAGTGCCCTCTTCTCTATGACTCTAACTAAACTGCATTCTTTATGAGAATGATTCAAATGACGATTTTGTAAAGATGCGTTTTAACCCTTTCTTCTGTCCATCCATCCTTCTCCCACTGAGGATGAACTTCCCTAGGGGCTTCCCTGTTGAGGACTCCTTCATGTATCAACCCTTTCCTCTCCTCCTCCCTCTCTCACCCATCTTTATCTTCATTTTCATCTTCTGTTCTTCTCCACCCAGGCTCAATTTCCCCCGGGGTTTCCCCGACGAGTACTCCGTCATGGTCACATTCCGTATGATCAAGAACACGGTGAACAAGGTGTGGAACGTGTGGCAGGTAGTGGACGAGGACGGACGGAAGCAGGCGGGGCTCAGGCTAAATGGAGACCAGCAAGCGCTGGAGTACTTCCTGATGGGCCAGGATGGCAACCTGCAGACCGTCACCTTCCCAGGGCTCTCTGTGTTGTTCAACACCAAGTGGCACAAGGTGATGGAATGACTGATGGTACTCCTGGTTCACATTGCAAAATCTAGTAACTATCCAAAAATGCCCCGTTTTTCCAGAAATCCCAGATGGAAGATTCCTGGAATCAGGAAGGAATAATCAGGGAATTTTGAGAATGTTACTGGAAATGTGCAACCCTACACCTGGTACAATGTATTTAGTGACTGATTACCAAATTAGCAATTTAAAAACTTGTTTATTTAGCTATCAGTCTCCCAATGACATGAACTACGATGGCCCCTGAGGATCAACAACAGTAACCCTATAGCATATCCTTACAGATGATGATTGGGGTGGAGAGAGACCAGGTCACCCTGTATGTGGACTGTCAGCCCGTGGACAAGAAGCCCATCAAGGGGAAAGGCCCCGTCAACACCGAGGGAGATACACTTATTGGGAGGCTGGACGTTGACGCTGATGCTTCTGTTGTGGTGAGTGGGGCAGGGATAGCCTGGTCCCAGATTGGTTTGTGCTGTGTTGCCAACAGTTGTGGTCATTGTTTGGGATGACAATAACCATATGAGTTGGCAAGACCGCACAAACAGATCTGGGATCAGGCTAAGGTTGAGAAGGTATTGGTATTGGTTCCCCAATATTTGATTGAAGTTGAAAAATGTTAGGTTACGTTGTGTTAAACCATGCCATGCTATTCTATGCTATGTTAAATGATCAATCTCAGGCCATTGTCTCATTCTAGTTTGAACTCCAGTGGATGCTGATCCATTGCGACCCAAAGAGAGCCAATAGAGAGAACTGCCAGGAGCTGCCTGCCATAGAGGTAACAACAACAACCTTGGCTCCACGTGGTCTTTACTTGCTTTGGTTTTAGGTTCATATTGACCAGCAACATAACTTTCACTAACTGGCTTCTGTGAATCTGCACCTGCAAAATTGTGAAGAGATAGGATGGCCTGTTCTACCATTGTAGGAGTGCCATGACTACAATAAATATGTCAAATAAGCACTTCATTCATACAGAGAGAATACTGGCAGCTCTCACTCTCAATTTGGACTAGACACATTTCATAAAGTGGTTCCATTTTGGCAGCATATTCAAGTCTGACTCCTCGGGTCAGAATTGTAGATTAGAGTACATGCTGTTATGTGTGGGCAGAGTCCTATTGTCCCATAGACTGCAGAATGAAAAGCTCCCGTCTGTCTTTATGATGCAAATATGTCTATCAATTTGACAATGGTCTATTCCCTCTAGCTTTGAGGGTAACTTTTCTGCGTACAGCAGTATCTTTTCAGTACGCCAACACTAAAATGGTACAGGGGGACTGTAATACTACAGGGACTATAGGTTTACTATGGGGTTCTGTATGTCAATGACAGCATGATATGCTCACAGCCAGAGCCATAGATAGAGCCTATATGATTCTGCTCACAGCTATTGTTTTTGGACAGGTGCTTTAGCTTCTCCTGACACTTTGGGTGAAGGTGGTGTGACTTCTTCACTAACTCTACATGTTTCTCATTTCTCTTGCTTCTTCAGATGTATGCCAATGCTGAGGTATTTATCTTTTCTACCTTCTTTTTTCTTGGTGTTTTTGGGGCAAATAATCTACCTCAATGCTCTGTTGTCTGATTGACTCGATGCTTTGTTACCTTAGTGGCCCAATCAAACTCTGGCTGGAGTAAGACTTTTCTTCACTCCCCTCAGAGTGGCCTTCATTCCTTGTCATGTACTCATCGACTGTGTTGTTTCTTCACCCTCCAGCCTGACCCCAAGCCTGTCCCTGGCCCTCTTGGTCCCACTGGCCCTGAGGGGCCCCGGGGGCCACACGGAGAGGATGGCAGAGATGGGAGAGATGTAAGTCTATCCACCCCATCCAAACTACATATAGAATGAAAAATGAACCATCGCATTATGTCATTTACCATGCTGGATATTGCCTCAAACTGCATCTTCGACAGACAGTAAACACTTTTCTTGATTCTCTATTCTCAATGACTAGAACAGATAACCAATGTCTTTCTTTTTACTTGCAGGGCCTTCCAGGTTCACCTGGCAGTGCTGGCACTACTGTAAGTAGGATATGCCATATTATTAAATGTGTTTCATTCTCTAAGTATGTATTTAACTCTTTGTTTCCATCCTGCAGCTCAACCTATGTCATTACTTACAATCAATTTAGCTGCAAAAATAGATCAGTGTTCTCTCCTCCACCCTGCCTTCCCCTTATCTCTCTTTCTGTCTGTCCTGATGAAAATTGCACATCTTTCATTGATTAAGTTTAACGCTGACCGGCACTGCCACGGTGTATCTTAGCAACGGTGACGAGCAATGCAGATGGATAATAAAGCTGTTTGTCAGATTTCTTTGTGTACAGAGCAATACTTAGCTTTTGTTGTGTCTGCTATGTGTGGCTTTGGTTGTGTCTGTAACTCAGCCGTCTGTTGTGTCTGTAACTCAGCCATCTGTTGTGTCTGTAACTCAGCCATCTGTTGTGTCTGTAACTCAGCCGTCTGTTGTGTCTGTAACTCAGCCATCTGTTGTGTCTGTAACTCAGCTGTCTGTTGTGTCTGTAACTCAGGGGGCCAAAGGTGACCAGGGGGAGATCGGTTTGCCTGGACAGAGAGGCCTGTCTGGCTTACCAGGAGCTTCTGTAAGTATCACTACTTCCTACTGTACCACACACAACACACATAGCCTGTCACCCACTCAACCTGTACCACACACACTACCTGTACCACACACACTACCTGTACCACACACACTACCTGTACCACACACTCAACCTGTACCACACACACTACCTGTACCACACACACTACCTGTACCACACTCAACCTGTACCACACACCCTACCTGTCAACAAACTCACTCAGCCTGTACCACACACACTACCTGTACCACACACACTACCTGTACCACACACACTACCTGTACCACACAGTCTCTATTTTGCCTTGTGGAGCAAGACAGGGTTGTTCTCTATCACCTTGTGTATTAGCTTTGGCCATTGAACCGTTTACAGCATCTTTCCACCACTCAACTGATATTATTAGAATTCAAACTAAGGGAGAGAGAATGTTTTAGTTTGTAGATCAAGGATTTCTCCTCTTTTTAATGAAGGGAGTGCCTGGTTCAATGGGCCCAAGAGGACCTGTGGGCGAGAGAGTGAGTTATTTTTCTTCCCGGAACCTACTAAAGAAACAATATGTTGCTAATAACTTTAACAGCAGGGACAATGTTAACTAATATTATACTGTTCTGTGTCTAATAACAGGGACTTCAAGGTTTTCCTGGACCAGCAGGCTCTCCCGTAAGTATTCACTATTTTTAGATCATTATATATTAATGGGGACATTTTGCTGAATTTACAGCCGTCAAGCCATGGAACATGTCAGTCCACTTCATTTCTATAGCTAAATAACATGACGTAGCTGATCGCTTTTTCTCTCATTTCCCAGGGCCCTGAGACAGTTGGACCCCCCGTATGTACTACCAACTCTTCAACATCTTCACATCATCTTCTCCCCGTGTTCTAAACAGCATTAAGACAGCATACAGTATTTTAATCGAGCCCTACTAACGGGCTATAGAATAATCACATAACTTGAGTATGTCGCTCCCTACAGGGCCTGCCTGGGAAAGCAGGAACTCCAGGAGACGATGGGAACATTGGGCCTGAGGTCAGTGTTCAAATAAGGATCACATAGTAATGACTATAGTAATGACTGGTTAAACAGAACACATCCAGCAATAAAAACATACAGGATATGTTCGGAATTCTGCATTACGTGTCGTAGCAGTCATAGTGCACTTCATTGTTCCTTTTGATAGTCTGTGGACGATTTTGTAACATGCATTACTGATATGTCAGACTTTTCAGTGTCTAGTAGGACATGTGTGTTTCATGTCTAACTGTAACAGTCCATATTGTTATCAGGGTCCCCCTGGGCCTAGAGGGGGTCTGGGTCTCCCTGGTCCTGCTGGTCTACCAGGACCACCTGGACCTGTGGTAAGTACTGATACTAACCTCTAACTTCTGGATCTAACCTGAAATTGGTGAATTCAACATCTGTATCCTGTGTGAATTGACCTCTGTTTTTCCGACTTGGAGTCTTGTCCGATGTTCCTCTCTGTGGCTTTGTCTCTTTGGTCTTTCTCATTAATTAACCTAATTATTTATTTGATCAATATTGTCATAAGAGTTCTCTCCGACTTTTAGGGTGGCATCTTAACCCTGACGCAGAGTGATAATCAGTATCACTTCTGCATTAATGGACATTTATTGCACAGCCTCAAACACTGGAGATCTTTGCTGTAGTGTTTGTGGACATCTACACTCTGTTTAAGATGTCACTCCATAGAGATATGTACTGTGTCACTCACTCTGTTGTTTTTAAGGGACCACCTGGGGATGGAAAAGCTGAGGGGAGTGGGGATGATGTGAGTCTCTTTTTATCATCTTTCTCAGGGTTAAACCAACTTTCACCGGGTCTGCTGTTGTTGTAATAACTACACTTCAGCTTAATTCACACTTCCCTTAGACACTGTTGTTGTAATAACTACACTTCAGCTTAATTCACACTTCCCTTAGACACTGTTGTTTGTAATAACTACACTTCAGCTTAATTCACACTTCCTTAGACACTGTTGTTGTAATAACTACACTTCAGCTTAATTCCAATCCCTTAGACACTGTTGTTGAATAACTCACTTCAGCTTAATTCACACTTCCTTAGACACTGTTGTTGTAATAATACACTTCAGCTTAATTCACACTTCCTTAGACACTGTTGTTGTAATAACTATTCAGCTTAATTCACACTTCCTTAGACCTGTTGTTGTAATACTACACTTCAGCTTAATTCACACTTCCTTAGACACTGTTGTTGTAATAACTACACTTCAGCTTAATTCACACTTCCCTTAGACACTGTTTTGTAATAACTACACTTCAGCTTAATTCACACTTCCCTTAGACACTGTTGTTGTAATAACTACACTTCAGCTTAATTCACACTTCCCTTAGACACTGTTGTTGTAATAACTACACTTCAGCTTAATTCACACTTCCCTTAGACACTGTTGTTGTAATAACTACACTTCAGCTTAATTCACACTTCCCTTAGACACTGTTGTTGTAATAACTACACTTCAGCTTAATTCACACTTCCCTTAGACACTGTTGTTGTAATAACTACACTTCAGCTTAATTCACACTTCCCTTAGCACTGTTGTTGTAATAACTACACTTCAGCTTAATTCACACTTCCCTTAGACACTGTTGTTGTAATAACTACACTTCAGCTTAATTCACACTTCCCTTAGACACTGTTGTTGTAATACTACACTTCAGCTTAATTCACACTTCCCTTAGACACTGTTGTTGTAATAACTACACTTCAGCTTAATTCACACTTCCCTTAGACACTGTTGTTGTTGCTGCCATTTCATTCTGACAAATCTGCATGTGGAACATTGGTAGCTATAGTGTTCTTCAGTCAGTGGCTATCGAGGAGGTGAGCCCCCCTGCAGGTGTAGTGATAATGGAATATCTGTGTCTGTCTACGTTTGTCGGCAGTGCCCTGCTGCCTGTCCAGCTGGACCACAGGGAAACCCAGGGCTATCAGGGATGAAGGTGAGGAATCTTAGTGACAGACACTGAATGAAATACATACCTGGCTTTGGGCACCAGATCCCGTATCATTATTCACACCACTGTGGCCATTGGTTTTCTCTGATACCAGTATCTGATCATTGAATGGATTTATGTATGACTTATCCAGACGCTCAAAGCGCTTTACATTGTGGGAGGAAAATCACTGTATGAACCACCAATGTGAGCTTCTGGTAGTTGATGCTATTCAGTCTGAACTGGATTGTTATGTCATCTCCAGGGACACAAGGGATTACCAGGTGACAATGGAGCTGCAGGGGAAGCTGGACAAAAGGTATGACAAGCAATCAATTCTAATGTTTAGTGAAAAAGTGTGATGTTTGACAATGCGCTTAAGTACATTGGGTGCTTAGGGTGATTATTCAAGCACACAAATCGCTAGATGTGAGTATTTGTGTTTTTCCTATGTTGCTAATCCACAGGGTGAGCCAGGACCATCTGGGGTGCAGGGCCTAACAGGCAAGATGGGAGATGATGTAAGAACCGTCCTTGCTCTGAAATATACCAACACATACAGGCTGACATTCTACTTCACTGTCTGATATCGAAAATCCCAGTCGCTTGTTTTGTATTTTCTACACCTATTTTTTCCTGTTCCAAGCAGAACATAGGTAATGAGAATGCCGACATTTCTGCCTCTAATGGAAATGGGTATTTTGAGCATACTATAACGTTACATAGGATTTCTGCCTAAAGCAAAAAATGCACATTCAGAGATGATACATAAGATGTTTTGCTTCAAGTCAAATTGGTCGTACAACCAGCCATTTATAACTGTTTATTGTTTTTGCTGTGCATCACTGTGAATCCTATTAAATATAATACATTTTCACATCTGTAATGCATTCCAGGGACAAAGAGGTAGTGTTGGTTTTCCTGGTAGTTCTGGAGATAAAGGAGACAGGGTAAGGGTTTAAGACAATATTTACTACAAGTCTTGTAAATGTTCTACTTTAGTGTTTAGGGTCTAAAACTCACTATCCGTGTTCTCTCCTCCTCTCAGGGTCCCCCTGGTTTCAACGGCATCCCAGGACCCACCGGACCACCGGGTTCTCCTGTAAGCACTACTCATTTAATCAACTCAGTCAATTATAACTGCCATTTTCAATCAATGACTGGAGGACAGACTGTGGTTGACATTACCTAGGACTGAACGGTGTTTTCCAAAATGTCTGACATTATGTTCTGTAGTGACTACTTGTTTTCTGTTAGGGTATGGAGGGCATTCGTGGACGTCAGGGTCTGGAGGGAGAAAAAGGTGATGATGTGAGTATCTCCTCTCTTCTACAGTATCTCTAGTGTTTTTACTGGGCTTTCTAAATATGGTTTTGTTCCAAGCCTTTCTGTTCACCTAAATTGTTGCATGGTTAATTGCATGGGCGTTTCTCAGGGAGCCATCGGTCCTCAGGGAGATCAGGGTCCTGTTGGTGCAAAGGGAGACACTGTGAGTAAACAAACAATACAACATAAATTGAACTTATTTCCTTACTAATAAGTCATCAGATGGATGCAGGATCCTTTTGTAGTGTTAGTTGTATAGTTAGATTGACCTGAACAATTCATACTGTGTAACATCGCTCTTATTTTTTATGAGTGTGGTTATGACGCTGAGGTTTTGTTGCTGTTGTTGTTGTTGTGGTCAATGATGAACTGTGATTACAGGGTACTCCTGGGGCAGACGGCATGGATGGACTCCCTGGAGTGGATGGAGCTAAGGTCAGTCTACGTTTTATGGCTACTTACTGTACATACAGTTGAAGTCGGAAGTTTACATACACCTTAACCAAATACATTTAAACTCAGTGTATCACAATTGCTGACATTTGACCCGAGTAAAATTGTCCTGTCTTAGGTCAGTTTGGATCACCACTTTATTTTAAGAATGTGGAATGTAAGAATAACAGTAGAGACAATTATTTATTTCAGCTTTTATTTCTTGCATCACATTCCCAGTGGGTCAGAAGTTTACATACACTCTATTAGTATTTGGTAGCATTGCCTTAAAATTGTTTAACTTGGGTCTTAAGTTTTGGGTAGCCTTCCACAAGCTTCCCACAATAAGTTGGGTGAATTTTGGCCCATTCCTCCTGACAGAGCTGGTGTAACTGAGTCAGGTTTGCAGGCCTCCTTGCTCGCACAAGCTTTTTCAGTTCTGCCAACACATTTTCTTTAGGATTGAGTTCAGGGCTTTTCGATGGCCACTCCAATGCCTTGACTTTGTTGTCGTTAAGCCATTTTGCCATACTTTGGAAGTATGCTTGGGGTCATTGTCCATTTGGAAGAATCATTTGCGACCAAGCTTTAACTTCCTGACTGATATCTTGAGATGTTGCTTCAATATATCCACATAATTTTCCTGCCTCATGATGCCATCTATTTTGTGAAGTACACCAGTCCCTCCTGCAGCAAAGCACCCCTACAACATGATGCTGCCACCCCCGTGCTTCATGGTTGGGATGGTGTTCTTCGGCTTGCAAGCATCCCCCTTTTCCTCCAAACATAACGATGGTCATTATGGCCAAACAGTTCTATTTTTGTTTCATCAGACCAGAGGACATTTATCCAAAAAGTACGATCTTTGTCTCCATGTGCAGTTGCAAACCGCGGTCTGGCTTTTATGGCGGTTTTGAAGCAGTGGCTTCTTCCTATCTGTGTGGCCTTTCAGGTTATGTCGATATAGGACTTGTTTTACTGTGGATATAGATACTTTTGTACCTGTTTCCTCCAGCATCTTCACAAGGTCCTTTGGTGTTGTTCTGGGATAGATTTGCACTTTTCGCACCAAAGTACATTCATCTCTAGGAGACAGAATGCGTCTCCTTCCTGAGCGGTAAGACGGCTGCGTAGTCCCATGCTGTTTATACTTGCGTACTATTGTTTGGACAGATGAACGTGGAACCTTCAGGTGTTTGTAAATTGCTCCCAAGGATGAACCAGACTTGTGGAGGTCTACAATTTTTTTTCTGAGGTCTTGGCTGATATCTTTTGATTTTCTCATGACGTCAAGCAAAGAGGCACTGAGTTTGAAGGTAGGCCTTCAAATGCATCCACAGGTACACCTCCAATTGACTCAAATTATGTCAATTAGCCTATCAGAAGCTTCTAAAGCCATGACATAATTTTCTGGAATTTTCCAAGCTATTTAAAGGCACAGTCAACTTAGTGTATGTAAACGTCTGACCCACTGGAATTGTGATAGAGTGAATTATAAGTGAAATAATCTGTCTGTAAACAATTGTTGGAAGAATTACTTGTGTCATGCACAAAGTAGATGTCCTAACTGACATGCCAAAACTATAGTTTATTAACAAGAAACTTGTGGAGTGGTTGAAAATTAGTTTTAATGACTCCAACCTAAGTGTATGTAAACTTCCAACTTCAACTGTATATATAGTTTAGTATACTTAGTTAGTACAGTTTAAATAAAGAGAATATATCCAGGCTTACACGATCTGTCAAGAAATCAATCTGTTATCCTGTGAACATACCTGTCATCTTTCCAACAGGGAGGAGCTGGCGTTCCTGGGACTGTAGGAATCAGGGGTATCGTCGGAATTCCAGTGAGTCTAATATTAATCTTTGACGTTTGTATAAAATAATTATAATTAATCTAAGAATATAATTATAAATTAGATTACCTTTTGTTGGTGTTAAAAGGAAAGCAAAAGCTATGAAAATCAATAGAGCGGTTGGTTGCCTTCTAGTCAAACCACACTGCAAACCAGATTAATAAAACATTTATATGGGTCAGAGGTCATAGCAGGGGAAACAGAATCAACAGAAACAACACAACAAGGAAGTAGTCCATCCCTTATGTTGTAATGCTCTTAAAAATAACACGTACGGTATTCTGAGGATATCCTGTGTGTTGTTTCTGCAGGGCTTCCCAGGAAAGCAGGGGCTGGTTGGAGCTGGAGGTGCCAAGGTAAAATGTGTGTGTGTCTGTGTGCGTGCGTGTCTTGGATACAGTTTCATTCCTTGTGTTTGTCTATTGTAAACAGTATGCTTTTTGTGCAGGGTGACACAGGAGCTGACGGACCAGTAGGATCAATCGGAGTTCCTGGGAAAACAGTGAGTATCAAATTTCACACTTAAGTGTTTACTATCACTCAACACTGCTAGCCATGATTGTGGATCCATATTCTACTGATGGTGCTGAAGATGCTTAAAAATACTATATTGTTTGTTTAGGGGGCAACTGGACCAGCAGGAGAAGATGGAAAACCAGGAGACAAAGGAACTACTGTAAGTTGACAATTATTTAAATTGTATTCAATTTCAACAGTTTATAATAGTCTGTTATTAAATATACAATACAGTAGTCATTTTTTATTCATATATTCAACTATGATTGTCATGCATACTGCTCATCAATAACAATCCCTGTCTGACTGTAACAATGAGCTGACAGCTAAACTTAAACCCACAATTATTAGATGACCTTTAATGATAACCATGAGTCTTATTGATCCTGCTTCCCAGGGCGAGACCGGAAAGCAGGGACCAGTGGGGGTCACAGGTGATACAGGCATGCAGGGTGACAAAGGGGACAAAGGGGACACTGGTGAAAAGGGACTGAAGGGTCACACTGGATACAAGGGAGACCAAGTGAGTCCTGATGTGTAGTAGTTTATTGTTTTAGTAATAGTTGTCAGTTTGTAGATTAAGGTGTTTGAATGACTTCTAATTTCCTGTGTCTTGTTCCTAGGGTCCTATTGGTCCCACTGGCCCAAAGGGAAGTGAAGTAAGTCCATGGATTCACATCAATACCATATATCATGTGAACAATGAGACAGTATTCTTTTGTAAAATACAGTATCTGTATTGACAATCTTGCCTCTGTCCTCAGGGTGATCCAGGTCTTACAGGAGATTCTGGAGTCAAAGGAGACCAGGTATATGTTCTACTGAGAGATACATTTGATCTAGCTTTAGTATTCCCCTGTATTTGTAGTGACTACAATGGTCCTAATTCAGTCGATTTTTGTTGTTTTATAGGGTCCTTCTGGTGTTCCTGGAATCAAAGGAGAGGTACAGAACAATGTCACAGTTTAATTGATTGGTTGATTGGTTGGTTAATCAATTGGTTGATTGGTTGATTGGTTGGTTGGTTGGTTGATGGAATAATTGAATGCTGTATGGTGTACAGTTAACATTTAAGTCGTGTTGTGTTGTCCACTCACGTCTAGGTTGGAGAGAAGGGCATGAGGGGATATACCGGGGAAAATGGTAGACCAGGGCAGCCGGGTCATGAGGGTTTGACCGGTCCCCAGGGAGCCAATGGACTGGAGGGAGAGAGAGGGTTACATGGATCACCTGGGCCTAGAGGCCTACCTGTAAGCACCTTTAACCTGGGCCTAGAGGCCTACCTGTAATTACTTTAACCGTATGGGCCCTAGAGGCTATCGTGTAAGTTACCTTTAACAGGGCCTAGAGGCCTACTGTAATATACTTTTTAACCTGGGCCTAGAGGCGTACTTGTAATTACTTTAA
The DNA here is from genome assembly GCF_002910315.2 of Salvelinus sp. IW2-2015. Taxonomy (NCBI): domain Eukaryota; kingdom Metazoa; phylum Chordata; class Actinopteri; order Salmoniformes; family Salmonidae; genus Salvelinus; species Salvelinus sp. IW2-2015. The sequence continues at coordinate 15,241,295 of NC_036870.1, forward strand.
CATGGGGTAGAGGCCTACCTGTAATTACCTTAACCTGGGCCTAGAGGCCTACCTGTATTACGCTTTAACCTAGGGCCTAGAGGCTTACCTGTAAGTAACCTTTAACTGGGCCTGAGAGGCCTACTGTAATTGCATTTAACCTGGGCCTAGGTGCTATCCTGTAAGTACTTTACACTGGGCCTAGAGGCCTACTGTAAGTACCTTTAACTGGGCCTGAGAGCCAGCCTGTATTACCATTTAACTGGGCTAGAGAGGCCTACTTGTAATTACCTTTAACCTGGGCCTAGAGGCCTACTTTGTCATTACCTTTAACCTGGGCCTAGAGGCCTACTGTAGATTACCTTTAACCTGGGCCTAGGAGGCTACCTGTAATACTTAGTTTCACCTGGGCCTAGAGGCCTACTGTAATTACCTTTTAACTGGGCCTAGAGGCCTACCTGTATTTACCTTTAACCTGGCTAGAGGCCTAACCTGTAATTACCTTTAACCTGGGCCTAGAGGCTACCTGTAAGTACCTTTAACCTGGGCCTAGGACGGTCCATACCTGTAATTACTTTAACCTGGGTCCTAGAGGCCTACTGTAAGTACTTTAACCTGGGCCTAGAGGCCTACCTGTAATTACCTTTAACCTGGGCCTAGAGGCCTACCTGTAATTACCTTCTTCCAAGCAAGTGAAGGATGACTGTAATACACACTGGTGTTAATTAATATACTTTTCACCCTTCCAAATCCAATAGGGTCCTAAAATGAATGATATCAAACTTCGCGAAGTATGCTCAGCAATTGTTGAAGGTACGTGAATATTGTGTAGCCTACACACTGTAACAATCATTTAAGGCAGACTGCCATGTAGGGCGCTTTGTTCAACTGACATTTGAGAAATTCTCTCCATCTAGAACACTTAGCAGAGTTTAAGAAAGAGGTCCTAAAGAAACCAGCAGCGATCGGGGCCCCTGGAATGGCAGGACTGCGGGGCCCCGCAGGTCCACCGGGCCCAGCAGGGACTGCAGGAGAGGCCGGTCCCAGGGGACTGATGGGAATGAAGGGACCACCTGGATACTTTGGGTTACAAGGCACACCTGGAAAACAAGGTAGGACTAAGTGGATACCCAAAGATGATCAAAGATAACGGGGGAATTATGTATCAATAACTTGCTAGATAAAGGTGAAATGTATAAAGAACTGATCATTCCAATGGAATACTTCGGCCATCTTGGAAATGGCCATTTCATTGTGTACGGTAGAGAACATAGAAACTACAACCACAAAAGTATAGACACAGTACAAATACTTAGGCCTTCTATTTGTCCATTATAGTGTGTTTCTGTAGAGGGCCCACAGCCGTACTGACGGATGCACTCTATTTAAACCTATTTAAATATTTTACAGAAATACTGCGTTGTCTGGCCTCCAGGTTCATTGTCGCCACAGTACAGTAGCTTAGTGCCAGGGTTGGGGAATAAAGGATTACATGTTATCCGTTATATGTAAGGGATTACATTTTTTTTTGTAACTAATCAGTTACATGTAAGGGATTACCAAAAAACGGTAACTGTAATCTGTTACATTACCAGCAAAAATATTGTAATCATGTTAGTGAAACTTTTAAAAACTAGATGATTAATTCGAGGATGATTTTTAAATTCAGAAAGAAGATTTGGACACTTCTCTGTTTTCTCAATGACATTGAAATCAGCATTGAAAAAAGGCGCACGTTTAAACTTGTTCCACCTGAGCGAGTCTGACCAGAAGTTAGAGACCACTATGATGACACACCAAATGGGTTTGATGAATCGCAGGAAAAGATCAGATATAGGCTTTTGTAGGGTACAGTCCAAGCTGTCTTCCAATGGTATGACTGCTGTCGGCATCCAAAGATTATCCAACTTGAATAAACGCTTGGAGGTAAGGATAACATCAGTGGTGTAGTCTACGGCGATACGGATATCACTTATTATTGATATCTACTTAGCGCTTTGATGTGAATCACACTGCTGCTCTCTCATTTAGCTATTTGAGCTTTACGGGATTGTGGTTGTTGTAGATGGCTGTTCACAAATCTAAATGTGTATTTGAACCCAATAATGGTTATATTTGAACCAAATAATGGTTGAATTCAAGAAGTTTAAGCTGCCTATCAATCATTGTTTTTGAAACCAGCGGACAGCCAGTGAAAAATCATCCCGGAGTCACCTCTTCACTGTTGATGTTGAGACTGGTGTTTTGCGGGTACTATTTAATGAAGCTGCCAGTTGAGGACTTGTGAGGCATCTGTTTCTCAAACTAGACACTCTAATGTACTTGTCCTCTTGCTCAGTTGTGCACCGGGGCCTCCCACTCCTCTTTCTATTCTGGTTAGAGACAGTTTGCGCTGTTCTGTGAAGGGAGTAGTAATTGTTTCATCTGTGGATTTGCCCTTTAAACAGCTGCATATTATCAAGATATCAAAGTGTCACCAACATAAAGGTAAACAATAGGCCTATAGCAAATGCAGCATATGGCATTCATTTTTCACATGTAAATAGAACTTTTCAGTAGTGCTCAAAGCATGCCAACCCATGAGCACAGCATTTATTTTTCAACTCGAATCAATGTGCCTAATCCGTTCTCCATGACAACAAAATCATAAACAACAGAGTAGAGCTGGCTAATAAGTCCTTAGTTTTGGGGTTATGCTCAGGTAAACAATTTGGCTAATCTATACTTTCATATTTCCAAGTCCTATTCTTGAAGATCAAAGGGTATAACATTTATTAGAATGACTGGAATTCTGATAGACTTTGGTTTTTAATGTAAAGAGATGATTTAATCGTATTATTATATGTAGTAGAAAGTGATGGGTTAGAAGAAGCCTAACCCATAAAGTAAAATGTAACATCCATATATGGCCAGCTATGTAAACTTTAACATTGATTTATCCTGCAGTAGACGTGGTTCAATTTGTAACATACACTTTTGTCTTCTTATAATGCCTCTTAAGGGGAAAGTAATCTAAAGGTAACTGAATGTAATCAGATTACGTTAGTGAGTTTTCATAATCCAAAAGTTACTGATTACAATTTTGAACAGGTAACTAGTAACTGTAACATATTAAATTTAGAAAGTAACCTCCCCAACCCTGCTTAGTGCTCTGAAAGAGCTTGTACAGTGTGTTTGTACAGTTTGTTCTTTGTAGATGGTCTTGAGTCATGCCTTCACATCCAGGGCTAAATCAGACAACACAGCAAAGTCCCTCTCTGATAAATCCTGTTAATTGCATCTCTTTTGTTGACACACACCCACGCATGTACTCGCGCACACACACACCTACACACAAACAAAAACACACAAATAAATACCTCCTGTGGCGATAATAGCCCATTTCAGACAGTCAAGGTACAACATGTGAAAGGAAATGTCTTCCTCTTCTCTGTAGGTGATGCTGGTGTAAAGGGGGATACAGGACACAAGGGAGAAAACGGAGTGGGAATCCCAGGAAGTTCAGGCGAGCCAGGCCCACAAGGTAACACCACCCCTCCCCCTATTCTTATCTTTAGCTCCTCAAGTTTATGTCAATACTTTAGCTCAGCAGGCTAACACAGTCTGGTGTCGCTCAAGAGACCTGGGTTTGAACCCAGTTGGTCACACATAGACATGACGAGGCGTTGTTTAGTACCTGTTGCCATCATCTCCCTCATCCTTTGTCTCTCAGGTGTGGCTGGCGTCCCTGGCATCGGGAAGGACGGTAAAGATGGAGCTCCCGGTAAAGACGGTGTTAATGGTAGCCCAGGTGCCTCTGGTTCCAGGGGAGCTACAGGAGCCCCAGGGTATTGTGACCCCTCAAACTGTATAGGCAGTCCCCCACCTCTCTATATGATGAGTGGGGGGAAGAAATCCTCCAGCTACAGCAAGGGGCCGTGAGGAACACAAACAGAAGCTCGGAACACATTGCATCTCTAGCAGCAGCAAGACAGACGTGAGGTACCCAGGTCAGGAGTGGTAATACATGGGAGTCTTCACATGTCTCCCTCATCGCACCACAGAAGCAAAGAGAAACAGAGACAAGGCAAATGTAATTTAGAATACTGTATAGATATTTTTCTAGCTTTTCATCTTTTTGACTGATGCATCGTTTTTTGTGCAGAGAGCTTATCTGACGTTATGCATTCTAAGACAGCTGCTATTGATTTTAAGCTAGCCTTTCAACTGATCAGTGGCCCATCATGGCCCAAGTGCTGTCCCAAAGACAAATTACACAAACTTCTAAAATGACCATATTGTTTAAATTCATGTTGTTCCATTCATACCCACAGATTCAGGTTGACAAACAGGGCAAAGTTTTCAACTAACAAAAAGGAAAATACTGTATGTATATACTGTATGTAATTCCTTGTTTAAATAAATTCATAAAAAATAAAAAATGTCCTCACCAGCACCATGACCAGTACGAGGATCAGCCTTTCACAAATAACAAAACCTCAAACTGCGCTTTGGAATCATTCATTTTCAATATTGATCAATGAACAAGTAAATAACGGCAAAAGTCCACTACCATGATGAGCCATAGACAGATACTGGTAGTTCATGTTTTCATTCAGTCACTTGAACATAGGATAATCTATGTTATACAGAAGTTGTACAGTACGAGTACACATGTACGAGTCCTCCCCCTGTTGTTGTTTTTTCTAACAATGTAATAAACTGTTTTGTTTTGGAAATATTGCACATCAGACCCGTGAGTTGTTTTTGTGAACAGCTACCTTTACCTTTAGGGAAGCATTTTAGAACAAACCGTTCGTCCATTTTTTTATATTGGCCCTCCAGGGAAGATATAACATGGCATTTTTCATGGTATCCAATAGATAGTTACAGTCTTGTCCCATCGCTGCAACTCCCATATGGACTCGGGAGAAGCAAAGGTCGAGAGCCATGCATCGCCTGAAGCACGACCCTGCCAAGCTGTACTGCTCACTTAACCCGGAAGCCAGCCACACTAATGTATCAGAAGGAAAAACAGTACACCTGGCTACCGTGTCAGAATGCATGCGCCCGGCCCACCACAGGAGTCACGGGAACGCGATGGGAAAAGGACTTTCCGGCCGGCCAAACCCTCCCCTAAGCCGGACGGCACTGGGCCAATTGTGTGCCACCTCATGGGTCTCCCAGTCGCGGCTGGCTGCGCCACAGCCCGGGATCGAACCCGGATCTGTAGTGACGCCTCTGGTGTATAGACTCAGAGAATGGGATGTTGACTCTCCTCTCTCAGTAACTAGGCAACGGTGGACTGGAAGACCCTGCTGACGTTTGTAACAAAAACTGATCAAACTGGTCCCCTGGAGGTCTTGGTCCATCCCCTGGATGCCTTAGACCGCTGCGCCACCTGGGAGGCCCAAAATACTATGTATTGACAGCTTTGTGACTTTCAGCATTACGATTTGAGAGATGTTTTGTGACATCATGATTACCACTGGAGAGTTCTATCTGTTGAAGCTGTTACATCCAGGGGATGGACCAAGACCTCCTGGGGACCAGTTTGATCAGTTATTGTTACAAACGTCAGCAGGGTCTTCCAGTCCACCGTTGCCTAGTTACTGAGAGAGGAGAGCCAACATCCCATTCTCTGAGTCTATACACCAGAGATTCATTTATTGAGTCAATATGACCTTTAGAAGGTTGCTGGCCGTTGGCTGAAACAGGAGATTGGGCTACTGTAGGCTAGAACTAGCCTCCTCCTCCTCCACCTCCCCATTCCCCTCCTCCACCTCCTCATCCCCCTCTTCCGCCTCCTCCCCATCCCCCTCCTCCTCTTCCTCCTCCCCCTACTTCCCATCCCCCTCCCCCTTCCACCCCCTCCTCCACCTCCTCCTCCCCCTCCTCCTCCTCACCCTCCTTCTCCTCCTCCTCCTCTTCCCCCTCCTCCCCATCCCCCTACTCTTCCTCCTCCCCCTCCAATCACCCCCCTCCTCCTCCGCCTCTCAACGGCATCTATTTGTCCTCATCCCTTAGAATAACAGGCGATAGGTTGTCCATAAAACACTAACATACCAACAGTTGCACGACGGATCGTTTCAGAAAAATTACATTTCTGATTAGCAATAAAAAATGGTTAGATATTTTACAGAACTGCCAATTGTGCATGCTATGCAAATGATAACGGGAGAACATTTTAAACTGAGCGATTACTGTTCATTTCAATGGGGCTGTAGAAGTTGCGATTGACATTCAAAAGAAGCAATGAACTTGTCATATGCCTGCAGGGTCTACCGGTAAATTAGCTGGTAGTATTAGACATTGAGCAAAGAGGTTAAGTAGGAAACGTAACAATTGAGAATTCAATTCATACCAGCACTTATAAGAGGACACAGAAAGATTACTCACAAAGAAAAGGAAAAGCCTTTTTCTAAAAAAATGATCTGTTCCAGTCTTTATTACAACATGATACAGTACATAATACACCTTTCTAATACGTACAAGCATACCAGCCACTAATTTAGGATATTTTAGCACCAATATTTTAGGATAAACAGGTAAGGATTACCATCGTAAAAACATTTTTTACATTCCACATACGGTAAGCTACTGGTATTTCAAACTGTGAATCATTTAACAGTATAATTCACAAAAACTCTAAATCAGTTACATACAGTTGGTTGTTTTGAATTATCACAAATGTATATGAAATGAGGAAACAAGCCAAACATTATTAGAAACTTGCACCTTCTGCATTATTTTCTATGGGGAGCACTGGCAGCAAACATCAGACATTGTAATGCTCATATCAATGGGCTAACAAGCGTTTTCCATTTAATAAACCGTTATGTTACTATTATATTTCTCCTATTTGGCATTCTGAAATGTAATTCATAACGAAGTCCACACATCTCCACTGTGATGTGGTAGTAAAGTGTATGCAAGTCAGTGAAGAGTATACTGTCTCTGTTCCTTTGACTGCCATGGATCATGAGGCACAGTTTTATAGGCTACAGTACAGTGGGCAATGTAGACACTGTATATTTAGCTATAAATATTCAGGAGAGCACTTTGGACGACCTTCAGTGAAGTGACCTGAGGTGCAGATGGCCAAACAGTGTTTTCACTGTGGCTGTTGGCTTAGGTTCTGGAACCCTGTGGCTGTTGGCCTGGGTTCTGGAACACTGTGGCTGTTGGCCTGGGTTCTGGAACACTGTGGGTGTTCTTACTGTGTTCTAGAAATACATGCTGGATCCAGGCTCACATCCATATAAGGAAGGCCTAAAAGACAATATATCTATTTTACTTTATTGGTGACCTGATGAACATTTCGGAACCTCAATGTTGATGTCTTAAATTTCTTCTCATTTTTCAAGCCAAAATAATTCCCCTCGAGTGAGCAGTGAATAATCTATTGTATTTTTTTTCACTGACTCTCCCTCGACTCATCTTGTGAGTTTTAGAGAGGGTATAATTGGTCCACCAGGGACGTGGGATGAGCGATGAGAGACATCCTTCAGACAGAATACTCACTGACTTTACCAATCACAAAACAGGGAAGAAGGAACTCATGTTGTATAGCACTTAACGATTTAGTTAAAACAATGTCTTTATTTGAGTCACTGTGTCCCTGGCCTGCCTGTGCCACAGGGGGACTGGCTAATAAGCAGGAGGAAGTGACACGTTACAGAGAACGTAGCGTGAAGCCAGGAAACAAGCAATGTTTGAGGAACGAGTGGAACAAAAGCTGTGGTTTTAATACCTTCTCTCTCCAGACGGGTTACTGGCAGACTCTGTGGAATCACCAGAGAAATGGGAAATGTAGTTTTCCTTTTGTAGTTTCCATTTCCTTTTGAAAGTCTTATGGGTCTTGTCTACTTAACGGCCTTACGCACATTCATGAAGATGGATTCCCTTTGGAGGAATAATGAACAAACACTGTACAATATTCAATTAAAGCTGTCACCAATGGTTTTGTTGTTGACACACTATCTTAGATTGTAATAAAGGTCAAGATAGTCATTCTACAGATACCCAGAGAATGTGAAAGTTCAGTATTCACCATGTCCTGTACTGGTGGCCCGGCTCTCATTATTCAAGACAATTGCACTATTAGAAGCTTACAAGCAAGGCAAAACAAAGCATGTAGTTGTTCACCACCATCCACAGCCTCATTAAAGATCCGTCCATGAAACTTAATATTGACATTTCAGATTGTGCCTCATTCAGGCTAATGTTCCCTTCCCATCAATAGCAATAACTTGACTGGATCACTACCAGTTGACTCCAGAGGAGCTGACTACTGCTGGATCAATGATGTGGCTACTGACTGATGGGTTGAGTCTAATGTTAAACCCATACCAGACTGACGACTGTGTACGTTGGGAGACTGACAACGCTATTATGGTATAAATGGCCGTTCTGTAACTGTGGCTCCATCTTTTACCAGTTATGGGTACAGATGGTATTTGTTTTCTTTGAAATAGTTTTGAGCGTTTGATTGAGCCTGCCTAAAGTGCCATATCAGCAGGGTTTGCACTTTTGACGACTATTCTATTGGTTCCATTGTGCCAGGCAAGCTCAATCAAGCGAAAACAAATCTTATTTGAACTCAGGCCCAGTAAGCCCAGTAAGCATGACTGTAGTCGGTGGTCTTATACATGGTCCTTCGAGCCGGATAGGAACAATGGCAGTCCGTCTAAGTTGAACAAATTACTTAATTCTTGATGATAACATTACCAAATATCAGACACTAACCAACCCTCCACACCCACTTCCCCTGGTCATTTCACCCTCAACCCCCACAACAAAAACAAAAACAAACTCATTCTGACCGGCAGGCAGGCAGAACACTTCTCTATATTTTTATAGAAAGAAAAGTTCTTGGTTCATCCTGACACATCCCAGTTCATAAAACGCTGGACTTGTAGCTCTCTAACTGCATCCGAAATGGCATCCTATTCCCTTTATAGTGCACTACTTTTGACCAAAGTAGTGCACTATACAAGGAATTGGTTGCCATTTCGGAAGCAGTTAGTGTGTCTCTGTCTCTTTAAGTCCCCTTGACGTTCTTGGTGTGGGGTCGTGATCCCAGACTAGCGTAGTAGGCACACTGGGAGGGGTCACACTGTCCTGGGGGTCCGCTGGGGCCTGGCTGGCCATGGGGGCCAGGATTCCCTGCTTCTCCCTGAGCTCCAGCCACCCCGGGTTGCCCATCCTTACCATAGCCTGGCATACCTGCTGGACCTGGGGGGTGGAGTAGCAAAGTCACACTGAAGCAACTGCTGCTTTCTTAGGAAGTTCAAGTGTCAGTCACTCACCCCACTCGTGCTGGATAGTGCACAGTTTAGCAATAAGGGTCTCAAGATGGACACAAACAATCATCCATTTAGAATGATATTGTAGTAATAGAGACATTCCATTGATATATTGCTGTAATAGATCAACAGTAGTGTACCTATAGGACCTGATGGTCCAGTCTCTCCTCTCTGTCCAACTCCGTTTTCTCCTTTGTCTCCTCTTGATCCTCTCTCACCTGGACGGCACAGAGATGACAGACAACACTCACATGACGTTCTTACAGACAGTGTCTGAATCAAGACTACCTAAATCAAGACCACCAAAGGCAACTAATATCAATGGTTGGCAAAAATGTGTTTTGTGGAAACCTGAAACCTCTCATGTAGTGGTTTAACAATATTACACTTTTTAGTATTATGCTCTCACAGTGTCTGTATATCTGAATCAAGAAATACAGTACGTGTGACCAATAACAATGGGTCTTCACTTTGGATCAGTTACCTTTAGGACCCATGGGTCCCCTCATGCCGTCTCCTCCATTCTGCCCAGGCATGCCAGGCTCCCCTGGAGGTCCGGGGCGACCGTGGCTCCCGTCTTTCCCCGAGGGGCCTGGAGATCCTGGCCGGCCTGCCGTGCTCTTCACATGGGCCGGCTGGATCTGGGCCATCAGGTACGCCATTTTTTCTGGAGGTGGAACACACGGACACACACGATTAGGACTTGCACAGCTCATATGAGGTCAAACATACATTGCATACATTGCAGATTGCACTAATGTCCCATTGTCCCTAACAATACGCCAGTCTCACCATCTAACGCTTTAGCTAGTTCCTCCTGGATCAGCCTTCTCATTGTTTCCAGTGATGTTGACTCTCCCTGTTGGAAGGAGAAATTAGCATGTTTACATCATCGAGTTGTAGATGTCTGTACTATTTTCTATAGCACTTTGACTGTGACTGGATATGAACCAGAGTATTCTGTAAACAACAAGACTGTGTTCGCCTGCTGAGCTAAAACCTGGCGGCTAACTCTGGGGAGTTAAGTACTCAAGTCACTACTCACCCGTGGTCCTGGTTGTCCGGGGTTTCCAGGTGTTCCCTGAGGCCCGGTAAGTCCCACCTCTCCTGGGGGCCCGGACATACCCATCATCCCTGTGTGGCCCTTATGGCCTGGGGGCCCCGGGTTACCAGGCATACCTGGATCTCCAACAGATCCCTTATCTCCCTTCCCACCTGAGTCGCCCTACAAAGACATCCAACAAAACACACTCAGAGACAATTTAAACAATGTTGTTTATGGTCTTTGGTTGGGCATGCTCCTGTATGTACTCACCCTCTCTCCTTTGACTCCACGTTCTCCTGCTCTGCCTGACATACCCTGTGAAACAGACAAGGAGTTTGTTTAATGTGTCGTTGGCAAGACATCTCCCAATCCATGTTCCACATCATATCCATTTCATAGTGTAAAGATACTAAAAGTAGCTGATGAAAATTGAAATATGTCTCCAAAAATCTATCAACAAACGAACCAATCAATCAATCAATCACTCAATGGTTCTTACCTGTTTTCCCTCTGGGCCGACAGGACCAGCAGGACCCTAGATAGATAGATAGATAGACGGAAGGAAGGAAGAGACGTTTAAGTAGAAATACATTTGATCAAATCAGAAATGCTTGCATCACAACTTGAAATCCTCTTATGGCTGAACATCAACTCAGACTGTTCCAACATGAAGGACTAGGAGGTGTAGCAACAGTAGCTTAGCACACTAGTAATGACGTTGAGGAGCAGGAATCCGTATTTACCAAAGGTCCCTTTGGACCACTAAAGCCTGGTAATCCTGGGTTCCCAGGGTCTCCCTTGGCTCCAGCCGGACCCTGTAATACACACAGAGACACGGGGACTTATGACTTTCACATGGCGTAGTCATACTGTAGTTGAACACTCAAATCAAATCAAATTGTATTTGTCACATGCGCCGAATACAACAGGTGTAGACCTTACAGTGAAATGCATACTTGCAAGCCCTTAACTAAGAACGCAGTTTTAAGAAAAATGCACATAAAAACAAAAAACAAAGAAAGAGCAGTAGTAAAATGACAATAGCGAGGCTATATACAGAAAAATCCATTCAGGAAGTAGTTTTTGGGGGGGTTTTGTAGTTTTCTATTCAATGCCATTACAGTATCCATTGACTTAGGACACAAATTGCAGTTTCTATGCCTTCCACTAGATGTCAACAGTCTTTAGAAATTGTTTCAGGCTTGTATTCTGAAAAATTAGGAAGTAAGAGCAGTCTGAATGAGTGGACCCTAAAGTGTCACAGAGCTTTTTCATGCGCACGACCGAGAGAGTGCCATCCTTGTTTACCTTTTAAATTGACAACGTTATTGTCCGGTTGAAATATTATCGATTATTTAGGCTAAAAACAACCTGAGGATTGAATATAAACATCGTTTGACATGTTTCTATGAACTTTACGGATACAATTTTGATTTTTTGTCTGCCTGTTTTGACTGCGTTTGAGCCTGTGGATTACTGAAGAAAACGCACAAACAAAACGGAGGTGTTTGGATATAAAGAGACTTTATCGAACAAAAGGAACATTTATTGAGTAAATGAATGTCTGCTGAGTGCAACCATATGAAGATCATCAAAGGTAAGGAATTAATTTTATCTCTATTTCTGACTTGTGTAACTGTTCTACTTGGCTGGTTACTGTTTGTAATGATTTGTCAGCTGGGCTATGTTCTCAAATAATCGTAAGGTATGCTTTCGCCGTTTGGCATTTTAAAATCTGACACCGTGGTTGGATTCACAAGAAGTTCATCTTTAAACCTGTGTAAAATATGTTTTGTTTTCTGAATTTTTATAATGAGTATTTCTGTATTTGAATTTGGCGCCCAGCAGTTTCACTGGCTGTTGAAGAGGTGGGACGCTAACGTCTCACATACCCAAGAGAGGTTAAAGAAAAATTCTTCATCCAATTCAAGGTGAGTAATCGCTGTTCTGATGTCCAGAAGCTCTTTTTGGTCATAAGAGACAGTAGCAGCAACATTGTGTACAAAATAAGTTACAAACAATGCAAAAAAAATTATAATAATTGCACGGTTGGTTAAGATCCCATAAAACGGCAGCCATCCTTTCCGGGGCCATTATCTCACAGGCAGCACTACTCGTTATAAGGGACTAAGTGAGATTAACTTAACGTTTTGCTTTCTGACGTTCTTATGAACGTTGCTATTGTTGGCGGTAAATCTCCTAAAAGATCTTGCGGTGGAAGACTAAACAGCTGCAAGTGATTAATATTCATATTTACAAGGGCTTGGTGGGGCTTGATCTAGCTGGCTGTGGAGTACCAGATACATGGTAGAGGGAAGCTGCTGTGTTCGCGAAATACAAACAGCATTTCACTGTATGTGCATGTTTCTGTTTTCACAGAAGCAACGTCTGCAATGTTAAGAGCAGTTACTGCTGTATATAAATGATCACTCACAGGAGTACCAGGGGCTCCTGGCTTTCCTGAAGGTCCTGGTTCACCAGGTTTACCCTTGAGAGAGGTTGAGAGGTAGAGATGGAAGGAGGGAGGGAGAAAGAGAGAGGGTGAGAGAGCGAGAGAGCGAGAGAGGTAGAGAGTGAGAGAGAGAGGTAGAGAGGGAGAGGGAGAGGGAGAGAGAGTGAGAGAGGTAGAGAGGGAGAGAGAAATACAGACAGACATTAGTGTCACTTTCTATCAACCAGGTTGTCATCGTGCTAAGTCTGGTGTACTAAGTGTCAGCAGATAAAGGCTTGTCTACTGCAGTGTAAAGGTGACTTACATTCTCCCCTCTCCGGCCAGCAAGGCCCTCTGGTCCAAGTGGTCCAATATTACCCTTCAAAAACAAACACAACGCATATATTAGTGAGACATTCCCTGTATGTTGATAATTACAGAGTTATGATTGGCTAAATTGGTGTTCTTACTCACGTCTTGGCCAGGTTTACCCACTGGTCCACTACGGCCTTCCTTTCCATCTTCACCCTGATTGGTTAAGGACAGAAATATATTAATCAATGCAATCAATCAATTCACAGTAGGCCTCTCTTTTCCTAATTTAGTTCTATAGAAAATGTTTTGATTACAGCTATAGAAAGGGGCTCCAATGGTCAAATCTATGGGGATTAGAGCAAAAGTCCAATGCCTTGACCTTGACGGTCTGGATGTACGAGTCTGGGGTCAAGGCGAGACACTCTTATACAGTACATCCAATGTGTTCTTTAAAATCCATAGGTTGACGTGGAGGTAGAGAGGAGTCAATCCAACATAATCCAACATAATCCTCTGTTTTAAGAGAGGTGTTCTGGTGATGCACTTGGGCACTTGGTCCATCTCGGTCAGAGAAAAGGCTGGAGGGGATGTGAGCCTGGCACTGCGTTTCAGTGCCTCAGTGGTGTCTGTAATGAGGCATCCCATTGGTCACACTATAAAGGTCACACTATACTGAGACATGCTATTTGTCACACTGCTGTGGCAGATATCGTATCCTCGAGCTGAGAGCTGAGTGAGATTTAATGAGAGCAGTCATGTGTCACAATTTTGAGAGTGAGATAATTTCATCTTGACAGACCAGGGAAGACATAAGCCCACGTTCATATTCAACACTTTATGGCCTAATCATCTAACGTGCTGACTATTGTGACATGGGAGTCAATGGACTGACCTTTGACCCTGGTGGTCCAGGCTCTCCTCTGTGACCCTTGAAGCCCTGCATGGAGATAAGCAGTAACATGAATACAGCAATATTACTAGTGTGATTATATTTTCATTAACCACACAGTTAAATAATCATCCCCATAGTTTTAGTTACTCACAGGCATTCCCCTGAGTCCTTGTTGTCCTGGTGGTCCTGGCTCTCCTTGTTTACCCTGAGATCACACCACATGGTTAGATTACACACACCAAGGGAATGATGTGCAGGTAAATATGCAGGGGACACATATTGTGCCATGTATAACCAGAGACCATTATGACTGATTATGTACAGAATGTATCCCTGGAAATGAAGCCCTAATTAGATATACAGTACAGGACATACAGAACATGTTGGGAATAATATCTTGGCCATATCATGTGTACTCACAGATTCTCCTTGTTCTCCTTGGCGGCCATCTTTGCCAATTTTGCCCATTTGACCCTGTGGAACATTCAGCTTTTAGAATTTAGACTTAATTTTCAAACTGTTTATTTACAGTCCACTCCATAAGTTCCACGTATGTTATCATGGTAAGCTTGAGATAGAGGTTGTACTAGTATTGTTACTATCAATAATATTTTATGTCTTCAGCAGGTAATTTCTACTCCTTCACAAAAGTTTATCAACAGCGTTTCTCACCATTAAGCCAGGTAGACCTGGTGGCCCCTTGATTCCCTTCATCCCCTCCTTGCCCTGCAGGGTGAAAACAGACACAAGATAGTTCCACAGATTCAACCATGATAAATCAACAACACTATGATGATTAATGACCTCTGCCAAAACAACACTCAGCCCAGTTGACCTATATGGCCAGCCAGTGGGACGAGGCCAATAGAAAACTGATGACATGTAGTGCAATATGTGGTCTGAAAATAAAACACATTGACAACATCCTGACTTTTTCTCCAGGGGCTCCTGGGGGACCGATGGGGCCGGGTTGACCGTTGTTACCCTACAGAGAGACGAAGAGGGAAGAGTCAGAAAGAACATTCATCCTACTGTAATGACCATAGGAGTTGGGGATACAGCACACAGGGATATGAGACTAGGCTACTAAATAGCAAAGATGATGGCCTATGGTAGGCACCGGTAGTACCACCAGGCAGGTATAGGTACTCACAGGATTCCCCATGATGCCAGCAGCACCGGGGTGGCCGGGGGGTCCGGTGTGGCCTATTTCACCTTTGTCTCCAGGCCCTCCTTGGGGTCCTCTATCACCTTTCACACCCTGTAGGACAAACAGTAAATAAATAATGCATATCACCTCTGGCCACTGTGTTGTATGGCAAGGGACATAACAGACACAAACCACTGGATGTTTTCAGGTATTCAACTCAATAATTTATGTTCTATGGAAGGTAAAAGTGTGCGGGTGATAATCGGGTGTAGTTGAGGAGGACTAGCCTTTTCTCCGTTAGCTCCTGGGGGTCCAGTGGGTCCGGCCGGGCCTGCCTGGCCCTGCAATGATAATGACACAGACATCATCAGTTTCTGGCTAGCTAAAGGCTATCTCTCTATATCTCTCTTTCAGGTCTGTCTGTCTTTGTCTCTCCCCCTGGTTCTCCCTCTCTCTCCCTCTCCAAAAATACCATCAGCAGCCCTGTCTCCACGTCCTGATCATTCACTATACCCCCCAGAGGACAGGAAGCCTAACGATGCTGAGAGAGCCAGCCTGATACCTTCCCGCCACTTCAGTCAAACACAGTGTGATGAATACAGGAAACTCCTCGCTATTCTCCTAGGCCACTGTCTGAGGTATGCTACTTCTATGAAGTTAATAAATCTTCTTCAGGATAGGGTCTATTTTTCTCCACTTCCTGTCTGACTGACGTGCCCAATGTAAACTGCCTGTTACTCAGGCCCTGAAGCCAGGATATGCATATAATTGGTACCACTGGAAAGAAAACACTCTGAAGTTTGTAGAAATGTAAAAATAATGTAGGAGACTATAACACAATAGATATGGTAGTAGAGAATCCAAAGAAAAACCAACCCGGAAATTATTTTTGGGAGAGGCCATGCTCTTCCATTCGAACATATAGGGAAAAAGTTCAATCCAGCTCCCAGATTGCAATTCCTATGGCTTCCACTAGATATCAACAGTCTTTGTTTAAGGTTTCAGGTGTGTTTCTTCCAAAACGAGGAAGAATTCTGAGTTTTGTACAGGAACACAGAGTTGGAAATGGCGATGAAGAGGACGCGCACCTGCTAATATCACTTTTCTATTGAACATACTTCTTTCCGTATGAAATATTATAGATTAATTACATTTTAGGGTACCTGAGGATTAAATATAAATCTATTTTGGCTTGTTTTAACAAAGTTTAGCGGTAGCTTTTTGGATTCCTTTTTATGCATGTTGAACGAGTGGATTACTCAAATCGATGGCGCCAACTAGACTTTTTGGGATATAAAGAAGGATTTTATCTAACAAAACRACACTACATGTTGTAGTTGGGACCCTTTGGATTGCAAATCAGAGGAAGATTTTCAAAAAGTAAGTGAATATTTAATCGCTATTTGTGAATTTATGAAACCTGTGCTGGTTGTAAAATATTTTGATGTGGGGCACCGTCCTCAAACAATCACATGGCATGCTTTCGCTGTAAAGCCTATTGTAAATCGGACAATGCAGTTAGATTAACAAGAATTATAAGATATAAAGATATAAGATACTTGTATGTACCTAAATGTTTAATATCCATAATTGTTATGATTATTTATTTGATTTGCGCGCCCTCCAATTTCACCGGAAGTTGCAGACAGGTGTTCCGCTGGCGGGCCGCCTAGCCGTAAGTTCTCTTTGTAGTGTTTAGAGTATGAAGAAGTGCTATGGAGAGGATCATATTATTCCTATTAACGATTCAGGATGTGCCTTTATCATACAACAGATGGAATAGCATGGTGCTCTGACTTTGCCCTTACTTGGTACCCGTCCTGTCCGTTCTTCCCTGGGGGTCCAGCTTGTCCTTTGTCCCCTGGTGTCCCTGGCAGACCAGGCTGTCCCGGGGCTCCGGCTGGGCAGTCTGAACACACATCCTGAAGGACAAGGAGAAACACTGAGTGATGAAAGAATCCTTCTGTCTCAGAATACACTGTATCATTGAACAAGAGGGAGGAAACAGTACTATGGTAATAGCGCTCTCCTCCTTACCTTCAGATTCAAATCCGACAAGTCTGCTGCTGCTCCCTGAAAGAGATGGTTTATATTAGTTTGATCTATTATTATACAAAGGTTGATTGGACTGAATTTCACATTATTTGTTTGAATACATCCCCATAGGTGTTCCATCATATCAGTGCAGTGATAACGAAGGTACAGTATAGTGAACGTACAGTATTTGGTCTGAGTTTGCAGTGTTGTTGGGATGTTTCCAACCCCATGTACTGTACTGGTCAACTTACTGGCTCTCCTGGGGATCCCTTCTCTCCTGGTCTTCCTGGTAAACCATTGTGTCCTGCAGGTCCCTGTGTACCAGCAACGCCTGACAGACCTCTCATGCCCTGAACCAGGAAACAAACAGCAGTCAGTTGAACTTTTCTTTGAACATTACTCAGTTCATGTTTTCACATTGACTTTGTCACTCTAAGACTGAGCATAATTATGACAATTCTTTTTTACCGGCGGTCCAACTGCACCATTTGGCCCTGAAGGTCCCTGTAAAAGATAAAGATGTTCTCAATGTTCAAAATATGCTGCAAGATTGAATGTGTGTGTGTGTGGCGTGGTAATGTGTGTGTGTGTGTGTGTGTGTGGCGTGGCGTGGCGGTTGCGATGGCGTGCGTATTTTTTTTTTTTTTTGTGTGTGTGTGTGGCGTGGTTATGTGTGTGTGTGTGGCGTGGTTATGTGTGTGTGGCATGGTTATGTGTGTGTGTGTGGCGTGGTTGTCTATACCGGGGGTCCAACTTTGCCTTCTCCTGGAGGACCCCTGTTCCCTGGAACCCCCTGAAGTCCCTGGGATCCGGGTTGGCCCTGGAACACACAGACGCAACCTTGGTTATCATCCAATAAGACACCAACAGAACCTTGGTCACCATCCAACCAGCGGACACTGTGTCCTCTTAATGCAATCGCCAATACTCTCTGATGACATTCCTGCACTATCGTAATGTTTGGCTCAGAGAGTTCTGCTGTGCTGAGCAGAGTGGTTGTTGATCTTTGCAGGTCTTGGCTGCTCAGGCAAGATACATCACGTGTGTTTATTTCTAACAACAGAGAATCCAATCTGAACTTTTAGTATTCAGTGTGGTGGTTGTAAAGGTGACCATGGAGGATGGTTTAACAACTACAGAGATGGAATCAACAGAATGTACATGCAAGGCCTCTACCTTGCATTATCCTCAATTAATTACTCTCTCTATCCCCCCCACTAATCTCCTGCTCCCAAAAAAGTTGTTGTTAAATCAGTGTGTCAGTCACGGTATGGTGGTCAAAGAAAATTGCTTTTGTCCAACCAAAATGGATTGTTTTCTTCCTAAACTAGAGAAAAATAAAACCTTTTTGTCACCAGAATCACCCCTGGCTTCAAGGCACTAATGTTTCTCTCTACCCCTCCCTCCCTTCCACCCCAACCCAACTTTAAAATTACATTACCTTCTGGCCAGGCGGTCCTTCAATTCCCTGCTGTCCAGGATCACCCTGTAATATAATATCACACATAACACTATTATGAGCCCACTGGCTGGTCAAATCAAACACTTGGCATTTAAAGTCTTATAGCATAAAATACATGGTCCTACAGTTCCCTGGACTAGGGTAATAGAAACCAATGTAACACATAGGAGAATAATCACTATGTATTTGTGCAAATTGTGTACTGTACTGGTGTATGCATGAGGGTTATATGTTATGTGTTATAGAGCAGCAGCTGACAGTAGTAAAATGGACACACACACACACACAGCACATGTCCCGCTGGGTTCATTCATTAGTTTAATGTGATAAAGCAGAACCTGTGTATGTTCTGTTTGTTTGCTTTCTCAGCATTATCACCATATGTTTGTGGTGTAGAAAATGAGTAAAAAGGTTCTAGGTCAAACCGTAGGCATAACTGTATAATGCGGGTTGTACCGCACTAACATAACCAGTCATACTATAGTATGGTTGTATTTAAATGCATGTTGATTTATGTACATGTGCAGCCAATACCCGTACAGGATGTGAATGGCTTTTAATTTGAAACCTCAGAGCCCGAGCTCTTAATTTCCTGATTGGATATGTGCCAACAAACTCTGGTTCATATTTCTTAGAGTCTGGATAACAAGTTAGATGTGTGTTAATTCTGTAGTCAGGACTTTTTCCTGACTATGCCACAAGACCATGCAAAACTCTTGACCTTGGTTGTAGTGGTCACACAGACAGGAGAAACTCGAGGTTTGAACGTAACAATGAGGTTTGAACGTCTTATACAGAGTGATGTTTCTGTGTCTTACGTTCTGTCCGTCTTTGCCTTTCCCTGGTAGGCCAGGGGGTCCTTRTATGCCTGCATCTCCAGGAGGGCCTGGGGCGCCACCACGACCCTCCTTACCCATCTCTCCCTGGAACACACCACACACAGGGAGATGAGCATAGTGTTGCATAGCATAGCTTAGTCATTCACACAGCACGAGTTACAATAGAAGGTCCCTAGAACACACGAGTTACGAGTTACAATATGATGTCCCTAGAACAACACATTTGAGATCACCTGTTCTTCCATATAGCAAAACAGTGATACGGTTACTGACCCTCTCTCCTCTCTGTCCAGCTATTCCAGGTGGTCCAATGGTTCCAGGGATGCCCTGTGTCATAGACAGAGAGAGAAGTTCAGGGCACACATTAGGTGAAAGGTTAGTTTTAAAAATTAGGGATGTCCTCGAGCACCAACACACAAATTCCATATGTTTAAAATATTTGGGGGCTGTCATTTTCACAAAATGAACCTACCACATTGCCAGGCAGTCCACGGGTGCCCTGTGTACCCTGCAATCCTGGAGGACCCTGGAATAGAAACAAGGCTTCATTCACAACTGTTTTATATGTAATAGTATTATCAGACAAATATACAGCAGTAAGGACCCAGAACTTACAGGCTCTCCTTGTCTCCCAGTCTCTCCTTTAGGGCCAATGTCACCTTTAGGTCCCTGAATTGAAGGGGATAACAAACAAGGCTATGAAAGGAAGCGGAAATCATTCAGTATAATATGTCAAATTATGTCGAGGTTTGATTTCTATTTTCCAATGGAGGACACCTTATGTAGGTTCTTATACAATCCGCGATGAAATTCGACAATATAAAAACAATGATTGAGCTCATAGGGAATCAACTAAATGTATTGAAAATGTATTAATTTGTCTAAGTTTATCATTAGACATGAACAGAATACATCAGCGATTCATATTTCCTGCAACTTTCTGAAGACCAGAATGCCCCTGTCTGTGTGCGTGCAGTCTACCACTTTTTATAAACTGGGTAGTTTGAGCCCTGAATTCTGATTGGCTGAAAGTCATGGTATATCAGACCGTATACCACGCGTATGACAAAACGTTTAGTTTTACTGCTCTAATTTCGTTGGTAACCAGTTTATAATAGCAATAAGGCTCCTCTGGGTTTGTGATATATGGCCTATATATATTTTTTAAATTATTTTAAATTTAACCTTTATTTAACTAAGCAAGTCAGTTAAGAACAAATTCTTATTTATAATGACAGACAAACCCGGACGACGCTGGGCCAATTTTTGTGCGCCGCCCTATGAGACTCCCAATCACAGCCGGATGTGATACTGCCTGGATATATACCGCGTTGCGTCATGCACAAGAACAGTAGCCGTGGTATATTGGCCGTATACTACACCTCCTCGGGCCTTATTGCTTCAGTCTATCCGTTAGCGATGATGCCAAGGAAAACCGTCTTCTCAATTAAATGTTAACTACAAAGTTGGCTATGCTTTCCTGGCAAAATGCATTCATGATTATTTGCATAAATTCAGGGTATTTGTTTTGCAAACTCTACCATCACATGTGCGCTACAAAAACACAGCTAAACAACAGCCTCTTGCTAGGCTCGCACTTTAATTAAAGGGTGACTAAAATGTCTTAGAATTTTTCCCTGACCTCAAAAATGATCTCCTGATGTGGTTTAAAAAGCAACTTAACATATTGATTGCCATGTGTTTTTCTGTTGCTCATTAGAAAAATTTGATTTCAGTCTTAAATGAGTGTTTCCTGACCAATTAATGAAGTTTGTCCCCTATGAGACTCTGTAGATGCAGAAGTCTATTTCACTTCCTCAAAATCCCAAGAATGAATCTAAGATAACTCAAGAAATATGTAATTGATTTTGACGTTTTTGCCGAGGATGTTTTAGTTGCGCAATATTACATTAACTAAGGTGTTTGGTGCAGTATTTCTCAAGTAAAGAAATGGTGACGTGTTGCCTTATGTAAACAGTCGGAGCTGCTGGACAGGTCTGTCTCAATGTCTATGCTATTGGATGGAGAGCAATCACCGCAGCTGTTCACCCCATGTTATTGGGCGAATGGACAGACCTTAATTTACCCTTTGTGACACATGGTTGTTCCAAACTTTGTTTTAGACGAGACTGACTTTATGACCAAAATTATCCTATTTGCACTTTGTAGTCAATTTTGACGCTCAAATAACTTTTTATGACTGCTATTGATGCCACATAGGCCGCTTCAAATGGATTCTGTGCTTTTTAAAAGCAGTCATTCTTTAAGCGTTGTACAAAATGGTATCAGGCCAAAATATTCTACGGATTTTATAGGACCCTTATGTAATTGTCTCTACATGGGTTGTGAATAGATGAGTGTCCAATTCTAAATACCATTTGATTGACTGAAGTCCTTACCTGTGGTCCGGGCAGTCCCGTAAAGCCTTGTTCACCAGGCACTCCTCGTTGACCCTTCAGACAACACGCAGGTTAGTAACATCCCCAGAATGATGTTCAACATCAAACAAATGATACCGTATTTTGCAATGCCATATGATTCCTTTCAAAGCAAACAGTGTCCGTCCTAGTGGTAGAGCACTGTAACTGCAGCGGTGGTGTAAAGTACTTAAATAAAAATACTTTGAAGTACTACTTAAGTAATTTCTGGGGGTATCTGTACATTACTATAAATATTTTTGACAACTTTTACTTTTACTTCACCCCATTCCTAATGAAAATATGTACTTTTTACTCCCATACATTTTCCCTGACACCAAAAAGTCCTCACTACATTTTGAGTGCTCAGACAGGACAGCATTATGGTCCAATACACTCACCTATCAATATAACTCATTGTCATCTGATCTGCCTCAGATCTGGCGGACTCACTAAACACAAATACTGTGTTTGTAAATTATGTCTAAGTGTGGGAATTTGATGTATAGAATATACTTTGACTTATGACAATTGAATACTTTTTCCACCACTGTGCATAAGTACATTTTAAACCAGAACTTTTAGACTTTTACTCAGGTAGTATTTTCCTGGGTGACTTTCACTTTTACTTGAGTCATTTTCCATTAAGGTATCTTTACTTTTACTCAAGTATGACAGTTAAGTACTTTTTCCACCACGGAACTGCAGCATAGTTGATGTCCATCTGACTTTACCAAATAAAGGAGACACTTCATCGACTCGCATCTCTTTTTGCATCCAGTGGAGAGTTTGGAGCACTGCTGATTTCCCCTAAATGCAGCCTAATGTTACTCCATTGGAACTGTAGAAGGTCCCCTCTATTCTGAACTCACAATATCTCCTGGATTCCCCTGCTCTCCCTTTTCTCCTCTCTCTCCAGGTGTTCCCTGGGGAGAAAGAAACAGGATAGATGCACGTCCAGGTTGTGTAATATTTCTGTATAGTAATACGTGTTGTGTACAGTTTCTAGGACTGGCGACAATCAACTAAAGCCTACATAAAAAATGCCTAGACATGCATTAGGCCTGGAGAAAATGTCTAACACAGAGCAGTTTCTAACCAGCAAGGTCACACCAGATCGACTTCAGTATTCATTGTTTCTCCTGGTCCCCAG
This sequence comes from Salvelinus sp. IW2-2015, assembly GCF_002910315.2. Taxonomy (NCBI): domain Eukaryota; kingdom Metazoa; phylum Chordata; class Actinopteri; order Salmoniformes; family Salmonidae; genus Salvelinus; species Salvelinus sp. IW2-2015. The sequence goes on from NC_036870.1 coordinate 15,264,302, forward strand.
GATGTCGAGAAATGCCTTCAATAACCATCCGCTAGGGGCTACACGTGACCCAATTATATCTAGTAGGCTCACCGCCTTAAACCACACGCTCCGGCTCTGAGGATTGTGGGTTCAATCCCAGTGCTGGGTACTTATTTTTTCTGTTTTAACCCTATCCCAAACCGGAATCAATGCCTAAACTTAACCCTATCTCCCCGGACAAACGTTGAATACTGAAGTGAGACTGTGAGATCTTGTTGGTTTCTACAGTACTTACAGGCTCACCAGGCTCAGGGATAACATTGGCCACCTGAGAGAAAAACAGTGACAAGTTAGCCAACAAGCATCCTCAAATTGCAATGCATTTTTCCAGGAAGTTTTTGTTTGCTTAGTTGTACATGGATCCAAATGTTTTATTGTTTTGATATATGCATGACAAAAAGATGATTCGGTTCACAGACATGTCAATTTCCACTGTTCGAATTTACTCCAATACATCGTGTCCTTCCCTGAGCTATTTTTGCAGTGTATTAATATCAGTGGATGCTGCTGAGGGGAGGACGGCTCATAATAATGGAGCAAATAGAATGGCACCAAACACCGGGAAACCATGTATTTGATACCATTCCATCAATTTCGCTCTAGCCATTACCATAAGCCCGTCCTCCCCAATTAAGGTGCCACCAACCTCCTGTGGTTGATATGGTCATTTGCACCAATCAACATCCCTTTACTTTACTCACATTTCCTGGTATTCCTGGAGTTCCCTTGGGTCCCGTGTCACCCTGAGGCGAGACACACACACACACACACAGAGTGTGTGAATGTTAATTAACTCATTACAAAACACTAGTCCCCTGGTGGTCCTTAGTGAGACAAAGTGAAGTGGAAGTCTCTGTGACTAACACACTCTCTGATACAAGCAGCAAACATCTTTCATGCAGCTAACATAGCTTTTATGCTAATAACCATGCTTATCCAATTACTCGTCAAACAAAACACACAGTAACAGGAATCTTGTTCATTGTTACTGAATGTCTAGTAATGGTAAAGGTAAGAGACTGTACAGCTTTTAGATGATGTTGTGACATACAGTAGCTAGCTGCTTACATGAGTCTTTGTGAATCAATGTCTCATATCTCTGTCTTACCTTGTCACCTTTGTCACCCTTTGGCCCGAGAGAGCCGCCTTGTCCCCGGTCACCCTAAAAATGAAAACACAAGACACAAACAGGAGCATAGTACACAAGGAGATTTAGATCCAAGCTGTCATTGGGCTGATGCACAATTCAGGAGTGTAGCTTTAATTATGCTCATGAGATCAAACTCACCTGTCCTCCTTTCTCTCCTTTTGGTCCAACAACACCTGGTTGTCCAGTTAAACCAACTTGTCCCTGTAAGACAGAACACACCACACAACAACACACACACACACACACACACACCACACACACACACACACACACACACACACACACACACACACACACACACACACACCACACACACACACACACACACACACACACACACACACACACACACACACACACACACACACACACACACACACACACACACACACACACACACACAGAAATATGAAGAGCATGTGAGATGGGGAACTTTTAGTTGAGTATAATGATTTAAGGTCATAGCCAGGTATTAGTAACTCACCCCCTCTCCTCCAGGTCCTCTTGGTCCCGGTGGTCCTTCTTCACCCTATAGCAGGGACACATTCAGTCATCATGAGATCATAAGATTCCTCAGACCACGATTGACATTTCTGTCACACTGTCTGTTAACTACGTCTGCATTCAAGTGTGGGGGGGGGGTTGTAAGGAGCCATGCGCAATGAAAAATTATTGTCTATAAACGCAGAGGTATATCTCAGATGGTTTCTATCCAACAAATCCAGCTCCTATTTAATGATCATTCCAGCTTAGGTGAACGGGATACTTTAAAAGTCACCTTTATAGACTCCATATAAACTTTAGTCTGTTGCATCACTTTTATGAAGTGCCATTGATATGGCCTGGGTGTCCAGACAGAGGTTGCATCTGAAATGCCACCCTACTCTAATTCCTATGAGGTTCACTACTTTTGACCAGAGCTCTATGGAGTGTTCTATATAGGAAAAGGCGTGCCATTTTGGACAAAGAGTAGTATCACTGTACCTTAGGACCAGGTTTACCAGAGAAGCCATCCAATCCAGACTCTCCTCTAGGCCCCTATGGAGATGAATGAATAACACAGCTTAGTACATTTATGGTATTGTATCAGATATTATCCTAACGAACACATAACGTTGTCACAACGCTGCAAATAGGTTGGTCATGGCATTACCATGTGACAACATTCTGAGAACCTAAACATCTCGGTAAGGATACCATCCTCTATAACTCTGGAATGTTACATGTTATTAGATGTTTCCTTGCTGTTTTGTGATTAATAAAAACCTGAAACATTCAGTTGGTTATGAAACATGAATCACTACTTCTACCAATACACTGACCTTGGCTCCGTCATTTCCTGGAAGTCCGTCCAGCCCATCGTTTCCAGGTAAACCCTTCCAACAATAAATATTGGGATAAGTCTGGGACATGAGTGCTTTGACAACTCAATGTTACTTTAGTGAATCATATTATAACATGTCAAACATGTTACATGTAAATGTGGAAAAAATATACAGTAAACTTACTGCTTTGCCTGACTCTCCTGGTTTCCCTGAAAATCCAATCTCGCCAGGTAGACCCTGAGCAAAGAAAATGGAACATATGACATTTTCTATTATTTCCATTTCCTCTATGTGGGTTACATTTGCTGTGGATGAGCTTTTGGGATGACTGCTGACAGTAAACTGCTGTACAGCCTTCAATGGATTGTTGGTGCACCAAACTCACAGGAGGTCCAGTTTGTCCAGGGTTTCCTTGCCCTCCAGTAGGCCCCTGGGAACCCTATAAAGAGACACAGCATCATCAACCAAAACGGTCATCAACCTCAGTCCAACAGGCAAGACATACAGTACCAGCATCAGCCACTAGAGGGGAGAGTATTGTGATGTACAGTATTGTATTCTAGGTTGGCCTGTTTGGGTTGGCGCCCCCCCCTTGGGTTGTGCCGTGGCGGAGATCTTTGTGGGCTATACTCGGCCTTGTCTCAGGATGGTAAGTTGGTGGTTGAAGATAGCCCCTAATTTGTGTGGGGCTGTGCCTTGCAAAGTGGATGAGGTTATATCCTGCCTGTTTGGCCCTGTCTGGGGTATCACCCGATGAGCCACAGTGTCTCCTGACCCCTCCTGTCTCAGCCTCCATATTTATGCTGCAGTAGTTTATGTGTCGGGGGCTAGGTCAGTCTGTATATCTGGAGTACTTCTCCTGTCTTATCCGTGTCCTGTGGGAATTTAAGTATGCTCTCTCTAATTCTCTCTTTCTTTCTCTCTCTCGGAGGACCTAGCCCTAGACCATGCCTCAGGACTACCTGGCATGAGACTCCTTGCTGTCCCAGGCACCTGGCCGTGCTGCTGCTCCAGTTTAACTTACTGCCTCGGCTATGGAACCCTGACCTGTTCACCGGACGCTGCACCTGTCCCACCTGCTGTTTTCAACTCTCTAGAGACAGCAGGAGGTAGAATACTCTTAATATCGGCTATGAAAAAAGCCAACTGACATTACTCCTGAGGTTCTGACTTGTTGCACCCTCGACAACTACTGTGATTATATTATTTGACCATGCTGGTCATTTATGAATGAACATCTGGCCATGTTCTGTTATATTCTCCACCCGCACAGCCAAGAAAGTACTGCCACCCCTCATAGCCTGGTTCCTCTCTAGGTTTCTTCCTAGGTTTTGGCCTTTCTAGGGAGTTTTTCCTAGCCACCGTGCTTCTACACCTGCATTGCTTGCTGTTTGGGGTTTTAGGCTGGGGTTCTGTACAGCACTTTGAGATATCAGCTGATGTAAGAGGGCTATATAAATACATTTGATTTGATTTGATTCTGTCAGTTATTCCTGGTAGGTACTGTAGTGGTGTAAAGTAACTAAGTAAAAATACTTTGAAGTACTACTTAAGTAATTTTTGGGGGGTATCTGTACTTTACTATTTATATGTTTGACAACTTTTACTTTTACTTCACTACATTCCTAAAGAAAATAATGTACTTTTTACACCATACGTTTTCCCTGACACTCAAAGGTACTGCTTACATTTCAAATGCTTAGCAGGACAAGACCATTTTCCAATTCACACACTTATCAAGAGAACATCCCTGGTCATCCCTAATGCCTCTGATCTGGTGCTCACTAAACACAAATGCTTTGTCTGTAAATTATGTCTGTGTTAGTGTGCCCCTGGCTATCTGAAGAAAAAAAAAACGGAAAGAGAAAATGTGCCGTTTGGTTTGTTTAATATAAGGAATTTGAAATAATTTATAATTGTACTTTTGATAATTAACTATATTTTAGCAATGACATTTACTTTTGATACTTAAAGTATATTTATCACCAAGTACTTTTAGACTTTTACTCAAGTAGTATTTTACTGTGAGACATTCACTTTTACTTGAGTCATTTTCTGTTAAGGTATCTTTACTTTTACTCAAGTATGACAATTCGGTACTTTTTCCACCCCTGCTGGTAGGGTGGTCACCTTGTCTAAAGAAATTCCAGGCCCTAAGGCGCTAATTATTGCTTTTAAGAGTGATATTGAATATTAATTAATTTATGCAATGTGGATGAGTTCTGAAGAGGCCGAGAATACAGTATTTTCCGTCCAGTGGAAGTGTTTAGTGACGCTAGTACTGAGAGAGAAGTAGTGTCAGGTAGGCAGTCCATGGTGAGTGGTTAACATCCAGAATGAAATGTCATTGAATGAGCCCAAGGTTTAAGAGCTGTGATGATAACTGACACATACTCCATTCATTGTGTCAAAAGAGTTCTTGTGAAAGGTTGGTAATGACTCACATCAACACCATTATCCCAGAAACCCTAGACCCACTCCAATTTGCATACCGCCCAAACAGACCCACAGATGATGCAATCTCTATTGCACTCCACACTGCCCTTTCCCACCTGGACAAAAGGAACACTTATGTGAGAATGCTATTCATTGACTACAGCTCAGYGTTCAACAGCTGCAACATCGAGAGCATCCTGACTGGTTGCATCACTGCCTGGTACGGCAATTGCTCGGCCTCTGACTGCAAGGCACTACAGAGGGTAGTGCGTATGGCCCAGTACATCACTGGTGCTAAGCTGCCTGCCATCCAGGACCTCTACACCAAGCGGTGTCAGAGGAAGGCCCTCAAAATTGTCAAAGACCCCAGCCACCCCAGTCATAGACTGTTCTCTCTACTACCACATGGCAAGCGGCACCAGAGTGCCAAGTCTAGGACACAAAGGCTTCTCAACAGTTTTTACCCCCAAGCCGTAAGACTCCTGAACAGGTAATCAAATGGGCTATTGGCTTGCCCCCCCCCCCCCCCAACCCCTCTTTTACACTGCTGCTACTCTCTGTTTATCATAATGCATAGTCACCTTAACTACGACATGCACATACTACCTCAATTGGGCCGACCAACCAGTGCTCCCGCACATTGGCTAACCGGGCTATCTGCATTGTGTCCCGCCACCCGCACCCACCACCGCCAACCCCTCTTACGCTACTGCTACTCTCTGTTTATCATATATGCATAGTCACTTGTAACCATATCGTACATGTACATACTACCTCAATCAGCCCGACTAACCGGCCTGTATGTAGCCTCGCTACTGTATATCGCCTCGCTACTGTTATTTTTCATTGTCTTTTTACTGTTGTTTTTATTCTCTTATCTTACCTATTCTTCACCTAATACCCTTTTTTGCACTATTGGCATTTCTCTGTAAAGTCTACACATGTTGTATCGGCGCACTGACAAATTAAACTTTGATTTGATTATGAGCCGGGAATCATACTGTTACACATAGCCTTCATGTTACAACGGATTGCTTTTGTCATGAATATATCTGAAATGACTGATACTGTAGGACACAATAAAGAGTGCCTGCAATGATAGCACATAGAAATAAAAATGGTATTCTTACAGGTGGTCCGGGTAGCCCCAACACCAGGTAATCCACTTTCACCTTTCTTGCCCTGAAAAAGGAAGACACAAATCAACCATCATACATCCAAAAAAAGTAACGTTGGGAAAATAAACCTGTGCTGGAAAACATGTTTTTCACTTAGTAAAATCAACCCTTTAAAACCTCGCGCTTTGGCAACTCCTGTACTTGAATCCGACTTCTTCTCATGTATGCACTTGATATACTGCCCTCTGCAGGATTCTTTAAAATACGGCGTCATGTTTACGTGACACACCCTACTGCTGCGACTATAATGTTAACGTAAAGTATGGGCGGAGGACAATTCTTTGAGGCTTGTCAGGGAAACAGATGACTGATGATGCTGCGGTTGACTGTGAGCGTGTAGAGCCAGGAAGTCCACTACACGGCTGATCAACCATGTGACTGGTCCTGTCGCCATGACAGCACCATTATCACAGCAGAAATCCCTCAATGACTTCACATCCTCAATAAACACACACACACACACAACACACACACACACACACACACACACACACACACACACACACACACACACACACACACACACACACACACACACACACACACACACACACACACACACACACACACACACACACACACACACACACACACACACACACACACCTCAAGCACCGTATGAAAAGTTAAACTTCAGTTAACACTACATCCAGAAACTACTATATCCCTTGTCATTTAAATTATTAATGGCTCTGGCCAGCCCCCATCCACCAAAGTGAAGGTTCAGCAACAGTAAAAACACACTGAGGTACAGTTAAGTGCTTCAAGCCATGACGGAACAGCCAAAAGTCAAAGGGAAATAGACCAAGCTGAACTAGCTGTTGTGTTGCTCAGAACAGAGTAGACTAGGCCAGGGTATCCACTCTGAATACTCCACAGTGAACAGGTTAGACTTAGCGCTCCAGTAGAGGTAGTAAGGAGGACAAAGTAGATCCTAGCAGTTACGAGAGTTTGGTAGTAACTAAAAGGTCGATGTTTGACTCCCCAAGCCAAATAGGTAAAAATTGACCTATGTGTTATTAGAAAGGCATTTAGCACTAATTACTTCGTAAGTCTGTAAGTCTGTAAGGCTGTAAGGCTTCCGACTCTGTCAATCACCATATTCTTATAGGCAGACTCAACAGCCTTGGTTTCTCTAATGACTGCCCCGCCTGGTTCAATAACTACTTCTCAGATAGAGTTCAGTGTGTAAAATCGGAGGGCCTGTTGTCCGGACCTCTTCAGTCTCTATGGGGTGCCACAGGTTAAACTCTCGGCCGACTCTTTCTCTGTATATATCAATGATGTCGCTCTTGCTGCTGGTGATATCTGATCCACTCTACGCAGACGACACCATTCTGTATACTTCTGGCCCTTCTTTGGACACTGTGTTAACATACCTCCAAACAAGCTTCAACGCCATAAAACACTCCTTCCGTGGCCTCCAACTGCTCTTAAATGATAGTAAACAAAAAGCATGCTCTTCAACCGATCGCTGCCTGCACCTGCCCGCCTGACTAGTATCACTACTCTGGACGGTTCGACTTAGAATATGTGGACAACTATAAATACCTAGTGTCTGGCTAGACTGTAAACTCTCCTTCCAAACTCAAATTAAGCATCTTTCAATCCAAAATCAATCTAGAATCAGCTTCCTATTTTGCAACAAAGCATCCTCACTCATACTGCCAAACATACCATCGTAAACGGACGTATCCTACCGATCCTCGACTTCGGCGATGTCATTTACAAAATAGCCTAAAACACTCTACTCAGCAAATTGGATGCAGTCTATCCGTTTTGTCACCAAAGCCCCATATACTATCCACCACTACGACCTGTATCTCTCGTTGGCTGGCCCTCGCTACATATTCATCGCCAAACCCATATTCAAACGCCAAACCAACATTTTAGTGGATGTTAGAGAACATTCCAAGGATATTTCATTTAAAACACTTTCTGAAAAACAGTTTTACAATTTTGGGGGATTTTATCATCGTAATGTTAGATAAAACCCTAACTAGAACTTAATAGAATGTTAGCTAATGTCCTGGGATTTCCCCAGTTGCTGGTAGTCACTGCTATCAGAACAAGCTTCCTGTCTCCGTTACATCCTGCTGTGGTGTTTTGTAGTGTTCCTGGGTAGAGCTGTTGACAGGTTTGAAGCGGTGATCTACTACTCGTAAGTCAATCTGATAATAGTCTGCTAAATGACTAGAATGTAAATACATAGGGAATGTGACTGTTGAATGGTTTGAGATATTGAAGGACAGGAGTATATACAGTGCAGTCGAAAGTATTCAGACCCCTTGACTTTTTCCACATTTTAAATTACAGACTTATTCTAAAATGGATGAAACAATGTTTTGTCCATCATCAATCACCACACATACCCATAATGCAAAGCGAAAACAGGTTTTAGAAATGTTTGCACATTTTAAAATATATATTAAAAAAAGTAGTCAGACTTTTATGAGCCTTGAAATTGAGCTCACGTGCATCCTGTTTCTATTGATCATCCTTCAGATGTTTCTTCAACTTTATTGGAGTCCACCTGTGGTAAATTCAATTGGTTGGACATGGTTTGGAAAGGCACACCTGTCTAATTAAGGTCCCACAGTAGACATTTCATGTCAGAGCAAAAACCAACCACGAGGTCAAAGAAATTGTCCGTAGAGCTCTGAGACAGGATTGTGTCGAGGCACAGATCTGGGGAAGGCTAACAAAAAATTGTCTGCAGCATTGAAGGTCCCCAAGAACACAGTGGCCTCCATCATTCTTAAATGGAAGAAGTTTGGAACCACCAAGACTCTTCCTAGAGCTGGCCACCCAATCGGGGGAGAAGGGCCTTGGTCAGGGAGGTGACCAAGAACATGATGGTCACTCTGACAGAGCTCCAGAGTTCCTCTATGAATATGGGAGAACCTTCCAGAAGGACAACCATCTCTGCAACACTCCACCAATCAGGCCTTTATGGTAGAGTGGCCAGATAGAAACCGCTCCTCAGTAAAAGGCACATGACAGCCCTCTCGGAGTATGCCAAAAGGCACCTAAATCCTCTCAGAACATGAAAAACAAGATTCTCTGGTCTGATGAAACCAAGATTGAACTCTTTGGCCTGAGTGCTAAGTGTCACGTCTGGAGGAGACTTGGCACCATCCATACGTTGAAGAATGGTGGTGGCAGCATCATGTTGTGGGGATGTTTTTCAGCCGCATGGACTGGGAGACCACTCAGGATTGAGGCAAAGATGAACGGAGCAAAGTACAAAGAGATCCTTGATGAAAACCTGCTCCAGAGCGCTCAGGACCTCCGACTGGGTCAAAGTTTCACCTTCCAAAAGGACAACGACCCTAAGCACACAGCCAAGACAATGCAGGAGTGACTCCGGGACAATTCTCTGAATATCCTTGAGTGGCCCAGCCAGACCCTGGACTTGAACCCAAATTTAGCATCTCTGGAGAGACCTGAAAATAGCTGGGCAGCGAGAGAGGATCAGCGGAGAAGAATGGGAGAAACTTCCCAAATACAGGGGTGCCAAGCTTGTAGCGTCATACCCAAGAAGACTCAGGGCTGTAATCGCTGCCCAAGGTGCTTCAGCAAAGTACTGAGTAAAGGGTCAGAAATACTTATGTAAATGTGATATTTCCATTTTTTATTTGTAATAAATTTACTAACATTTCTAAAAAACAGTCTTTGCTTTGTCATTATGTTGTATTGTGTGTAAATTGATGAGGGAAAAAAAACATGTAATCAATTTTAGAATATCGTTGTAACTGTCACACCCTGATCTGTTTCACCTGTCTTTGTGGTTGTCTCCACCCCCCTTCAGGTGTCGCCCATCTTCCCCATTATCCCCTGTGTATTTATACCTGTGTTCTCCGTTTGTCTGTTGCCAGTTGGTTTTGTTCTTCAAACCTACCAGCGTTTTTCCACTTGCTCCTGTCTTGTCTATATTAATGCTTTCTGCCCTGAGTCTGCCTGATGTCCGGTACCTTTGCCCCACTACTCTGGAATACCGACCTCTGCCTGCCCTGACCCTGAGCCTGCCTGCCGTCCTGTACCTTTGCCCCACTACTCTGGATTACCAAACTCTGCCTGCCCTGACCCTGAGCCTGTCTGCCGTCCTGTACCTTTGCTCCACTACTCTGGATTACCGACCTCTGCCTGCCCTGACCCTGAGCCTGCCTGCCGTCTGGTACCTTTCCCTGCGTGTGTTCAAATTAATAAACTGTTGTTACTTCGACATTGTCTGCACCTGGGTCTTACCTTCAAACGTGATAGTAACGTAACAGAATGTGGAAAAAGTCAAGGGGTCTGAATACTTTCCGAATGCACTGTAGGCAGTTCCACGACAACAGGAGGCAAGAGAGTAGCCAGCTGCTCATGAACCCATTAGATATATCCAGAGATATGTTCAAAAATGACCAAATCGACAACGGCCATACACAAAATGATGGTTTAATGTTATCATGGGGATTTGCTTGCCTAGAATAGAATATAACTTTATTTATTGTTAGGATATCAACATGGATGTTATGGTTCTTAAATCTTTTGCACCATCCCTGTTTCCGTGATACAGTTGACTTCCTTAACTGTCCCTGTAGAAAACAAGGGGAGGAATCCAACAGCAGTCCAACAGCTCATCTCTGTTTCCGTGAGACAGTTGACTTCCTAAACTGTCCCTGTAGAAAACAGAGGGAGGAATCCAACAGCAGTCCAATGGCTTTGTACTGCTGTAATACAGATGACTGTGTACCGTCAACATCCAGTCACTATGACTACAGTGCTTTGGTACCGAGAAAAAAAATAAACCTTTGAGTGCCATACAGAAAAAGTTAACTGTGGTTTTGAGAGGATGGGAAGAAACCTACTGTTTGTGCCACTCCTAAACACCTTATGACTAAAGTACCAGTGAAGTCAGATTCAGGCCTACAGTACTACTGTAATCAAAGGCATGTACTGTAAATCCTATAACAAATATTCGACTCTTACCCTTTGGCCAAACTCTCCAGGTTCGCCAGGTAAACCAAGTTGACCAGTTGCACCCTGGGGGGAAAAGTGCTTGTCATTTTTCTACTTCAGCTCTGACTGGTAAAACTACAGAGACATATAATTGGGTCAAATATGAAGGTGGAGTCTAAGGTGGAGGAAGTAATAAATCGTGGTTCCTTACAGGGGGTCCTGGGGGACCATCAGGTCCTGGAGGGCCACGAGGTCCTGGCGGTCCCTGGAACACAGAACAGACAAAGACATAACAGAGTCAGAGTCCAGGAGAGACAGTCGTCACTTAGTAACAATATACTGTACGTCATAGGAACGTTATACTGTCCATGTTACTGTAGCCATTATTGTGTAGTAACTCAACCTCTGTACTTTCTAGTGTACAAACCTTCATGACCTTACTTGACATACTGTATGACTACAGATGGAGACTTGGCAATAGTGTTAAAGATACAGACCCATGCTCAAAATAATGAACAGAAAAATATGAAAATAAAATGACTATATCCATGTACTCACAGCCTCTCCTTTCAAGCCCTCTCTTTGAACCTGACAAAATAAAGGTGTGGTTTAAAGCACTTTTAAACAGGACTAACAAACAGTAATCTACATCAAATTTTAAATTCGTTTTTTTACTATCACTGTATGTTGTTGTATCAGGTTGGCACTTGGCATCCATGCTAGTGGAGTACACAGTACCTGACATTAAACTATACTGCATACTATGTTCAGGAACTCACCATATCCCCAGGCATTCCAGCAGGGCCCGTCTCTCCCTGCAAGACAGTGAAACCACACAGGAAATTAAACACTTTCGAAAAGTTGTCTCTTTAAATCATCTGTGTGGTTTATGGGGTAATATTTCAGATGACACAGAGACGTTAATCATTTCAATGACAAGGGAAATAGTAGTTTCCGGCAGTGTTAAGTGAAGTTTACCTTTTCATACAGTGCTTGAGGTGTGCGTGTGCATGTGTGTGGAATTGTGTGTCCCCACAAAGTTAGCTGTACAATACTGCGTGTGTGTGTGTGTGTGTGTGTGTGTGTGTGTGTGTGTGTGTGTGTGTGTGTGTGTGTGTGTGTGTGTGTTGTGTGTGTGTGGTGTGTGTGTGTTGTGTGTGTGTGTGTGTGTGTGTTGTGTGTCTGTGTGTCTGTGTGTGTGTCTGTGTCTGTGTCTGTGTGTGTGTGTGTGTGTTGTGTGTGTGTGTGTGTGTGTGTGTGTGTGTGTGTGTGTGTGTGTGTGTGTTGTGTGTGTGTGTGTGTGTGTGTGTGTGTGTGTGTGGTAATTATAGTCAGACGAGAAAAGTGTTATCAAGACAGATAGAGAAGTGAGCTGCCTTCGATGGTTAAAAAGAGGGAAAACAGAGGAATATCTGGAACACAGACAGTAACTTAACAGTTCAGTCTGACTAAGGCTTTTGCAGATAAGGTCTCTTTTTTAAAGGTTTACCTGCAATGATTCTGATATTATGTGGTTGTTTTACCTGCTAATGCACTGATTGTGAGTCACTGGATAAGAGTGTCGGCTTATCAATCCTAAAATGATGCATAGCACATCACCTCATGTTTGATGTCTTTTCTTGAGTGTTCTTTGAGGAAAGTTTTACTCCAATTCATATGTTGTATTGTTCATGATCATGTGTTGTATTACGGTGTTTAATAGAGAGAAGACCATACCTTTTCCCCTTTCACTCCAGCGGCTCCAGGTGCGCCAATCAGTCCTCCCAAACCCTAGACAGTGATTCGAAACAAACAGCTTTCAGAAATGAGACGTAGACTACCAGCGAAAGGAACTTTCTCTCATGTAAACATCGGTATGCTCCTGCAAAACATTATCAGAAAACGATAACTCACATCTTTCCCTGTGACACCAGGTTTTCCAGGGAATCCGTCAAGACCTTTGTCACCCTGTGAGGATCAAGGAACAGTGTTCAATGGAACACAGAAAGGGTCTTCTAGGTCCATAAGAAATGAGATTCAAAAGTAGCCTGCTATGACTAACAATAACCTTGCCACAGCTTCCCAGCTGTACTGCATTCTATCCAAGGCCTTTTTGTTGCAAAAGAACACCAGGGCTCCCGAGTGGCGCAGCGGTCTAAGGCACTGCATCTCTGTGCTAGAGGCGTCACTACAGACCCTGGTTCGATCCCAGGCTGTATCACAGCTGGATGTGATTGGGAGTCCCTTAGAGCGGCACACAATTGGCCCAGCATCGTCCGGGTTATGGGAGGATTTGGCCGGGGTAGGCCGTCATTGTAAAATAAGAATTTGTTCTTAACTGACTTACCTAGTTAAATATATATATATTTTTTTAAATTGTCAATACCAGCAGGTGCTGAATACATTACACATGTCTCACATGTCTGTCAGGCTTTGTGACTGTTCCATCTGCCAACAACATGGATACCCCTGACCCCCAGCTGACCGCCAGAAGCCTCTCCTAACCACCACTTCCTATTCTGGACCACCACTTCCTGTTCCGAACCACCAGTTCCTCAGTCACCTCCAGAGAAGTAAATGCTTCTCCAGATGTCAATTCTCGCCGAAAACAGAATAACTGGCTGACTGATGGCTTTAACATGACAGCTCAGAAGCACAGAAAACATACCCACCATCATCATCATCGTATTCTTACAGGACCCCACTGTCAGAACCTGCTTCATGCTGGTATGTTTTTCAAACCTGCTGCATGGCTTTGGGTCAGGGTTGGTGGGAAAAAGCCATGTGCTAAATATATAGACAGTACTGTACACGGTTTATTATTCTGAACTTTATGTGCTGACAGAGACGTACAGTATGTCAACGACCAACGGATGCGGTACAGGTATACATGGGTTACAAGTGTGTAATGAAGTCCTTATGTACTCTAGGTGTTACCGTTTTCATCTCGGTTGGCAGTTCATTTCACACAACCCACCATGTAAATAGTTTTCTATTCTAGCTGTCTAAAACCCCTTTCCTTTAACCCCATTCTATCTCTATGACACTGACCAGCATCTCTAAATCCTATCATCTCACATCATCACCCAACGCCGAGGACAGTCTGTATCTCAAAAGCTTAATAACAATCATAGTCCTCAACGACCCATTTGACATACTGTGTGAAGCCCAGTAGGCCAGGAATCATATAAACTACTCCATTCTGGGTGCTACTTCAGTATAATCATTATAATCATCGGCCACAATCACTCTGAGGGATTGACTAGTGTGTTACATCCTAGTCAATGGCCATCCGCAGCAGTGAAAGTCTATATTTCAGAAACCCTTAAAGGAGGCATTGACACACAGTACTGTGGGCAGCTATCCTTGAATGAGTGTATTAGGATCCGCCCCCTCAAGCCCAGGACAGGAAGTGTGGAGAGTGCATCAGGGAAGCCAGTTCACATCTGTCTGCACCATTACTCCCTTCTGAGATGGAGGTCTATATTCCTTCTCAGAAACGATGGACTTAACCCTTAAATAGGAAAAAATTCTGTCAATTGTTAAACATTTAATTACCTTTATTTAAATTGGTATACCTACATGGAATTGGTATACACACATTTGCACATTCCAGCTAGGTGTGTCTGCTATTTTTAAAGTTAACCAAACCTGGTGGAGCTTTCTATTCTCAACTCTGTACATGCAGTTATATTTGATTTCTTAACCAGTCATGCTTGTGATGACCTATGACACTTGATGATCATTTGAATCAAATATAGGACATGTAATAATACTTACCCTTAATCCTGCAGATCCTTTATCTCCTTTCAAACCTTTTTCACCCTAACATAGTACAACACAGACATTCAGTAACATCCAAAGACTCTTTTAGAAAACATAGGTTTGTCTGAGACAAAAGCATTAATTTCTTTGGCTTATATATGTGCTATTTTTTACTGTAACTTCTACTCACACTGACACCTTTGGGTCCAGATGAACCAGGAAGTCCTGAGTCTCCTTGAATTCCCTGTAGGAACAAAAGGACCAGACATTATATTGACGGATAACAGACGCAATGTTATTACCCAATCATTTCAAGTTGAGCAGTAATATTGCCCATTCGGTCATATGAGGGGCAAGAGATTAAAATGGGTGAAAAAAGCATTTTGCTGTGTCTAACTTTGAGGAATATGGATTCTGTAGAGGCCAATTAACACCCAGAACAGCAACAACACCGGTTAGCATTGTGACCCTCTTGGGGAACCCTGACCCCTGACCTCTGTTCTGACTGAGCCAAATGTGGGAGACTCAAAGTGCAATGGAAAGCCACCAATGGCCTATGCTAGGCTCCCTGAGGAGCAATGGGTTTAGCTAGGAAGTACAGTAACAGTCAAAGGTTTGGACACACCTACTCATTCAATAGTTTTGTAGAATAATAGTGAAGACATCAGAACTATGAAATAACACATATGGAATCATGTAGTAACCAAAAAAGTGATCATCAAAATATATTTTATATTTGAGATTCTTCAAAGTAAATACCCTTTGCCTTGTTGACAGCTTTGCACACTCTTGTCATTCTCTCAACCAGCTTCGTGAGGTAGTCACCTGGAATGCATTTCAATTAACATGTGTGCCTTGTTAAAAGTTAATTAGTGTAATTTCTTTCCTTCTTAATGCGTTTGAGCCAATCAGTTGTGTTGTACCGAGGTAGGGTTGGTATACAGAACAGCCCTATTTGGTAAAAGACCAAGTCCATATTATTGCCAGAACAGCTCAAATAAGCAAAGCGAAACGACAGTTCATCAATACTTTAAGAGGCGTAAAATGCGTAAAGTTTCTTCAAGTGGAGTTAAGTGCTATGATGAAACAAGCTCTCATGAGGACCGCCACAGGAAAGGAAGACCCAGAGGTACCTCTGCTGCAGAGAATAAGTTCATTAGAGTTACCATCCTCAGAAATTGCAGCCCAATTAAACGCTTCACGGTTCAAGTAACAGACACATCGCAACATCAACTGTTCAGAGGAGACTGCGTGAATCAGGCCTTTATGGTCGAATTGTTGCAAAGAAGCCACTACTAAAGGACACCAATAATAAGAAGAGACTTGCTTGGGCCAAGAAACACGAGCAATGGACATTAGACCGGTGGAAATCTGTCCTTTGGTCTGATGAATCCAAATTTAAGATTTTTGGTTCCAACCGCCGTGTCTCTGTGAGACGCAGAGTAGGTGAATGGATGATCTCTGCATATGTGGTTCCCACTGTGAAGCATGGAGGAGGAGTGATGGTGTGGGGGTGCTTTGCTGGTGAGACTGTAAGTGATTTATTTAGAATTCAAGGCACAATTAATCAGCATGGCTACCACAGCATTCTGCAGCGATACGCCATCCCATCAGGTTTGCACTTAGTGGGACTATAATTTGTTTTTCAACAGGACAGTGACCCAACACACCTCCAGGCTGTGTAAGGGCTATTTGACCAAGAATGAGAGTGATGGAGTGCTGCATCAGATGACCTGACCTCCACAATCACCCAACCTCAACCCAATTGAGATGGTTTGGGAAAAGTTGGACCGCAGAGTGAAGGAAAAGCAACCAACAAGTGCTCAGCATATGTGGGAACTCCTTGAAGACTGTTGGAAAATATTTCCAGGTGAAGCTGGTTGAGAGAATGCCAAGAGTGTGCAATGCTGTCATCAAGGGCTCCTATGTGGCACAGGGTTCTGAGGCACTGCATCTCAGTGCAAGAGGCATCACTACAGTCCCTGGGTCGAATCCAGGCTGTATCACATCCGGACGTGATTGGGAGTCCAATAGGGCTGTGCAAAATTGGTCCAGGTTTGGTCATTGTAAATAATAATTTGTTCTTAACTGACTTGCCTAGTTAAATAAATGTGCAAATTAAAAAAGGCAAAGGGTGGCTACTTTGAAGAATCTCAAATATATTTTGATTTGTTTAGCACTTTTTTGCTTCCTATATAATTCAATTTGTGTTATTTCATAGTTTTGATGTCTTCTCTATTATTCCACAATGTAGAAAATAGTAAAAAATAAAGAAAAACCCTTGATTGAGTAGGTGTGTCCAAACTTTTGACTGGTACTGTAGGTAGTGAGTAAACTCACCACAATACAAAAGTATTAGTATCATCAAGGAATTCACAGTTACAAGGACATGCTATGTTCAGGATTTTGTTTGATATAATTGACTCATTTCCCTGGTGTACAGTCTAAAAAACATTAACTTTCCAAAGTTCTGTCAACAGGGGGCTCTTGTCCCCGCTAGTCTGAGCTGAGATCTTCTTTTTGGCTGGGAGTCTGGGACTGAGTGGTCACACAGCACATTGGCCAAACCTAACCACTCTTTCTCTCCCCCTCTTCCCCTCCCTCTCTTTCCTCTCTCTCTTCCCCCACTTTCCCTCTTGCTTTCTCTCGCCCTTCTCTCCCTCCCTCTCCAGCTGCCTCAGACAAGGGAAGTCAGCCAACCAAGTCACAGTAAATCAATAGCAAGCATAGAGGTAATTGTCTATCAAATGTCAAACGCCCACCAAGACACAGAACACAAAGAACAAGGCTGTCTTTGATATCAGAGTAGACAACACCAAATAAAACTCTTAACTTTAAACTCTAACTTAACCTGCCACAAATCTAACTTAACCTGCCACAAATCCAAACACAAGACAAGGGTTTGCAAAGAGCAGATTGCATGTAGTCATGAGAGTACATTGGCTATTGTATACTGTCCGAGACCTATATGGAATTAACAAAGAGAACTAGAACGATCACCCACCTTTGGTCCCAGAGGTCCAGGTAATCCCTGATCGCCTGCCAGCCCAGATTCACCCTGTCACAATAAAGCAGAAACATTCAGAAGTTAATCAGAAATGTTTACATCATAATAACAGTCACTTATTGTAGGAAAATCTTATTGTGAGGTGGTTGTCTCATACTCTTTCTCCTTTAGATCCATCTTTCCCAGCAAGACCTGCCGCTCCACTGGTTCCCTGGAAGTGGTTTTAAAACAAAATCATCTAAAAAGTATATTATTGCTGTCTACTGTACGTGTCCAAATGTAGAGTTTGCTTGCAGACAAGCAGCAGAACAGATACTAGCCTCACCATTACTAGCCTGTTCTGTACCTCTCATGACAGACATGTCATGAGAGGTACAGAACAGGGGAAAAGCATCCGTATCACAACTCTTTAGGATCATCTCACCTTCTCCCCATTGGATCCTTTGTCACCGGATGTCCCCTGGCTACCGGGATCCCCCTGTAGCGAGAGGAGAGGAGGTTAGAGTGGCTTGACACCGGTGATGCGTAGGCGTAATAGTGTAACAACAGATGCAGACAGCGACGAGGTGCTGTGAGACAACATGGTCGGGTTCATTTCCTGAACAGGGATTAGTAGATTACTGTTAGAACATGTAGTACACAATAAACACATAAAAACAGACTTCGGGACAAAACAGAGAGTTTTTCACATAAAGAATGCACACACTGTACATAAACAAGCAAGGGCAAACAGATAGAACAGATTCAACTTTGAGCAATGGCGTTGGGGGCCAAACTATGTTAACAGCGGTCCAGTCCGGTTCTCAAAGCCCTGCGGTGTTCTCCACGCAGAGGTCAGTTCATACACACAGGCAAACTCAACCCCAACCTCAATCTCATTGGAAAAAATTGCTTTTAAAATGTTCTATAGCCTTTCAACATCCTAGTTTTGGTTTGTGCTCTGATGTCGTTCTTTGTGCCAAGGAATCCCTCCAAAGAATTAGAAGAAACCAAAAAAAAACACATGAATGTTTAATTACATAGTGCCAATAAGCCTTCAACCAGCAGAAAGACTTTGCTTCATAAACCAATGTACCCTTTCATTACTCTCAGAGCTTGTACCACTTTGACGCATTCTTCATCAAAAGAGAGAAACATTGCAACAAAATGTCTTCATACAACCGCCTATAATAAAAATACATTATACACAAAATACTTTAAATTGCTTTTGTACAATTGTCTAGTCTAGTCTGTTGAGTATACCAAACATTAGGAACACCTTCCTAATATTGAGGCAACCTCTCCTTTTTGCCCTCAGAACAGCCTCAATTCATTGGGACATGGACTCTACAAGGTGTCGAAAGCGTTCCACAGGGATGCTGGCCTATGTTGACTCCAATGCTTCCCACAGTTGTATCAAGTTAACAAGTTGGTTGGTTGTCCTTTGGGTGGTGGACCATTCTTGATACACATGGGAAACTGTTGAGCGTGAAAAATCCAGCAGCGTTGCAGGTCTTGACACAAACCGGTGTGCCTGGCACCTACTACCATACCCTGTTTAAAGGCACTTACATATTTTGTCTTGCCCATTCTCCCTTTGAATGGCACACATACACAATCCATGTCTCAATTGTCTCAAGGCTTAAACATCATTCTTTAGCATGTCTCCTCCCCAGTGGTGGAAAGTACTTACTGTAAGTACAAATACTTTAATGTACTACTTAGGTAATTTTAGGGGGGTATCTGTACTAAACTACTTATATTTTTGACAACTTTTACTTTTACTTCACTACATTCCTAAAGAAAATAATGTACTTTTTACTCCATACTGTCACGGCCGTCGTAGGGAGGAGACCATGGCACAGCGTGATAAGCATACATTCTTCTTTATTTAAAGAATGAACACTCAACAAAACAACAAAATGAACCGTGAAGCTAATATGGCTAGTGCAGACAGTCAACTAAACATAGAATAAGAACCCACAAATACCCAAGGGAAAATGGCAACCTAAATATGATCCCCAATCAGAGACAACGATAAACAGCTGCCTCCTCTGATTGGGAACAAATTCAGGCCACCATAGACCTACATATGCCTAGACTTACAAACAACCCTAGACATACCAAAACCCTAGACAATACAAAACAAGCATACCCACCCTCGTCACACCCTGACCTAACCAAAATAATAAAGAAATCATAGATAACTAAGGTCAGGGTGTGACACATGCATTTTTCCTGATATCCAAAAGTAATCGTTACATTTTGATTGCTTAGCAGGACAGGAAAATGGTCCAATTCCCACACTTATCAAGAGAACATCCCTGCTCATTCCTGCTGCCTCTGATCTGGTAGACACACTAAACACAAATGCTTCATCTGTAAATTATGTCTGAGGGTTAGAGTGTGCCCCTGGCTATCCGCAAATTAAAAAAAGAAAATTGTGCCGTCTGGTTTGCTTATAAGAAATGTTACTTTCACTTTTGATTCTTCAGTATATTTAAAACCACATGCTTTTAGACTTTTACTAAATCAGTATTTTACTGGGTGACTTTCACTTTTACTTGAGTCATTTTCTATTAAGGTTACTTTTATTCAAGTGCAACAATTGAGTTCTCAGACATTAGGCGGGTGTTCTTCTCGAACTCGCCCTGGAAATTCCACCACCACGCCATGTCTGCAAATAAATAAATTGCCAGGATTCAGGCATGCATCTTTTTTTAGCTAAGGGCTGCTTGTGTTGTGAGTCGACATGGCTGGAATGTGATTCTATGACGTTGAGACTGTTAACCTGATCTTGGTGTCGGAACCTAATATTTCCAAGTCCTAACACTGTGGATATCAAAGCAGGAAGTTACACTGCCTACATATTGCCTACATGTTGAAATTACAGCACACTCGCTACAGGTGCAGCTGTCAAAACCATAACATAACTTTAAGTGCATTTCAACCAGAGATGCGAGAAGTGTGGCCTTGCTTTCCAGCCTACACTGTGGCCATCTTAAGTATCCTCCTCAGCACTAGACCTGGGTTCACATAGTATTTCAAATATTTCAAATACTTTGAGCACTTGATTGAGCCCTGCCTGGAGCGTATGATGGTTTTGGAACTACCCACCAGGCAAGCTCATTTAAGCACAGCAAAAGCATAAAAAAGGACAAAAATCTTATTTGAACCCAGATTTAGTGTGGTCTGGACTGGCTGTATGCTACATGCCTGGCCTGGTCTGGCCTGAGGGGGAAATTATAACCTATAGCTCCCAGCTGGCAATGCCACGTAGGGCCGACCCAGTGTGTGTGTGTGTGTGTGTGTGTGTGTGTGTGTGTGTGTGTGTGTGTGTGTGTGTGTGTGTGTGTGTGTGTGTGTGTGTGTGTGTGTGTGTGTGTGTGTGTGTGTGTGTGTGTGTGTGTGTGTGTGTGTGTGTGTGTGTGTGTGTGTGTGTGTGTGTGTGTGTGTGTGTGTGTGCGCGCATGCGAGTGTGTGTTTAACAGACCCAAAGTGTGTGTTTCTAACGGAGCGGGTGGGCGTCTGCGTGGGTTTGTCCTCTGTGCTACACTTCCTCTGCGGCCAACAGTCCTGTAATTCTATCTATGACATGTAGGACCATTTTCCTACTCCTAAAGAATGGTATGGTATTCCTAAAAAATATATAGCTTCTCTACACTGCTACTGCACTTTAGGAGATGTAATTCTGTCTTTGTTAAATGTGTGTGATAGATCCAATGAGACAGACATCTTTGGTTGAAGAGGGTTAGGATATGATGATGCCCATGCACTGTTATTGTTATTATTATTATGACATGTGAGGAGTTTGACTGTCAAAACCATGACCTTACCTTCTCACCTCTGTCTCCCTTGACAGTTATTACTTTGCCCTGCAAATAATCAATCAACATGGATCAATTATTATCGAGGCTGGAGAAAGAAAAGACAGCAGAAAAGATAAAAGAGGTGCATGCCACTTAGGATAACAGAAACTTCTGAGTCTAATATCTATGTAGATGAACACATCATCTAGCAGGAACTTTTTCATCATATACTTCACACAATACAATAAAAAAAACTCAAATATGAGGTAAACAAGCTATGTGCTACTTAGACAGTTTACTATGTTTACTATCAAGTGCTTATCCTTAAAATGTGAGGCCCATACAGATCTGCTATCTTAATTCGATATTCTGTTGTCAGAGAATTTTCCAGTTCAGCAGGAAATGCAAATTGTAGCGTATTCAGCGTTTAAAAGGGCTTATAAAGTTGGCAATTTCCAATTGATTTGACTTGATTTACCCTAACGAAAATGTTTATCAACCCCTACAAAATTCTCAATTAATTATAATCTACATAACAATTCACATTTCCTGTTGCTGCTGGATTATTTTCCTGCTGTGAGAAACAGGGTCACATGAAGATAGCAGATCTTGTAAATGAGGCATTAGTATGTTTGACATTATCACAGTAATGTTTTCATACAGTTTCTCCTTTGGCTCCCTTGAGGCCAGTAGGTCCAGCTGCTCCCAGAGCACCAGTATCACCCTGTAAGAGTAGGCATGTGACATTGTGACAGAGCACAACAACGAGCCCAGAGAAATAGATACAGGAATAGGGAATATTGTTGTATCACACATGATATATGGATTAAAGATGAGCGTTAGATGACCTTTTCACCCTTGGGCCCTGCAACGCCAGGTATACCGATCTCTCCCTGTGGGGAAGGAACGTTTATTGATCCATTATTTCATCAGGTGGTCACATTGAATATGAGATCTCTTTTGCATATCAGTAAAACATGAATACATGAACAGACCTTTGGAAACCATCAAACAACATTTCCATTGTAAGTATAGAGGAGCTACGGCCTATGATTGAATTTTGACCTATGCATCTTACCCTCTCTCCAGCGGGACAGGAGCAGTTGACCGCCTGGGGTCCTCTCTGCTGCTCCACACCTGCAGGGGTGGGGGTGGGGATCTCTATGGGAGGGGCCTCTGTCACCACCTTCTTGGGGCACTGGAATTAAAAAACAGTGTTATCGTCAGAAGGTGAAGCAGTGAAGTATGATAGGCATTCTGTCCAGCAGAGTGGCCCAGGCCCACCACAGTGACAGACAATTGGCTGACTCACTGGAGTGGCTCACCACTGTAAGGTGAGTATGAGAACCATGGCAGACATGCTCCTGGAGTGGCCTACCACAAAGACAGGTGCCCTGTCTGTCTGACTGTCTGACTCACCGGCCCGGTGGGCAGATCACAGCAGGTCTCCAGCTCAGCGTGTTTGGAATCACAGTAGATGATCATTCTCTGAAGGTCAAACTGCAGGGACAGAAAGTCACAAAGTTAGCTAAATGTACACTACAGTACAGTAAATGAACACAGAATCACAAGATGGACACTAGTCTAAAAATTCAATATAAACAGTACTTCCTTAAAGATGCACTATGCAGAAATCGCTCCGCCATTTCCTAGTTGCTAAAAATCTAATAGTTCTCCTAATTTGAGTTTATGTGACAAAACAAGCAAGTATAGTGTAGAGAATCATTGTACCATCTAAATTGCTGTGAAATATCTTTCCCATAAACAAAAATATTGTATTTTCAGCTGTTTGACACAAAAACGAAACTTAAGAATGGGTAGCATAGAAATGGGGCACATAGAACAAATCTACTGCAACTTAGACTTGCTTTCAATGAGATTGATCTATAGCACAGATTTCGATGTGAATTCGGTTGGGTTGCCCAAAAAGTTACATATTGCACCTTTAATCCACCATGTTGTTCCACCACCTGCTGTAGCATACTTCCAACCCCCTGACCTTCCCACTGCTCTTAACCTCAACCCTGATATTTGTAACCCCCAGCCACTCACATCAATGGGCACGCTGTCATACAGCCTCTTTCCGATCACAGTCTTCCCGTGGATATCGATGTCCTCCCTGTCCCCGATGGGCAGGGTCTGGATGAATTTACAGTCCAGGTAGAGAGACACAGCCTTGGCCTCGACGCTCAGGGCGATCTTGTGCCAGTTCCTGTCGAACAGGTTGTCCACCTCCTCGTTCTTGAACACAGCTCTCACTGCGTCTTTGGTCAGCCCCACTGCGTTGTATTCCACGGCCTTGTTCTCACCGTCCAGACGGATAGACACCTGGGTAGGAGCGACAGTGGAAGGATCAAGTGAATAAACTTGAATATGTTAATAATGAAAGGATTCTCTTAAACATGTTCTATGCTATCAAATAAAATACAATTTTATTGGTCACATACCATGATTTAGCATATGTTATTGTGGGTGCAGCAAAGTGCTTGTGTTCCCAGCTGTGCACTAGTATCTAACAATTCACAACAACACACACAAATCTAAAAGTAAAAGAATGGAATTAAGAAATATGCAAATATTAGGACAAGCAGTGGCATTGGAGTGGCATTGAATAAAATACAGTAGAATACAGTGTATACACATGAAATTAGTAAAACAGTATGTAAACATTATTAATGTGACTAGTGTTCCATTATTAAAGTGACCAGTGATTCCATGTCTCCAGTATGTACATTGGGCAGCAGCCTCTAAGGGGCAGGGTTGAGTAACTGGGTGGTAGCCGGCTAGTGATGGCTATTTAATAGTCTGATGGCCTTGAGATAGAAGCTGTTTTTCAGTAGCTCGGTCCCAGCTTTGATGCACCTCATACTGCCTTCGCCTTCTGGATGATAGCAGGGTGAACAGGCAGTGGCTCAGGTGGTTGATGTCTTTATGATCTTTTTGACCTTCCTGTGACATCGGGTGCTGTAGGTGTCCTGGAGAGCAGGCAGTGTGCCCCCGGTAATGCGTTGGGCTGACTCTGGAGGGCCCTGCGGTTGCGGGCGGTGCAATTGCCGTACCAGGTGGTCATACAGCCCGACAGGATGCTCTCAATTATGCATCTGTAAAAGTTTGTGAGGGTCTTAGGGGCCAAGCCGAATGCACTGTTGTTCCTTCTTCACCACACTGTCTGTGTGGGTGGACCATTTCAGACTTTCAGTGATGTGTACGCCGAGAAACTTGAAGCTTTTCACCTTCTCCACTGCGGTTCAGTCGATGTGGATAGGGGCGTGCTCCTTCTGCTGTCTCCTGAAGTCCACGATCAGCTCCTTCATTTTGTTGACGTTGAGTGAGAGGTTATGTTTCTGGCACCACTCCACCAGAGCCCTCACCTCCTCCCTGTAGGCTGTCTCGTCATTGTTGGTAATCAGGCATACGGTACTACTGTTGTGTTGTCTGCAAACTTGCTTATTGAGTTGGAGGCATGCATGGCCATGCAGTCATGGGTGAACAGGGAGTACAGGAGGGGGCTGAGCATACACCCTTGTGGGGCCCCTGGGTTGAGGATCAGCGTAGTGGAGGTGTTGTTTCCTACCTTCACCACCTGGGGGCGGCCCGTCAGGAAGTCAAGGACCCAGTTGCACAGGGCGGGGTTCAGACCCAGGGACCCGAGCTTAATGATGAGCTTGGAGGGTACTTTGGTGTTGAAGGCTGAGCTATAGTCAATGAACAGCATTCTTACATAGCTATTCCTCTTGTCCAGATGTGATAGGGCAGTGTTAGTGTGACAGTGATTGCATCATCTGTGGATCTATTGGGGCGGTATGCTAATAGAAGTGGGTCTAGGGTGTCAGGTAAGGTAGAGATGATATGATCCTTAACTAGCCTCTCAAAGCACTTCAGGATGACAGAAGAGAGTGCTACAGGGAGATAGTCATTTAGTTCAGTTACCTTTGCTTTCTTGGGTATAGGAGCAATGGTGGACATCTTCAAGCAAGTGGGGACAGCAGATAGTCAAATCAAATCAAATCACATTGTATTTGTCACACACACACCAAAGGTGTAGAGCTTACAGTGAAATGCTTACTTACAAGCCCTTAACCAAAAATGCAGTTTTAAGAAAAAATAAGTGTTAAGAAAGTATTTACTAAAAAAATGAAGTAAAACCATTTTAAAAAATTACAATTAAAAAAAGAAAATTGAAGAAAAAAAAGCAACAATAAAATAACAGTAATGAGGCTATATACAGGAGGTACCGGTACAGAGTCAATGTGCGGGGGAACAGGTTAGTCGAGGTATCGATAATAAACAGAGAGTAGCAACAGTGTAAAAATGGGGGGGGGTCAATGCAAATAATCAGGGTAGCCATTTGGTTAGCTGTTCAGTAGTCTTTTGGCATGTGGGTAGTTGCTGTTAAGAAGCCTAGAACTAGACTTGGCAATCCGATACCGCTTGCCGTGCGGTAGCAGAGAGAACAGTCTATGACTGGGGTGGCAGGAGTCTTAGACAATATTTAGGGCCTTCCTCTGACATCGCCTGGTATAGAAGTCCTGGATGGCAGGAAGCTTGGCCCCAGTGATGTACTGGGCCGTACGCACTACCCTCTGTAGTGCCTTGCGGTTGGAGGCCGAGCAGTTACCATACCAGGCAGTGATGCAACCAGTCAGGATGCTCTTGTTGGTGCAGCTGTAGAACCTTTTGAGGATCTGAGGACACATGCCAAATCTTTTCAGTCTCCTGAGGGGGAATAGTTGTTGTCATGCCCTGTTCACGACTGTCTTGGTCTCTCAACCTGCTCCACTACAGCCCCGTCGATGAGAATGGGGCATGCTCGGCCCTGATTTTCCTGTAGTCCTCGATCATCTCCTTTGTCTTGATCATGTTGAGGGAGAGGTTGTTATCTTGGCACCACACGGCCAGGTCTCTGACCTCCTCCCTATAGGCTATCTCATCGTTGTCAGTGATCAGGCCTACAACTGTTGTGTCGTCTGCAAACTTGATGGTGTTGGAGTTGTGCTTGGCCATGTCGTTGGGGGTGAACAGGGAGTACAGGAGGGGACTAAGCGCACTCCCCTAAGGGGCCCCGTGTTGAGGATCAGCGTGGCAGTTGTGTTGTTACCTACCCTTACCACCTGGGGGCGCCCCGTCAGGAAGTCCAGGATCCAGTTGCAGAGGGAGGTGTTTAGTCCCAGGGTCCTTAGCTTGGTGAGGAGCTTTGAGGGCACTATGGTGTTGAACGCTGAGCTGTAGTCAATGCATAGTATTCTCACATAGGTGTTCATTTTGTCCAGGTGGGAAAGGGCAGTGTGGAGTGCAATAGAGATTGCGTCATCTGTGGATCTGTTGCGGCAGTATGCAAATTGTAGTGGGTCTAGGGTTTCTGGGATAATGGTGTTGATGTGAGACATGACCAGCCTTACATAGCACATCATGACTACAGATGTGAGTGCTACGGGTCGGTAGTCATTTAGGCAGGTTACCTCCGCTACAGTTCTGCCCGCTCTGACTCTGGTCCCTGTCTCCAGTCCCACGTCTCGTCATCCTGCTACTCTGTCCTGGATTCCCCACTCTACTACTCCCTTGGATTCCCCTCCAGACCTGCTTACCCTGTTTCCAGCAACCCGCCCGAGCTTCCCCTGACCTGCACTCCATCTCCCCTCTGTGTGTCAATAAATACCTTGGTTACTTCATCCCAGTCTCCTCGTCTGAGCCTGCTCTTGGGTTCCCCTGTTCCACTCAGTATAACACAACATCCCCAATGCTATTCAATGGTACAACTGATCAGGAAAAGAATCATCATGCCTCTCTGTCGACATGCCAGCACTGCAATTGGCAATACAATAGACTCAGCATGTGATCTGTTGATGAACACACACACACAGCACTATGATAACCCACCTGTGGAATTCCATACTTGTCAAAGATCTGCCAGAGGTACCAGTCCTCCCGTCTCGAGGTTTTCCTGAACTTGAAAGTCGTCACAAAGGCATATTCATCTGGCAGACCTTGAGGGAACACGTCTCTGGAAACATCAAAAGCACAGATGGTTACCATTCAATCATCACATCCACACTACATGCATTATCACTGGATTGTTGACATAGCTCACTGTAGTATATCTACTGCTACAGGACTACATATCATTCTGACTATATGACTAGATTGTATTTGGATTACTGAGACAGTTGTATTTGGGTTGTTAATTGGATTCGTTCTGACATTCTTGCTTTCTTGTTTCTTGACTGTTCATTATTTATGAACTTGTTTGACATTTTACTGCACAGGTAGGAGCTAGTAACACAAGCATTTCACTGCACCCGCTATAACATCTTCTAAACTGTGTTCGTGACCAATACACTTTGATTTGATTTGATCAATCAGCTTGCAACTGAGATTTTCATCACAAACGGGTGTTGTTGGTTTACCTGTTCAACTCTCATAAAACATTTGGGGTCAACAATAACGTTATAATTGATGAGAAAGAAAAATACTTTTACTTCGATTGAACGCCGTCGAAGAACTGGCACAATGGCCAACACATAGCCTCAGCAATTCTGTGTTTATGGTTGGATCTTCACAGAGTACAGCAACAACTGGAAATGACTTTTCGTAGCAGATTAACCTGCTTGGTAAATTCTTCTAACCTGATACAAAAAAAACTAACTTCCAGTCATAGCTGTACTCCCTCTAGCCAGAACCAGAGTTTAGATTCCTCATTGGTATAGACGGGTTGGCTGACAACGTCATTAAAATGATGTGTGCATCGATGAGGCAGAAGACTGTGTGGTGTTATGATTCTGAACAGTCAGATCCTTAGCAACAATGACAAGCTATGTGGGGAATCAGTTGTGGCATCGTTGCATCTTGTTATTGATAATTGTTTTGAGGTGTTTTGACTCATTTATATGCTAATATGGCAAAAATTCACTAGCTAGCTAACCAACAACTGTAATGATGTATTTGAGAGACAGACAGTGCTCATCGTGCAAATGTGATTATGTTTTCAATAAACATTTGGATATTAAATATAGTTTCCATGTTGTCAACAATCTAAGCCAATTCCAGTCTTTTTCCCTATAGTTGAACACGGGTGGTTTTATTGCTAATTAACAACTGGTGGGTCTTATCCTGAATGCTGATTTGTTAAAACCGCATTCCATCCGGTGTCTATTCCACAAGTTACCACTGGCTAAATCTATGATGTTAAAATGCCGATTTACTCTGTTCAAAATCCACTGTCTAATCAGCCCAGCCAGGCAATTTATAAACTTGAACTCCACTATAAAAAGCATTTGGACGTTATCTCAGATTTCTTTTAGATTAACAATGAGTTTTCTACAGCGGAAATTTGTATAAACCTTGCCGTCTGTCTCTCCGACATTTGCAACTTTATTTCAATATTCAAATTCGATCTCCAGATATCCCATAGTAATGAACGTGTCGGGAGTCAGGATGAGACAGAAAGGCAGGCAGCTTTTCTCAGCTTCGACTCAGGCCTAACAACACCCGTGCCAATATTTCTCTGGCATTATCACTTAAACTACCAACCCATGTATGCACACGGCCAAATATCACACCTGTGCCATGACTTCCATCGCCTTGTGGCCTGCGCCACTGGCGCAATCTCACATGGTATTTGTCACGGTAAATACAAAATAGTTCACTCACTCTGTCTGTTGTACAATAGGCATGGTCCCAAGTCGAACATAGGAGCTCTGGCCCTCATCAAACCTTGATCCCAGTATGTTTTCCACTTTGAAGTATTCCATCAGGTCGAACCCTGCAACAGACGGGACAGAAGATAACATGATTAGCCTAGAGTTGTAGCCGAGTAAATCAAATGCATAAAGTGGTTTGTAGAACTTTCTTCTGATCACCAATAGAGGGAGCACAGATCATGAAAAGGCCAGAGCAACACACAAAAAAACATACAATATACCTATAGGTTGAAAATGACTGACAGAGAGATACCAATTACCCAAGTAATTAGGATGATATTTATACCGTTTCTCACAATATATAAACTAACGTTAAAAAGTTTGGGGTCACTTAGAAATGTCCTTGTTTTTTAAAGAAAAGCACACCGGGTCCTCCCACTCCTCTTTCTATTCTGGTTAGAGCCAGTTTGCTCTGTTCTGTGAAGGGAGTGGCACACAGCACTGTATGAGATCTTCTGTATGAGATCTTCAGTTTCTTGGCAATTTCTCACATGGAATAGCCTTCATTTCTCAGAACAAGAATAGACTGATGAGTTTCAGAAGAAAGTTATTTGTTTCTGGCCATTTTGAGCCTGTAATCGAACCCACAAATGCTGATGCTCCAGACACTCAACTAGTCTAAAGAAGGCCAGTTTTATTGCTTCTTTAATCAGGACAACAGTTTTCAGCTCAGCTAACATAATTCCAAAAGGGTTTTCTAATGATCAATTAGCCTTTTAAAATGATAAACTTGGATTAGCTAACACAACTTGCCATTGGAACACAGGAGTGATGGTTGCTGATAATGGGCCTCTGTACGCCTATGTAGATATTCCATAAAAAATCTGTAGTTTCCAGCTACAATAGTAATTTGCAACATTAACAATGTCTACACTGTATTTATCAATTTGATGTTATTTTAATGGACAAAAATGTGCTTTTCTTTCAAAAACAAGGGCATTTCCAAGTGACCCCAAACCTTTGAATGGTAGTGTATATGCATTTATTAAAAATACAAAAACAGAAATACCTTACTTACATAAGTATTCAGACCCTTTGTTATGAGAATCAAAATTGAGCTCAGGTACATCCTGTTTCCATTGATCACCCTTGAGATGTTTCTACAACTTGATTGGAGTCCACCTGTGGTAAATTCAATTGATTGGACATGATTTGGAAAGGCACACACCTGTCTATATGAGGACTCACAGTTGACAATGCATGACAGAGCAAAAACCAAGCCATGAGTTCGAAGGAATGTGTCCGTAGATTATGTCGAGGCACAGATCTGGGGAAGGCTACCAAAAATATTCTGCAACATTGAAGGTCCCCAAGAACACAGTGGCCTCCATCATTCTTAAGTGGAATAAGTTTGGAACTACCAAGACTCTTCCTAGAGCTGGCCGCCCGGCAAAACTTAGCAATCGGGGGAGAAGGGCCTTGGTCAGGGAGGTGACCAAGAACCCGATGGTCACTCTGACAGAGCTCCTGGAGAGCTCTGTGGATATGGGAGAACCTTTCAGAAGGCCAACCATGTCTGCAGCATTCCACCAATCAGGCCTTTATGGTTGACAGCCTGCATAACAGCCTGCATGACAGCCTGCATGGAGTTTTCCAAAAGTCACCTAAAGGACTCAGACCATGAGAAAAAAGATTATCTGGTCTGACGAAACTAGATTGAACTATTTGGCCTGAATGCCAAGCATCACATCTGGCACCATCCCTATGGTGAAGCATGGTGGTGGCAGCATCATACTGTGGGGATGTTTTTCAGAGGCAGGGACTGGGAGACTAGTCAGGATCGAGGTGAAGATGAAAGGAGCAAAGTACAGAGAGATCCTTGATGAAAACCTGCTTCATAGCGCTCAGGACCTTAGACTAGGGCGAAGGTTCATCTTCCAACAGAACAACAACCCTAAGGACACAGCCAAGACAACGCAGGAGTGGCTTCGGGACAAGTCTCTGAATGTCATTGAGTGGCCCAGCCAGATCCCAGACTTGAACCCGATCTAACATCTCTGGAGAGACCTGACAATATCTGTGCAGCGACGCTCCCCACCCAACCTGACAGAGCTTGAGAGAATCTGCTGAGAAGAATTGGAGAAATTTCCCAAATACAGGTGTGCCAAGCTTGCAGTGTCACACCCAAAAAGCCAAAGGTGCTTCAACAAGTACTGAGAAAAGGGTCTGAATACTTATTTAAATGTGATATTTCCTTATTTGTATAAATTTGCTAAAAAATCTAAAGACTTGTTTTTGCTTTGTCAATTTTGGGTATTGTGTGTATATTGATGAGGGGGAAAATATATTTTATCAATTTATGAACAAGGCTGTAACATCGCAAAATGTGGAAAAAGTCAAGGAGTCTGAATACTTTCTGAATGCACTGTATATCGTTATTATCACGTCGAGACAGATACATTTTAATTTAGGGGGGTGGGGGGAGAGAGCGAGAGAGAGAGAGAGAAAGAGGGATCCCAAGGTATTGTATAGCAGTAATATTCGTGATTCTGGAGTTAGCAAATAGGCATTTGTCATCCCAGCATAAAACATGCAATGATCACTCAAAATACCAAACAGTTCTCACCCCCTAAAGTGACATATTTTGGATCTCCACCCTACAGTATGTCATCACCTGAGAAAAGAATAGTTACAGACAGAAGGAAATTATCTTTGTAGTTTGTGGTTACCTACTAATTGACTATCAAAGTAGCTATTAAACTGGTTTGATTGAAAACGTCCCAGACTGGTGTAGGAATAGGGTCTCATCCAGCGATCCTATTGAACAAGTGGCGAGATTGACTGGTGACATCACCATTCAGAGCCAGAGGAAACCTTTAAGTCACTCAGTAATCATCATGCCTAACTCATTTACATCTGAGTGTTGAAAGATAGACCCAACATGTTGAATAAATACTGAAAAGAGTCAGTAGAGAACCATTGAACCATAGACTGGCGGCCATGATGTCCCCACTGTGTGTAATGATGAACCGGCAGCCTAGCCCCGCGCTCCGATGGTGCCATCTGTCCGGATCAAATGAATGCAGCGTGTCTTTCCTTTTCCTAGTCACTGCACTCTTTTGGCGTTCCCCACAGAGCCAGGTTGCCCCATTGGCCGTCTGTTCTTTGGCTGTTCAGAATAACTTTTTGGAGGATGATGATTATACAGCATCCTCTGCCAATCCAAATTACAGGTCTGTGCTACAGCCATGGCTCGTCCCTAAAGCCATGGGACTCAGCGAGCCAATGGAGCACGGAGAGTATTTGCATAGTGCAGTACGGTGACAGAAGAGAAAACAGAGGAATTAAAAAACTCACAGCTGGATTATGGGTGGTTTGGTACCTCCTTCGACCACTCCCCACCCAGATGACATCTGATCTCAAAGTCTCTGTTAAAGAACCAACAGGCTAGTTACCCCAGTGTTTCCCCTACCATCATTTTCTTGGCGGTGTGGGGCGAGACGTGTCTGTCTGTCCGAGTAGTTGTCACTTCCCTGCTGTGAGATGAAGTAGATGGATGCAGCAGGTCAGAGGAATGTTGATCAGCTATCCAGCAGCGTGGTATGACACGGCTATGGGGCCCCTGTATGTTTTAGGGTTATTTTTTCAAGGCTGTTTCTACAGAACCAGAGTAGGTTTCAGCAGCACTCTCACATTACCGCCTCCATAATGAAACTTAACTGCCCCTTGAACAATGTTAAGTATACCGTATTGACAATCGCAAAGGCATATTTCTTCTGAATTACGTACACATGGTGAATGTGATTCAAATCTAACTGAGAAAATGTGTACTGTAGCCTGATTAAAACTCTCTTCAGAGTGATTCTCTGTTGCATGAAGAGCAGTCTGCAGTCTGGACTGAAACTTATGAAGGAACTCAGCATAGCAGGGTATTCAAGATGCCTGTACTACCAGATACACAGTTGCTGTAAGAAACATTTACAGCAGACAAAAACTACAAATATAATTCAACCCACTTTTCTCATGAATTATGCCAGACTGGCTGTGTATTTATAGGCATTGGCATTGGTAATCAGATCAGATGGATAACTGGCAACATTAGTAAACACCCTGCCCTTGGCCCTGCTGGCATTGCCATAGTGACTTGTTTGTTGTTTAAAAGGGTGTGTTTTCTTCAAACCACATTAATATGGTGGGTGACTAACCCTGGAAACCTCAGTCCTGTCACACACACTCACACTCGCACGCACACTCGCATACACAACTGTTCCATTGGAGCACCATGACATAACTGCATACAAAAGCTAATTTTAGGCTTCTGACTTTAAACAAGTGGAGTTTGATCCCAGCCAACACATAATGTTCTGAGAACCATATGTTTCTTAGAGATCGGTAAGAACATGGTTGTCC
The DNA here is from genome assembly GCF_002910315.2 of Salvelinus sp. IW2-2015. Taxonomy (NCBI): domain Eukaryota; kingdom Metazoa; phylum Chordata; class Actinopteri; order Salmoniformes; family Salmonidae; genus Salvelinus; species Salvelinus sp. IW2-2015. The sequence continues at coordinate 15,297,942 of NC_036870.1, forward strand.
TCTGGTTATTTTGCATACAACCCTCACACAACTTTCTGGGAATGATGCAGGAAAGATGCTTGGCTTTGGAACATTCTCAGCACATTTAGGGAACTTGACAAAAAACGTTATTTTCTTGGTATTTCATTGCTTTAACAGAATGTTTCCTAAAAGTTCAAACATGGTTACATTTCATTTCAATTTTGGTAATGTTCTAGGAACATTCTCTAACTGGTTTGACACTGGGAATGTTCTCAAATAGTTAAGAGAATGTTCAGAAACAATGTTCTTCTGTGGAATTTTCAGTACTTCAGCATAACGTTTCTTTGGTGTGACTTTCCACCATATATGGCCATACAAATGTATAAAGGCAAGCCGATTACCTCGTTTCAAGATGGCTGCTACTTTCATTCTGGTTAGCGTTGTGAAGCATAAACAAAATAAACACGGAATGCGTTGATTCACACCGAAACCCGAGACTCCACAGATAATGAGGATGTCTTATTTGTCTAACTCTGACCTACCACCAGCTCCGAGAGTCAATATTTTTTATTTTACTCAACATTTTCACCAAACAGCAAACATCTTGCAAGGTAAGCTTAAATTTGGTCTGTGTTTGAGCTATAGCTACATAGAGGATATTAAATGCATCCTTAGGTTGGTAAGAACAAATCTAGCCTATTGTCAATGTTATCTGATGATGTATGACTTAATGGCAAAATCGAATGTACACCAAGTGACTGTATCTTTGCGCATCAAAAATATGACGTCGCTTGCTTACGCACCGTAGGCATCCATTACACAGGGGATTGGCTACAATGGCACCTTGGCAGTATTGTGGCCAATGATATAAGCTTTCCAGGGATATACAGTTGACCTGGGTGGGACAAAGCAAGGCCTTGAACCTTTTATGCGTAATTCAAACTATTGCTACCTGGCTCAGAGACGTGACTCACCGAGCATAATACATTACATTGTAAAACAGATTTCATCGCTCTAATTTCATCGATTTAGCAGAAAAGATGGCTTCTCAAGAAAATTGGCACGCCCTGACCATAGAGAGCCCTTGGTTCTCTATGGTGTAGTAGGTCAGGGCGTGACTAGGGGGTGTTCTAGTATGTCTATTTCTATGTTGGTGCTAATATGGTTCCCAATTAGAGGCAGCTGTTTATCGTTGCCTCTGATTGGGGATCATATTTAGGTAGCCATTTCCCCACCTGTGTTTTGTGGGATATTGTTTGTGTTTAGTTGCCAGTGTGCTGTTTATTTATTTATTTATTTATTTATTTATTTATTTATTTATTTATTTGTTTGTTTGTTTGTTTGTTTGTTTGTTTGTTTGTTTGTTTGTTTGTTTGTTTGTTTGTTTGTTTGATGGAGATTAATAATATGTGGAACTATACTCACACCTTGGTCCGCTCATTACGACAATTGTGACAAAAATAAAAATGTAAAAACTAAGAATATCGAACAGGAAGCTAATAAGAAGGCAGCTATGAATAAGTATACCGACATAGAAGCTTGAATCAAATACTGGTTGGACTCGGATTAGGGGAGCGATTTGGACAACGAGGATTTCGACTTGGCTGACAAAGATTGTTTCTATAAGGATTGGATACACTTTTAGATCTGTGAGTAAATAATTTTCATGACTTTATATTGCTAAATTACTATATGTATTTCGTTTTTTATAATTTGCCTGCTTTTGATGCTTTGGATTTAGTTTACATAGGGCTATGTAATATGTCACTTCAATGTTATATACTGTAATTCCAAGGTAGTTATTGTTTATGTTTCACATTAGTTCACTGTTTGCGGTTTTAAGTGTCATCCTTGTCAGTTATGAGAGGCCACTAAACTCTCATGGCCATTGTTTATTTGTGGTTCTCACCTCTGCCTTTGTCTCCAAAGTATTACTGTTTGCATTGTGTGTGTGCTTCACACCTTCTATGAGTCTCTGTACAGATAAAGTTTGGGCTTGGTGTTGTTACTCTACAGTAATGTAGTTTTGTAAATTTAGTCAACTAATTCTGTGTGTCTTACAACAATATATCCCTTTATTTTATTCACCACAGAGTGGAGGATGTAAAGGATTTTGATGATTTGAGAGCCACCCCTCCCCAGCAAGCGCCCCCGTCGGTCAAGGACTTCACCCCCCACTGTTATGTCAATCACCCCATCTGATGGTTCTACATCCATTCGTAATAGGCCTCATGAAAAAGAAAATAAGAAACTAACATGCTGCTTTTTGTGAAATGGAAGGACACTAGGGAAGTAACCATGCTCACCACACAGCATAAGGCATTCAATAACAACCATGTCTCAAGGAGGGTGAAAAGGGAAGAATGTCCCCGTTTCTGTGAAGGACTACAATGCCAGCATGGGGGGTGTCGACCTATCTGTTGCTCTTTCAGGTCCTCCACAAGACCAGGAAGTAGTGTAAGATTTTTTTTTCCACTTTGTGGACATTGCTACAGTAAATGCTTTCATTCTCCACAAGCAAATGGCCAAAGCAAAAGGTCAAACTACTCTCTCCCAGTTGGCCTTCCCGAGAGCAGCTGGTGTTGGCAATGGCTGAATTGGGGAACCAAAGCAACATCACAACCATCACAAGGCCCCCCACTCAAGGTGAGCGCCACTATCCAACATGCATGCCAAAAGAGAAAAGGAAGAACTGCAAGCATTGCACAAAACACAAGGGGGGGTGAAATGCCAGATCTTCTGTCTTAAATGCCAGTTCGCTTTTGGTTTCCTGGCAGAGAGGGACTGCTTCAAAGACTATCACGACATGCACAAGCTACGGTGAAAGTGAAATCTAATCATCTAGACCTGGGATGTAAAATGAACACGAATGCTATTTGTAAATAGTTCTGCTTATTTCTATTTTTGCGCCTTTTTTAGTGAAAGACACGTACGTGTGTAACCACGTTTGTGTTTGATAAGACATTTTAATGTATTTTTTTATAGCTGTTGCTTTTATATTGTTTTTGTAAACAGTTCATTTGTGTGTGGAACCAATACATTGGATAAGCCTAGGCTAAACATTGAGAGAGGTTGAAAAAACACTTGGATATCCCCTGTATGTCCCGACACCACCACAATGTTTGAGAGAGGTTGGTTTTGTAGACATTTTGTTTTTATAGTGAACAATAACTTTTAGGCACATCCAGTGTGCAAAAACAGTGCAATTACCACATTCTGACGCTTTGGTGAGGTTGAAAGGACACTTGAATGTACCCTGGATAACCCATAACACCACCACATGTTTGAGTGAGGTTGATATGGTAGAAATTGTGTTTTTATACAGAAAAAATGCATTTAGGAAATACAAATGGGTATTAGCACTGGAATTATCTAATTTACAGACAAACGCCACTTTGGAGAGGTTTAGGGACACTTGGAAACGTCCCGTGACCACACCTGACACCACTTACTAAAACATCTGCCCATTTCTAGTTGTTAGGTCTATCAATCCCATTTTTTATCTGATGATGTGGAAGCCGTCTGTGTTTCCAGCTCTGGGTATCAACAATTCACTTATAGCTTGCCAATGAAAGGGGTGGTATACAGAAGCCCTATTTGGTAAAGACCAAGTCGCTCCGCTTTTCAGTTTGCTGCAGATAACAACTGGAACGAGCTGCAAAAAATAAATCTAACTGGACCGTTTTATCTCCATCTTTTCATTCAAAGACTCAATCATGGACACTCTTACTGACAGTTGTGGCTGTGTCGCGTGATATATTGTTGCCTCTACCTTCTTGCCCTTTGTGCTGTTGTCTGTGCCCAATAATGTTTGTACCATGTTTTGTGTTGTTGCCATGTTGTGTTGCTACCATGCTGTGTTTTCATGTGTTGCTGCCATGCTATGTTGTCTAAGGTCTCTCTTTATGTAGTGTTGTGGTGTCTCTGTTGTCACGATGTGTGTTTTGTACTATATTTTTATTTTATTTTTAATCCCAGCCCCTGTCCCCGCAGGAGAACTTTTGCCTTTTGGTAGGCCGGTATCCTAAATAAGAATTTGTTCTTAACTGACTTGCCTAGTTAAATAAAGGTTAAATAAATAAAATGTAAAAAAAATATTTAAATAAAAAATATATATATATAATGGCAAGAACCGCTCAAATAAATAAAGAGAAACGACAGTCCATCATTACGTTAAGACATGAAGGTCATTCAATACGGAACATTTCAAGAACTTTTAAAGTTTCTTCAAGTGCAGCTGCAAAAAACATCAAGCGTTATGATGAAACTGGCTCTCATGAGAACAGCCACAGGAAAGGAAGACCCAGAGTTCATAGAGTTACCGGCCTCAGAATTTTCAGCCCAAATAAATGCTTCACAGAGTTCAAGTAACATCTCAACATCAACTGTTAAGAGGAGACTTGGTGAATCAGGCCTTCGTGGTCGAATTGCTGCAAAGAAACCACTAAAGGACCCTAAATAAGAAAAAGAGACTTGCTTGGTCCCAGAAACACGAGCAATGAACATTAGACTGGTGAAAATCTGTCCTTTGGTCTGATGAGAGCACATTTGAGATTTTTGGTTCCAACCGCCGTGCCTTTGTGAGACGCAGAGTAGGTGAACGGAAGATCTCCGCATGTGTGGTTCCCACCGTGAAGCATGTAGGAGGAGGTGTGGGGTGCTTTGCTGGTGACACTGTCTGTGATTTATTTAGAATTCAAGGCACAATTAACCAGCATGGTTACCACAGCATTCTGCAGTGATACGCCATCCCATTTGATTTGTGCTTAGCGGGACTATCATTTTGGTTTTCAACAGGACAATGACCCAAAACATCTCCAGGCTGTGTACGGGCTATTTGACCAAGGAGGAGAGTGATGGAGTGCTGCATCAGATGACCTGGCCTCCACAATCACCTGACCTCAACACATTTGAGATTGTTTGGGATGAGTTGGACCGCAGAGTGAAGGAAAAGCATCCAACAAGTGCTCAGCATATGCCAACAAGTGCTCCTTCAAGACTGTTGGAAAAGCACTCCAGGTGAAGCTGGCTGAGAGAATGCCAAGCGTGTGCAAAGCTGTCATCAAGGCAAAGGGTGGCTACTTTCAAGAATCTCAAATATAAAATATATTTTGATTTGATTAACACTTTTTTGGTTACTACATGATTCCATATATGTGTTATTTCATAGTTTTGATGTCTTCACTATTAATCAACAATGTAGAAAATAGTAAAAATAAAGAAAAACCCATGAATGAGTTTGTGTGTCCAAACTTTTGACTGGTACTGTATATATTCAAGGAATACCAGTACCTAGTCAATGTGCAGGGGTACGAGGTAATTGATGTACAGTTGAAGTCGGAAGTTTACATACACTTAGGTTGGGGTCATTAAAACTCATTTTTCAACCACTCCACAAATTTCTTGTTAACAAACTATAGTTTTGGCAAGTCAGTTGTGTCATGCACAAAGTAGATGTCCTAAGTCATTTTTCCAACAATTCTTTACAGATAGATTATTTATCTTTTAATTCGCTCTATCACAATTCCAGTGGGTCAGAAGTTTGCATACACTAAGTTGACTGTGCCTTTAAACAGCTTGGAAAATTCCAGAAAATGATGCCATAGCTTTAGAAGATTCAGATAGGCTAATTGACATGATTTCAGTCAATTGGAGGTGTACCTGTGGATGTATTTCAAGGCCTACCTTCAAACTCAGTGCCTCTTTGCTTGACATCATGGGAAAATCAAAGGAAATCAGCCAAGACTTCAGAAAAGAAAATGTACACCTCCACAAGTCTAGTTCATCCTTGAGAGCAATTTACAAATGCCTGAAGGTACCACGTTCATCTGTACAAACAATAGAACGCAAGTATAAATACCATGGGACCACGCAGCCGTCATACCGCTCAGGAAGGAGACGTGTTCTGTCTCCTAGAGATGAATGTACTTTGGTGCGAAAAGTGCAAATCAATCCCAGAACAACAGCAAAGGACCTTGTGAAGATGCTGGAGGAAACAGGTACAAAAGTATCAATATCCACAGTAAAACAAGTTCTATATCGACACAACCTGAAAGGCCGCTCAGAAAGGAAGAGGCCACTGCTCCAAAACCGCCATAAAAAAGCCAGACTACGGTTTGCAACTGCACATGGGGACAAAGATCGTACTTTTTGGAGAAATGTCCTCTGGTCTGATAAAAAAAACAGAACTGTTTGGCCATAATGACCATTTTAATGTTTGGAGGAAAAAGGGGAAGCTTGCAAGCCGAAGAACACCATCCAACCGTGAAGCACGGGGGTGGCAGCATCATGTTGTGGGGGTGCTTTGCTGCAGGAGGGACTGGTGCACGTCACAAAAATAGATGGCACCATGAGCAGGGACAATGATATGGATATATTGAAGCAACATCTCAAGACATCAATCAATCAATGTATTTATAAAGCCCTTCTTACATCAGCTGATGTCACAAAGTGCTCTCCAGAAACCCAGCCTCAAACCCCAAACAGCAAGCAATGCAGGTGTAGAATCACGGTGGCTAGGAAAAACTCCCTAGAAAGGCCAGAACCTAGGAAGAGAACCTAGAGAGGAACCAGGCTATGAGGGGTGGCCAGTCCTCTTCTGGCTGTGCGGGGTAGAGATTATAACAGAACATGACATCAGTCAGAACGTTAATGCTTGGTCACAAATGGGTCTTCCAAATGGACAATGACCCCAAGCATACTTCCAAAGTTGTGGCAAATGGTTTAGGACAACAAAGTCAAGGTATTGGAGTGGCCATCACAAAGCCCTGACCTCAATCCCATAGAAAATGTGTGGGCAGAACTGAAAAAGCGTGCGCGAGCAAGGAGGCCTACAAACCTGACTCAGTTACACCAGCTCTGTCAGGAGGAATGGGCCAAAATTCACCCAACTTATTGTGGGAAGCTTGTGGAAGGCTACCTGAAACGTTTGACCCAAGTTAAACAATTGAAAGGCAATGCTACCAAATACTAATTGAGTGTATGTAAACTTCTGACCAACTGGGAATGTGATGAAAGAAATAAAAGCTGAAATAAAAAATTGTCTCTACTTTTATTCTAACATTTCCCAATCTTAAAATAAAGTGGTGATCCTAACTGACCTAAGACAGGGAATTCTTACTAGGATTAAATGTCAGGAATTGTGAAAAACTGAGTTTAAATATAAATTAGGTAGGTAGGGGTGAAGTGTCTAGGCCACAGGATAGATAATGAACAGTAACAGGTGTGTGTCAGCTTCTCAGACAGGTTTACAACCAACATTGTTAAACCTCTGTTCTCCTCTTTACCTGAACTTGGCTGAAAAGCTGTTTCAATATGCAGCTACACATGACTGAGTTAGGACTTAGTCCCACAATGCCCTAGAGGACTCCCCCAGCGGTCTTATCTGCTAAGGGCTTGTGTGGGTGCAGGCTTTTGTTCCAGCCAAGCAGTATCACACCTGATTCAGCTAATCAGTCTTATTTGAAACATATTATTAGTTAAATATTTGAATCTGGTGTTACTGCTTGTCTAGATGAAATTGGCCACCCTGCCTTTTGCACTACATGGTGGTGTCAAAACTTAGACTTTTGAGTGAAGAGATTGATGTTTTGGCAGTTAAAATTTTGACCCTAAATCCGTGAATATCCTAATACTCAGGAGCAGTAAAGGAAAAAGGATTAAGCAGTAAAACTCTGAAGTATGTTATTATTCATATCGCTTTGATACACTAGCTTGCGAGGCTAAAGAAAGATTTTTAAGCCTTGAGACAATTGAGACATGGATTGTGTGTGTGTGTGCCATTTCTGAGGTTGAATGGGCAAGACAAAAGATTGAAGCATTGGAGTACACATGGGCTAGGATCCCTGTGAAAATTAGCATTTAGAACAGCCTGTAAAGCTAGCATTTCTCACTGCTAGGTGTTCTCTGTGATTTAGATATCTCCGTGTCGTGACTCCAATACCCGTTCTCTGATCTGCTTTCATGATACTGTAAGCGTTTCAAACTAGATTTGACAGTTTCCTCTCCCCAGGTACAGAGGCTGTAGCAGGAGTCAGACATCCCATCCCTGTCTGTGTTTCCTCTTAGCGTGGTGAATTTGAGTGGGAGGCATAGACAGGAACTTAGATCCCTTAAGACTGCAAGACAACATCCTACCTATCTGGTTAAGCACTACTGCTCCACTTTTCTCAAACTCAGAAACACAGCCACTGAAAATAGAGACCACAAGAAGAATCTGAACCTGCTTAGGTTCCTTTAATATAACTAGTAACTAAACCATAATTACAATTTTTAAGTTGTCATAGATAGTGATATAGTTTCTGTTCATTTAGCAAAACGCCCCACCTTCTCTTGTAGTCGAGTGGAAAGTCTGTGGGTCAACTCTAGGGAAGTAGGCTACTTCAGGAGCAAGCTTTGATACTTTTTGTAACATTATAGCAATGGAAAACTGCCCCAGCGAATGGATAAAAGAATCGATATGTTTTAGCTTGTCTCAAATACTTTTTCCTTTGTGTTCTCGAAGGAAGGTCTTTAGTGATAGAGGAGAAGGTATAGAAAGTCATTTAGCAATTCATTTACCATCTGGTCTTACATTTTTTTTAAATAATGAAAAACAAACAGGTATTTGTGTAGCAGGCCTATTGTCAGATGCTGTTATTTACCATGATTGCATAGATCCAATTATCCTTTCAGTCAGACCCAAGATACATTGCATTTGACCATTCTGTTTGATGAATGTGAAACATTGAGAAAAGTTTCTAGTGAAAAAAGAGAAGAAAAGTTGTATTTACCTGGAACTTCTTCCAATCCATAGCTGGTGCTGTTGGGCTTGAAGCGGTCTGGTTGGACCTTCATATTGGGGCATAGCACGTCTGAGAGAGCAGAATTAGATTGGGGTAAGAGAAAATCTTATAGTTTATCCCTTCCATATACAGTAATTCAAGGTAGCACTTTGTATTATAATTTGTCTTACGCCGCAAGAGTACATGCTTGGATTCATGCAGTCAACAAATCAATGTTTACAGTGTGAAATGAAAAAATATATATTTTACAGAATGCTATCTTGGACCTATCCTAGAAACCTTGTTAGCTACATAGTTGTCATTGAATAGGCTTATTAGTTTTAACTAGATGATCAGAGTTAAAAAGGCAGTGTCCCATTGAAATGGGATCCTTCATTGAAACTACCTGTAGATCTGAGACAGTCTATATGACACAGACAGACTGCACCCAGACAGAATATACATTCCCTCTGGCTCCAGTAGGAATAGGGCTGCATGCACCAACCCCAGCGGTGACTGTGGTTAGGACCTCACACACACACACACACACACACACCACACACAAACACACACACACACACACACACACACACACACACACACACACACACACACACAACACACACACACACACACACACACACACACACACACACACACACACACACACACACACACACAACCAAATGTATTGTTAATCATAAGTGTGTAAGTGCAGTAAGTTCCTCTTGATGCCGACTTATCATACAGTAGCATCACGGTTCAAAGCCAATAATGTGAGTTAAAACTGAATTCCTCTGGTCTTAGCACAACTATGGGAGGAATTTAAATAACTACACCGTCAACACCATTTAGTGCTAGTGCGTCTGCTCTCCTCTCAATCGTCATAGCTGACAAGTGTTTCAGAGATTTGATCAATAGAGATCAAAGGAATGAGAGTTGAGGTCTCTAATATGCCTGTTTTTGCACATGATATCATACAACAGACCATACAGTGTTCCAGGAAAGTAGAGTGAGGTGGGCAAAGAAATGTACAGTACATTTACATTATACTGTACCCATCTCCAACTGAGCCACTAGTCTCCATCCCAGGTTGAACATCATACAAAGAACCCCATCCCATTGTGCCAGCACCATTGATACCTGTTACTTCAGCAACAACACATGGAACATTCAGGATGGGGTATTCCCTCTTACAAATAGAAAATACTTCTCTGCCAATGTAAACTAACCCTGAGTGGGGGTGTCTCTCTCTCTTCTCTGTCACCACTGGCATCACTTGGCTGTCCCAGGCCTCTGAGGTGTGTGTGTGGTGTGTGTGTGTGTGTGTGTTGTGTGTGTGTGTGTGTGTGTGTGTGTGTGTGTGTGTGTGTGTGTGTGTGTGTTGTGTGTGTGTGTGTGTGTGTGTGTGTGTTGTGTGTGTGTGTGTGTGTGTGTGTGTGTGTGTGTGTGTGTGTGGTGTGTTGTGTTGTGTGTGTGTGTGTGTGTGTGTGTGTGTGTGTTGTGTGTGTGTGTGCCGTGCGTGCGTAAAGCAGCCAGACACCCAAACCGCGCCAGCAGATGTGTCTCTGACAATCATGTACTATCAGACCCTGTAATTTTCTTTAATCGCAGCTATAAAAAAGGACTTTGTTGAGTTAGGAAGGCTTTAACTTAACTATGGTTCCATTTTACAGGGATGGCTCAGACTCTTGGCATGTCTTGTTCTTTTGTAAATGCAGAGTCAAGTGCATAATTGGAAAATCCAGGTAGACAGTTTATCCTTGGTAGACTGTTAGTGTGTCACGGTGTTCATGTCTAGTAATAAGTTGTTTACTGTGGCAGAAAAGGAAATAAGCAAACGATCATTTCTACATGTGATGTGGGCTTCTCTCTCTGAGATGCGCTTCATGTTGTGTGATTGTTTGTGTCCTTGCTTGTTCAGTTTGCATTAACTTGTTAGACTAGTCTTTCTTCTAACTTTTATTTGTATTTTTACATGTGATGCATCGTACTGGACGTATTTCTGTGTTTTGAAAACGATATATCTTTAACTTTCTGACACGCAAAACAGTTTGGGACCATATTAACAATGGACTAATGAAACAACAAATACCAAAAGATAGTTTTTGGGTGGAGTTTTCCTCTATTTAAGCATTTCCAAACTTGGCCAGCTCTCCCTGCTATCTCTCTCAGAATGACTCTCTATCTCTCTCAGAATGACCTTCTTGATCCAAATCAGTCAGGTTTCAAGACTAGTCATTCAACTGTAGGACTGCTCTTCTCTTGTGTCACGGAGGCGCTCCGCACTGCTAAAGCTAACTCTCTCTCCTCTGCTCTCATCCTTCTAGACCTATCGGCTGGCTTTGATACTGTGAACCATCAGATCCTCCTCTCCACCCTCTCCGAGCTGGGCATCTCCGGCGCGGCCCACGCTTGGATTGCGTCCTACCTGACAGGTCGCTTACCAGGTGGCGTGGCGAGAATCTGTCTCCGCACCACGTGCTCTCACCACTGGTGTCCCCCAGGGCTCTGTCTAGGCCATCTCCTATTCTCGCTATACACCAAGTCACTTGGCTCTTTCATACCTCACATGGTCTCTCCTATCATGCTATGCAGACGACAATCTCTCCTTTCCCCCCTCTGATAACCAGGTGGCGAATCGCATCTCTGCATGTCTGGCAGACATATCAGTGTGGATGACGGTCACCACCTCAAGCTGAACCTCGGCAAGGCGGAGCTGCTCTTCCTCCCGGGGAAGGACTGCCCGTTCCATGATCTCGCCATCACGGTTGACAACTCCATTGTGTCCTCCTCCCAGATTGCTAAGAACCTTGGCGTGATCCTGGACAACACCCTGTCGTTCTCAACTCACATCAAGGCGGTGACCCGTTCCTGTAGGTTCATGCTCTACAACATTCGCAGAGTACGACCCTGCCTCACACAGGAAGCGGCGCAGGTCCTAATCCAGGCACTTGTCATCTCCCGTCTGGATTACTGCAACTCGCTGTTGGCTGGGCTCCCTGCCTGTGCTATTAAACCCCTACAACTCATCCAGAACGCCGCAGCCCGTCTGGTGTTCAACCTTCCCAAGTTCTCTCACGTCACCCCGCTCCTCCGCTCTCTCCACTGGCTTTCAGTTGAAGCCCGCATTCCGCTACAAGACCATGGTGCTTGCCTACGGAGCTGTGAGGGGAACGCACCTCCGTACCTTCAGGCTCTGATCAGGCCCTACACCCAAACAAGGGCACTGCGTTCATCCACCTCTGGCCTGCTCGCCTCCCTACCTCTGAGGAAGTACAGTTCCCGCTCAGCCCAGTCAAAACTGTTCGCTGCTCTGGCACCCCAATGGTGGAACAAACCCTCACGACGCCAGGTCAGCGGAGTCAATCACCACCTTCCGGAGACACCTGAAACCCCACCTCTTTAAGGAATACCTAGGATAGGATAAAGTAATCCTTCTAACCCCCCCTCCCCCTTAAAATAGTTAGATGCACTATTGTAAAGTGGTTGTTCCACTGGATATCATAAGGTGAATGCACCAATTTGTAAGTCGCTCTGGATAAGAGCGTCTGCTAAATGACTTAAATGTAAATGTAAATAAATGGAAGAGGAGTTGCTGGTGGTTATAGGAGGTCTTTAGTAATACTACATACCTATTGTGGCCAACAATTACAATGCTAGCTGAGAAAAGATAGTTATGCGGCAGGTAGCCTAGTGGTCAGAGTGTTGGACCAGTAACGGAAAGGTAGCAAGATTGAATCCCCGAGCTGACAAGGTAAACATCTGTCGTTCTGCCCCTGAACAAGGCAGTTAACCCACTGTTCCTAGGCTGTCATTGTAAATAAGAATTTGCTCTTAACGAACTTGCCTAGTTAAATAAAGGTTAAATTTTTTTTTTTTTTTGCGTCAATGTGTTTTAAGATGCAGCCGTAACTGAAGGTCTGAGACTGAGCTCACTGCAGAGCTAGCTGCTCCCTCTCCTTGTGGCCCAACATCTATAATTTAGAGATTCTCCTCAGAGTTATTAAAATGATGTCACTTATTGATGTCACTTGTTAAATCCACTTCAATCAGTATAGATGAAGGGGAGGAGACAGGTTAAAGAAAGATTTTTAAGCCTTGAGACAATTGAGACATGGATTGTGTGTGTGTGCCATTTCTGAGGTTGAATGGGCAAGACAAAAGATTGAAGCATTGGAGTCAACATGGGCCAGGATCCCTGTGGAAAGCTTTCAACACCTTGTAGATTCCATTCCCCGACTCAATATTAGGACGGTGTTCCTAATGTTTGGTATACTCAGTGTATATGAAATTGAAGATTAAGTTTAATTAAATACAAAAACCTTTTTCATCTAAGTCCTATGGGCCTTGGGTCTCCTTGGGTTTCCAGACTAGGAAGCCATTCATCAACAACATCCTCTGAAGCCAAAGCACTGGAATAGCCAAACCTACAGTGGTGTTGCACTTTGATCAAATCGTGTGTACTGTATTTTTTTTATTTAACCTTTATTTAACAAGGCAAGTCAGTTAATAACGAATTCTTATTTAGAATGATGGCCTACCTCGACTCCCAATCACGGCCGGATGTGATACAGCCTGGATTCGAACCAGGGACTGTAGTGACGCCTCAGACCGGCTCATCAGTAAAAAGATGATGGCAGTTAAATAGTCTTTGATTTAGCTAACACGCCTTTCACGTTTAGTTAAGTTAAAATGTTTCTGTTTTTATATATATATATATTCTCCCAGCACTTTGTTTAACAGTGGTGGGCTGGTAACATTGGATGAAAAGGTGAAAACATACAATGTAGAAGTCCTAAAATGCTCTTTAGGACCTACTTGAAACATTAGAACTGTAATTTTCAGAGCAAAAATAACTTGGGCCACTCTGTGCGGTGCCCACTGATATTCTTAGATACACTAGCATGGTGATCCTAGAGATTACAGAAGGAAAAATGTTGGATGGCCATGAACTTGTGGCCAGGGCAAAATATGTTCTGTGTAGTGACCCCTGAGTACACTTATCCTCATATCATAATAGATTGCATTTCTGAAAGCATTATGACTAGTGAGGAATTTATAGATTGAGTCCAAGGTGGGTATATGAACATTGGAATCTGTGGTCTCAAAGGGAAGGCTCAGGGTTAAGAGCTTCCAAATTAATCTCTTTGCGCCTTGCCAAACTCAAGTGGTTAAAGTATCACTAACTACACAAGGATGCCTGTCTGACTTAAGTAAAGAATAGAGAGTCTGCTTACAGTATGATTCTGAGTTAACACTAAACACAGCTCTGAATATTGTAGTGTTGCTGTCCTGTTGTGCTCTAACAGCAGTGAGTGAATCAATGAGTGCATCTATAATGGCACCCTATTCCCTTCGTAGTGCACTACTTTTGACCAGTTCCCAATGGAGTGGCATTTCAGAGACAGCCTATGTTAAACTGATGGTCCAACACTTATCTCGTGACGAGGCCCTAATCGTCAGGTACAGCCGTGTGACCGCGGAATCCTTGGGACGTCCCTAACCTAAACCCTAACCACAAAGTTTCTAAAACATGCTGTGCTGCCTTTTCCCTAGCCCTAACCTTTTTAACCGCTACCCTTACCATAACTCCTACCCTTACATTAGCCATTGTAAATGTAAACTTTGACGTCAGAGCATGGCGGTCCCAAGGATCCCGTTTAGATTTTTCCGTTTCAGGCATACACTGCTTTCCAGTCCAGCTAGTTTTAGTGGGGAATGCAAACTGTGGAGTGTGAAGCATCCAACCAACCATCTTCTACCTCCTGTCCTGTACGTACAGTACACACTCACTCCTCCACTTTCCTCACCTGCCCAGAGCCACCCCAGGCCACATACCTCACTCTTTTAGCACTTATAAATGTTTCTTGTCAAGGCATTTTAAATAAATATTTGTTGTTATTTATAATGACTAACAAAAATATTGCAACATATTTGTACTGAAAGTGTCCCTGTCAGAGGATGTGTAGTACTGTAACTGGGTCCTAGAAAAGACATTGAGGTTAGAGTAATTCAGGCTATCCAGCATTCCGAAAACCTTAACCAAACGTTTACCCAGTAGTCACTGGGGCAAGCGGCCACAAAAATGTATCTGTTGCAAAAATTATAATTCACTAGTCGATCTCTGCTTAACGCCCACACCTCACACATATCATGTCACATCCAGTCAGAGACGAGGAAGCACAGAGAGGAGCAGGCTTAGTCGAGGGGAAAGGCCTATTCGAGAGGAAAGACGATTGTTTTGGAGTGTATGGTTAAGGAGATAATTGCAGTGTGTTTTAAGGGTACATACGTTCAGAGTGATATAGATTTAGCTATCTTTAAAGTGCATTTTAAAGGCACCGGTTATATATTAAGAAGGTTTAGGCTTTTGATTAATAGAAGTAGCTGCATTTTCAACGGAATTTGAAACCCAATTCTGTCATCCTGATTGTGTATGTAATGTAGACATCTTGCTGGAATCTGTTTCCTGACAAACTAAAGAGTAAAGGCAGTCACAGAAAAATCATACACACCTCATACAACCTACTCTCACAGAGCCTCCTTCTCAGGCTGTTATTGGTTGCTTACTCTCACAGAGCCTGTGTGATTGGTTACTTACTTTCACAGAGCCGTCTCCTCAGCCGCCCTCTGATCTTGTCGATGGCATTGAAGTCTGTCACATGGAACACGTGAGCGTTCTTAGGTTCTGCAACGATCTCCTCCAGCTCCACCTTCAGAGCCTCCCCGATGCCCACAGCGAACATCCTCACCCCGGCCTTCGCCGCCGCCTTTGACGGTTCCAACACGTAATCCTGGCTCCTCCCGTCTGTCAGGAGGATAGCCACCTTCTGGATGCCCCTGGCTGCAGGCCTGGCCCCGGCCTGCTCTGTGAAGATGTTGGTGGTGGTGTAGCTGATGGCGTCCCCGGTCATGGTGTTCCCTCCCAGGTAGCGGATGTTCCTGGCGGCCCTCTTCACCTCGTCNGCTCTGTGAAGATGTTGGTGGTGGTGTAGCTGATGGCGTCCCCGGTCATGGTGTTCCCTCCCAGGTAGCGGATGTTCCTGGCGGCCCTCTTCACCTCGTCCATGGTGCKGTASCGTCCCAGGTTGAACTCKGTGGTGGGCCGRTCGCTGTAGCGTACCACKGCCACACGCGTCTTGTCCGGGCCCACGTCGAACGACTCCACCAGGTTGGAGACCCACTGGCGGATCTTCTCAAAGTTCTCCTTCCCCACACTGGATGACGTGTCCAGGATGAACACCAGGTCATAGTGCACATTCTTACAGCCTGAGAGGAAGTGGAAGGTAACATGTTAGAATTCAGACCTGAGGAATTCCTAGTACTGTACATAAAGATAGTAAGAACCAGGCTTGGGTTCAAATAGTATTTATTTTCTTTCTAACTCTTGAGGATTGAGCTAGTGTGGAGTGCCAGGTGGGCAGGGTTTCTTCTTTTAGGGCTACTCCATTGGTTCCTTTGAGCCAGACAAGCTCAGTGTTGTTTAAAGTATATGAAAGAAAACAAATACTATTTGAACCAGCTAGTTACAGCTGATGCCCTTACCTGCCCTGCTTTGAGCATCAACCCTCTGTCCTGAGAGAGTCAGGGCCAGTATGACCAGGACTAGGGAAGCCCTGCATGCCAGTCGCAGCTCCATATCGGCCTCTGGTCTGGTTATGTTTTGATCTTAGGATGTGATCACCATCAACGTTTCCAACCTGGACATGGGCAATTCCACAGTAACGGAAGTACGCTTTGACTTAGAGTTTTCACTTTAGAATGTATGCCAAACAAAAACCGTTGATTTCAAAGTTTAACAAATCATATGATTCTATGCACAAAGACTACTTAGAAAATGTACACAGAACATTTCACATGAACACCTTTACCGGAAGAACTGTGCAGATGCAAAGTTTGGTAACAAAATGATGGTAAAATCTTACTCCGTTTTTTTATGCGACCACGTTTTCCAAAGAACTCTGCTAAATATCTGCTCCGAATTAATATTCAAAGATGTCTGCAGAAACAATGGGGTGTCAGCTTTGAAAAATGTATTTTGGTTATTGAACTACAGCAGGTGAACATAATTATGGTAAGGGAATTACATTATGGTTCCCTGATCTGCACTACACAGAAATGCATAATTATGGATATGAATGTCATTCTCTTCACGGTGATGTATCCTGAATAGGTACACAAAGGCAGAAATATACAATATCCTTCTTTTGCATATTTGGGTATTATTATACATACGGGCTATTATTGTAATATGCTCCGCCTCCAAGCAAAACCGCATTTGGCTAGTCCGGACCAAGTCTGAACCAATCATAGACGTCTATGTTTCACTAGTTTGTACATCACAGCAAGGCAGAGTAGAGTTCAGTAGAGTACAGTAAAGTAGATATGTTCAGTACATTATACTGTACTGTACTTTACTGTTCTCTACTATGCTCGACTGTACTGCGCTGTCCAAACATGTGAAACATATACATCTATGATTGGTTAATATTTGGTTCGGCCAGGGCTGACTGACCAAATTTCAACTACTTTTCAACGTCCATGGACGTCCGGTGTCGGTCGGTACTCAGTGGGTGAGGATGCTTCTTACAGTAAGTGGAAAGAGGGTAGGTGGTAGGTGTCTATAAGAGCCGGGAGAGGTGACATTACCTGTAGAGAGATCACAGAGAGCGGCAGAGAGAGAGAGAGGGTCATTTCAAATGTATTTCTAAAGCCCTTTTTACGTCATTGGTGCTCATGGGAATGCCCAGACATCAACAGATCATCATAGCAAACTACCAAGAAGCAGACAGGTGCGAGAGACAACTGGACATTTCCTGTTGCCTAAGCCACAATATTCTCCTTAAACCACAATACTGGAATGCAATATGATGTTAAATGTCTTGTGATTCAGATAAGCAGCTGTTATTTTGGGAATATTGATTTTACAACCAGCTAACATTCATTTAATCATTGAGGATTATTCTAAAGGTATGCATCTCTTCTGGAAGTAGATTAATTGAGGAATGTGCCAGTTGAGCAGGCCAATTGAAAGTAACCCAGTGACTGGACGGATTGGGAGTAAAACCACTGAGTGGTTTGTCATGGGAAAGTTATCAGTGACAGTGCTCCTGGAGTAACATAGTGTTAATATAGAAGTGGGTCACGCACACACACACATCAACTCCGCTAGCACTTACTGAGTCACCATAGAGAGGTTACAATGCCTGTGTCATCAAACGTATCTATATCTTACAGCAAGTGTGTCTGTGTGATTTAGCAGCAGTGACCTAGGCCCAACGACCAGAGCCAAATATAAGGCTGTGGGCCCAATGCTACTCTGTCATCAGAAGGCTAGACTAGTGTTGTGTGGGGAAAGCTCTGTGTGGCTTTGGTGTATGGAAGCCTGATGATGTGGCAATGTCTTACCATTCTCCTTGAGCTGTCATAATGCTTTGACCTTTTTTTCCCTTTTTTTTTTACAGCGAATGTTGTACATACAGTGCATTCGGAAATTATTCAAACCCCTTGACTTTTACAAATTTTGATACGTTACAGCCTTAACCTAAAATGGATTAAGTTGGATTTCCCCCCCCCCCTCATCAATCTACACACAATACCCCACAAAGCAAATACAGGTTTTTAGATTTTTTATATATGTATATGTATTTTTTATATATATATCAAATTTATATATGTATTCAGACCCTTTACTCAAATCTTTGTTGTGGCAGCGATTACAGTCTCGAATCTTCTTGGGAATGACGCTACAAGCTTGGCACACCTCTATTTGGGGAGTTTCTCCCATTCTTCTCAGCGGATCCTCTCAAGCTCTGTCAGGTTGAATGGGGAGCGTCACTGGACAGCTATTTTCAGGTCTCTCCAGAGATGTTTGATCGGGTTCAAGTCCGGGCTCTGGCTGGGACACTCAAGGACATTCAGAGACTTGTCTCGATGCCACTCCTGCATTGTGTGCTTAGGGTTGTTGTCCTGTTGGAAGGTGAACCTTCGAACCCACTCTGAGGTCCTGAGTGCTCTGGAGCAGGTTTTTAGTCAAGGATCTCTCTGTACTTTTCTCTGTTCACCTTTCCCTTGATCCTGACTAGTCTCCTGGTCCCTGCCGCTGAAAAACATCCCCACAGCATGATGCTGCCACCACCATGCTTCACCGTAGGGATGGTGCCAGATTTCCTCCAGACGTGACGCTTGGCATTCAGGCCAAAAAAGTTCAATCTAGGTTTCATCAGAGTCTTTTACCTGCCTTTTCGTAAACTCAGAGGGTTGTCATGCCTTTTACTGAGGAATGTCTTATGTCAGGCCACTCTACCATAACGTCCTGATTGGTGGAGTGCTGCAGAGATGGTTGTCCTTCTGGAAGGTTCTCCCATCTCCACAGAGGAACTCTGGAGCTCTGTCAGAGTGATCATCGGGTTCTTGGTCACCTCCCTGTCCATGGCCCTTCTCCCCCCGATTGCTCAGTTTGGCCGGGTGGCCATCTCTAGGAAAAGTCTTGGTGGTTCCAAACTTTTTCCATTTAAGAATGATGGAGGCCACTGTGTTTTTGGGGACCTTCAATGCTGCAGAAATCCTGTTTCTGAGCTCTATGGACAATTCCTTCGACCTCGTGGATTGGTGTTTGCTCTGACATGCACTGTCAACTGTGGGACCTTTTATATAGACAGATGTGTGCCTTTCCAAATCATGGCCAATCAATTGACTTTACCACAGGTGGACTCCAATCAAGTTGTTGAAACATCTCAATGATTATCAATGGAAACAGGATTCACCTGAGCTCAATTATGAGTCTCATAGCAAAGGGTCTGAATAGTTATGTAAATGAGATGTTTCTGTTTTCATTTTTTTATGAATTTACAAAAATCTCTAAAACCTGTTTTCGCTTTGTCATTATGGAGTATTGTGTGTAGATTGATGAGAAAAAACATTTATTCAATCCATTTTAGAATAAGGCTGTAATGTAACAAAACGTGGAAAAAGTCAAGGGGTCTGAATACTTTCCGAATGCACTGTATCTATGGACATATGTATCTTACATAGCAGTGACAGGATAATCAAATCAAGAGTTACAGCTATGTGAATGTTTTAGTAAAGTAAAATGGAGGGAAATAGTGGAACCCGTTTAAAATGTGTTGTGTGAATGTGATTCCTACTGAGAACTTGGAACTTAATAGTAGAACATGACCAAGTTTAAATTCTCCTCTCCTCTCTTGCATTCTACAGTTACAGTACATCATAGGGGAGTGCCCACAGCCACATAACAATTGTGTGATGTCCTACACTTTGCTTATTGTTCATTATCCTCCAGGATCATGGTCATCATGATATTAGGTTTAACCTCTAGTCTGGTTAGTTTGGCATTAGCTTACGTTATCTGATATACCACAGAGCTATTTATGCCCTGGAACCTTCTTAGGTTTTAACTGCCATTATTAAGAAGCTCAAGGCCTATTAGTGAAATCGCTGCAATTGCTGTAATTAGTGTGTATTTAAAGCTGACGAAAATGAAAGTATAGTCTATCTCAAACGCCCGCTCAAAGCATATTGCCTACTGGGAAACTTTTCATTCTTTTAAAAACGATCCACTCATCTACCCGCAAGACACATTATAGGCCTACATCTTGACTAACTAACTATTCAACAGATTTCTCATCTTAGAGATCAAATTGTGAAACTTAACACTAATTTAGTGCTACTTTGCATTTCGCATAACTTTGTCCCATCAGATAAAGCATTTTACACCATAGTCACCAGTTGTCACCACACTTTTTCCCTATATCACGCTTTCAACTCAGTTTCAATATGTTGACTTTGAAATAATTGACTAAAAAGATAAAAACATGGTGATTTTACTTAGTCAGCTCAGCAGCCCAATCCTGAGCCCAGATCTCCCTCGTACAAAGTGTGGTCTGTATCCTGCATGGGGCCTGTGTGTTTCCACCTCCTTTCTCAATGGCAGACCAGGGACTAAAATGTAGATGTCTATTCCAGAAACTAGACTTCCATCATCCGGCAAATGATGTAAAAAACAGCACCAGTTTTCCAGTTCAAAAGGAAAAGATGGACCTGGATCCGGTAGCTACTCCTGATGAAGAATCGAACATGTGGCTCCTCTGAGCAATTCATCGCAAACACACAAATCCAAATGCACAAACACATAAAACTACCCTCCAAATAAACTATCAATTGTCAGAAATAAAACAATTTATATGAGACAGATTGATTTAATCCTACCTGGATTGTTGATCACTTAGTTTCACTGGAGGTCTCTCTGTGTGGTTCCTATCCTCCAAGTATCACATGTGCACTTGTCCCTTAGCTCAGCATAAAGGCACCATCCCCCATCCAATGATAAACCCCCCAAGGAACCTCCTTTACAGGTGTGAAGAAATTAGGATCAAGTTATCCTAAAATCCACAACGATGTCAATCCAGTGTAGTGTTGATAAAAAGTCAAAGTGAGATTCTGCTTCAACCTCTTGGATAGGTGGATAGTGGGAGGGAGGAACTGACTGAAGGGGAAAGTGTAGGGTTTCACTAGGGGATGAGCTTGTACTGCTCTGGCTAGCTGCTCAGCTCACAGACATAAAGAACCATGACAAGCCTGGCCAATTATAGACCAATTTTCTGGTTATATTTTTGTCTGTTTTTTGTTTTTTTTACGGCTGCCGGGGCTGCGACCATCTGAAGTGTTGCTGCCCTCAGAGACAGGAGGCACACAGCTTCTCTTTCAGCCACTGCCTCCTCTTTCCAACCCCTCCAACCCTCCAGCCATAACCCTGCCTCAGAGATAGCCACAACAGAGCTGCCCTAGCTGCCTGCGGAGGACCGTGGTGGGCTGGGTCTACTGTATCAGGGGACTTGCTGTATGATGGGGAAGGGTGTATTTGAGTCGGGGAAATGATTAGCAAGGAACTCGTGTGCTTGAAGCTTTATCTTGTCTTTTGCTCCTCATGTCAGCTGACTCTTGTGTAGTAGAACACCAGTTGTACATTCAGAAAAGGGCGAAATTATTTAAAACAATTTAAGAAAATCTCTGTTAACCACATTGAGAAGTAATGTTTACTAGATTGCGTGTTGTCAGCCATGTTCCCTGCAGGAGGGGGAAAGAAAGGGGAAGCAGTGGTCTTGTTCTCCAATGGTTTGGTTTTCTCTGTCCATAACTTTCCCTCTCTCTTACTGAAGTTGTCACCTAGCCTGTCAGAATGGCATGTGTCCCTTCCCCCAATAGCTGTCTCAGAACCCCTCTCCCTCGCCTAGTCGGGTCCCTTTTTGGTTTAGATGTCTCTCAGGTCGAGGTGCCTTGCTGATTTCACATGCTTCATTCACTCCACCACCCCCCCCCCCCCCCCCCCTCCCACTTCAACAGGTTTCTTTACCCCCCTCTACTGCAAGAGGAATGCATTGATACCAGATACCGGTAAGTACATTTAAAGTACACAACAGAGTAAACATTAAAACAACATTATGTGGTGGTTGTGTGTTTGCTCAGGGGGAATTGAGACATGCAAAAAAACACATTTCCAATTCACACATGCGTATACGCACTAGTACCGTGCCTTCAGAAACTATTCACTCCCTTTTGACTTTTTCAACATTTTGTTGTGTTACAGCCTGAGTTTATAATGTGGTTTTTGGTCACTGGCCTACACCCAATTCCAAATAATGTCAAAGTGTAATTATATATTTTTACACATTTTAACAAATATATTAAAAATTTAAAGCTGAAATGTCTTGAGTAAATACAGTTGATGTCGGAAGTTTACATACACCTTATCACGCCCTGACCGTAGAGAGCGTTTTTTGTCTCTATTTTGGTTTGGTCAGGGTGTGATTTGGGTGGGCAGTCTAGGTTCTATGTTCAATGATTTTCTATTTCTATGTGTTTGGCCGGGTGTGGTTCTCAATCAGAGGCAGCTGTCTATCGTTGTCTCTGATTGAGAACCATACTTAGGTTGCCTTTTCCCACCTGTCTGTGTGGGTAGTTGTCTATGTGAGGTTGCATGTCTGCACTCAGTGTTTATAGCGTTCACGTTCGTTTGTTATTTTGTGTAGTTTGTTCAGTGTTATTTCTTTATTAAAAGAAGATGGATTATCATCACGGTGCGCCTTGGTCTCCTCTCTACGACGTTCGTGACACACCTTAGCCAAATACATTTATTAAACTCAGTTTTTCACAATTCCTGACATTTAATCCTCGTAAAAATTCCCTGTCTTAGGTCAGTAAGATCACCACTTTATTTTAATAATGTGAAATGTCAGAATAATAGTAGAGAGATTTATTTCAGCTTTTATTTCTTTCATCACTTTCCCAGTAGGTCAGAAGTTCACATACACTCACTTAGTATTTGGTAGCATTGCCTTTAAATTGTTTGAGGAGTCATCTGACTCCTAATAGTCGTAGGTTCAATTCCCGCAGGGTTCACATATACATGAAAAATGATATGTATTCACTGTCAGAATGCAGCATGACTCAAAGCAGGAAGTTGTGTGTTTGAAGGCTCTTGTTGTCTTCTATATCCTGATTTGGGGTTCATGGGGCAAGTCTGTCAATTAAACTTGCCTAATACGACTCACTTGATCAGAAGTTTTTAAAACAATGTTGAATGGCTGTGATGTGGTTTTGCATGTGTTTTCTCATTGTCAGTTCACTTTGACATACCTGCAAAAACAATTGACCTTTAAATCTCAAATATGTTTTGGGAGACTTTACTTTTCTCTATGATGAACTACCTGATTTAGCCAAGGGTCAACATACATTACCTAAATAAATTCCATAACTACTGTCTGGAATGTCTAAGTCTAGAATTAGGAAATAATGGATAATCTCAAGGCTTTTATGTCTAGAGTAGCATCCTCTGTTCCGATTGGCAGAACGTAGACCTTTTTATGTGCGTGTTCTTCAGTCATTCTTTCAGAGTGGAAGAAGGGGAATCTGGAGATTCACTTGTTGCAGTGAGGGATAGGGTTTGTTCTGTTGCCCAACCCACACAGAACTGTAATGCATTTTGATAGGAGGAAAAACACTGCCTAAAGCAACTAGCTCTCACAGTCTCATGTCAGAATTAGACATTCATCCATGTTTCTCAAAACTCTGAATTTGTAAGGTTCGCGTTAAATTTAGGGATTAACTCAGAAATCTTAAGGTTAGGCATTAACTCTGAATGCTGAAGGTAAGTGTTAAGGTTTGAGATAGAAAGTTGTTTTTTTAGCCTATCGCTGGATTGGAACTCTGATTTGGAATCAGAGGCAGATGCTTAAGCCCGTCCACCAGCCCCATCTATAATTCCTGAAACCTACTTGAAGGTAACAGCGCTCGCTGTCCTCAGACATGGATGGACGTTGAATACTGACTTGTATCACGGGTTGACCTGGCTGGCTTAAAGACTCTGAAAGATTTCACTTATGCATTCTTCCAGTGGTGTGTATTCATGGATGACAAAGGAAGCCAGACTTCCCCCAAAAAATTGACCAAGAAAAAAAGAAAAACAGTTATAAAGAAAATGCATCTTTCGTCTCTGTGTTCCGTCATTTTCCTTCAATTCGCAAGAGGCTGAATGTATCTCACTGGAGGAAGCATCCGAGCGAGCGTAGCAGCACACGTCTGCCTCTGTATGTGTCGGAAATCTGTTTGATGCTGTCTGGTCCAAAAGAGTATGACATTGTTTCCGCCCCATAGCATTGAATGCAAGGGAAGCCAGCGAGCATTTGGCCTCCCTTGATAAAAAAAACAAACAGATAAAATAATAGCCAATCAGTGTGGAGATAAACTGAATGAGCTCAACTTTGAATGGTCCTGGCGCACCAAAAAAGTGTCAAGAGATGCCAATTTGGATTTGACATCTCTCCTATCAAATCACATTGAGCGCATACTTCATTGACAGAAACAACTTGAATTGTTGCATCTCGTTGTGTTGTTGTGCACCGGTGGCTAGCTAGCTTAAATTGGCAATTTCCCCTAATTAGCGATGGGTAGAGATACGGATTTGGACGTGTAGTTTTACTTAATTCTCCTTGCTGGCCTGTGATTATATTGGCCATTCATTCATTGTTGTGCCTCTGGCCTGAGAGGATGGCAGTTCAATATGCAGCTAGATGTAGAAGGCTAATGTAACTAACGTAACTAGTTAACGTTGCCCATGAATGGAATTTAGGCTAGCGAGCAAGCATTTTTGCCAGGTACAGTACCCTAGGACAACAAAAACGAAAAGCGTGTAACTGAATGATAGTAACAGAGTGGTAGACCATTTCGTCAACATGAAAGAGAGGAGGATGGCATTGGCATTTCTCTACAAGTAGGGTGAGTCAATATGTTTTTGTACTTGTGCACACGCGCACACACACACACACAGAAATCAGTTTCATGGACAGCCACATCATATTCAGCTTACGTTGATTGGACTAAATTGTTTTATTTTAATTGTCACAGTATTAGACTAAGCATAGTTGATTTGATGATGTTGAAATGTTGAAGTTGAAATGGTGCTGAAACAGCTCCTGTTTTCTTTGCGACTTGTGGTAACTCTCCGTGGTTCTAAATCAATAGTTTATTATGTCGGAAACATGAACTCCCTTGACCATGCTGCAGTTCATGTAACTGGTTGTTACATGCAATATGATTTGTAGATTTCCCCGGACAGAGGTTGCTCTCCGGGTTTGTGATGAAACAAAGGTGTGGTTGAATTTATTCTTCCATTGTGTCTTCTTATGGCCTCGTCCTTAGGCCTGTGTATCACGGTTGCAAGGCATATGAACTAACAGGTTATAGAGCACACAACCCAATTATCACAACACATAGGTTTCCCCTGTGTTTTTACACATGCACCACTACTGCATTCTTCTGAGATTACATTACACTACGGGAAGTAGCTAAGGCGAAGAAAGATGAGAAAATTAACTGAAGGACTTAAACACACAGTACCCAATCTATGGTGGCTGATTCAGAAAAGACATGAAAATGGCATATTTCAAATGTCATGAACTTTATTTGCTGTTGTCAATGTAAACATCCGATTACTGTTGCGGCTCTGTTTGGTGAGTTCTGATATGTTACTACTCAATGCCATTGTTTGGTGTAGATGGAGCTGTTTCGGTGGTCATAGATGAAACCAATGTATCGGTCTGATCCAAAATATGAGATTGAATAGCCAATGTCAGAATATCTACGATGGTTAAATGTCACTATTTTTTACATATTCTAATGGTACCATGTTGGCATGCAAACATTTTTATTACAGTCATCTTTCTACAAAATAATAAATACATATGGTTCATAATATACTTCTATATTTATCCTGTTTTATATACTATACATACTGCCTGCCAGGGTACTTGGCAAATGTAACTGGCTTGTTGCTATGAATACCAGATGCTGTGTGTGTCACGACTTCCACCGAAGGTGGCTCCTCTTCCTGTTCGGGCGGCGCTCGACGGTCGTCGTCACCGGTCTACTAGCTGCCACCGATTCCCTTTTCTTTTTCTGTTGGTAATGTCTGTATTGGTTTCACCTGTTTCTTGTTTGGGGGTTGTTTCAGGGCTATTTAAGCCTTTTATGCCCGCCTGCTTTTGTGCGGGCTTGATTCTCTGTCTTTGTTTGTGGCACTATTGCCTTAAGCTTCACGGTCGTTTTTGTATTGTTTATTGTTTTTGTCGGCGTCATCCTAAATAAAAGGAGTATGTACGCTCAACACGCTGCGCTTTGGTCTAGTTCTTTCGACGGCCGTAAGATGTAGGGGTTTTTCTATAGTAATTTCCAGGTGATAAGCACAAATAAACACACGGTATAACACTGTCAAGTCTGTTTTCACGACTTCCTGGGCTGGTCAAAAGGAGTCAGGGGTTAAGAGGTCAAAGATCCTGGGTCAGCGGTCAAAGGACAGCGTCCTGGAGGTTGCTCACTGCCATCCTCCTGAGGGCCTTTCCGGACACTTCCAGCGGGTTCTCCAGTGATTCCGGCCTGACGTTCTTCCTGGAAGCCTTCTCCAGCATGTGACTGGCCTCCTTCAGGGCTTTCTCTGTCCTCCGAGCCTTCTCTGTCTTCTCTACCCTCAGGGCTTTTCCCTGCTGGAACCCTTGGGTCAGCTTGGCCTCTTCCCCAAGTAATCCTCCTGTTGACATGTTAGATTTGCTCTGATCCTCTTCGAGGCACTCTGCCCTCCTCAGACGCAGCCTCTTTTTGCCGGTCTCCTGCTGGAACGGGCCGGCCGCTTGGCATACGCTCTCCTCGCCATGTGGTGCTAGCGCCTGCTGGGCCTGAGCTTTGGCACTGATGGGAAAAGAGGCAGAGGGAGAGACTGGTTTGCTTCTAGGAGGAGGATGGAGGTCTTTAATGGTAGAGCCAATATCTTCTGAGGGCCTGCCTCCTGTGTATCTCTGGATTGGGTTGGCATGAGCAAGCTCCGCTCTCAGAACCTTCTGCTGCCGCTGGACTCTGGGTGCTGTTTCAGTCAGGGGCAGGGGACGTGGGGATGGGGTGGAGACACACTCTGCCGCACCCTTAACCAGTTCTGGTCTCTCTCCTCTCACCCCACAGGCCTTCACCTTCCTGGGGCAGGGTTGGTCCCCCACCATAGTGTCCAGTTTGCGGGAAGCAGCCTTGGTCTCCAGCCCAATCCTCTTCATCTTCTGTCTCTGGGCCTTCTGTACCTCCCTGGGCAGCTCCAGAGGGGCCAGCTTCAGAGGCCGCCGATGGGGCAGGTTCTCCCCCTCCCTTGCTCTGGACGAGCCAGGCAGGGAAGACCTGGACAGGAAGGAAGGAAGGAAGTTAGGAAGGAAGGAAGGAATGAAGGAACGAACAAATGAACGATTGCGTTAATGAATTATTTATTTTTTTACAAATGTAAAATACATGTATAGCTGCCTCAGCCAAGTGAGCCAACAGTACACAATACATACCTGACTAGGAGCGAGGAGTCTCTCTGGGTGGCAGGGCCCTCTTGGCCGAGCATTGGCAGCATGGCAGAGCCAGTCTTAAGCGGACCCACCATCACCACCTCCTCTTCCCCTCCCTGTGTGGCTGACAGATGGAGTTTAGGTGTTTTGGAATTACATACATTTTTAGAGGCTAGACGGTGGTTCTGGCCGGTGAGATTCATCATGGTATTTTTAGCCTGAGAGGTCAGCAGGTCTTCTGGTCGGGGCAAGACCTGTGACAAAACACACATAGCTCACAAATTAATATCACTCACTTGCTTACATTACATGAATATCTAACATTGCCAGGCAACACTGAAAAGCCAACAGATGAAATTATAGCATAGTATTGAATACTTATAAAGTAGACCCATCAATTTTATAGTCCCGTACCCCTTCAAACATTCAACCTCCAGCTGCGTAGCCCCTCTAGCACCAGGGCACTCTCAAATTTTGTTTTTTGCCATCATTGTATGCCTGTAAACAACACACTATACTATACATTTATTAAACATAAGAATGAGTGTGTGTTTTTTTCACATCCCGGCTCGTGGGAAGTGACAAAGATCTCTTATAGAAACAGGGCACAAATAATAATAATCAATAATTTTTCTCTTTATTTAACCATCTTACATATAAAACCTTATATGAAAATTGTGAATAACTCACCACAGGTTAATGAGAAGGGTGTGCTTGAAAGGATGCACATAACTCTGCAATGTTGAGTTGTATTGGAGAGTCTCAGTCCTAAATAATTTTCCACACACAGTCTGTGTCTGTATTTAGTTTTCATGCTAGTGAGGGCCGAGAATCCACTCTCACATAGGTACGTGGTTGCAAAGGACATCAGTGTCTTAACAGCGCAATTTGCCAAGGCAGGATACTCTGAGCGCAGCCCAATCCAGAAATCTGGCAGTGGCTTCTGATTAAATTAAATTTTCACAGAACCGCTTGTTGCAATTTTGATGAGGCTCTCTTGTTCAGATATCGGTAAGTGGACTGGAGGCAGGGCATGAAAGGGATAACAAATCCAGTTGTTTGTGTCATCCGTTTCGGGAAAGTACCTGCGTAATTGCACACCAAACTCACTCAGGTTCTTCGCTATATCACATTTGACATTGTCCGTAAGCTTGAGTTCAATTGCACACAAAAAAATCATACAATGATGGAAAGACCTGTGTGTTGTCCTTGTTAATGCAGACAGAGAAGAGCTCCAACTTCTTAATCATAGCCTAAATTTTTCGCACATGGAGTATAGTTGTAGAGAGTCCCTGTAATCCTAGATTCAGATCATTCAGGTGAGAAAAAGCATCACCCAGATAGGCCAGTCATGTGAGAAACTCGTCATCATGCACGCGGTCAGACAAGTGAAAATGATGGTCAGTTAAGGAAACTTTAAGCGTGTCTCTCAATTTAAAAAAATGTGACAATACTTTGCCCCGTGATAACCAGCGCACTTCTGTATGTAAAATACACGAGAGTTCAGGGGCCTTGCTTTAACAAAGTTAACAACAATTTTCACTGTAGTGTCCAAAACGTCTTTCAAGCTGGCAGGCATTCCCTTGGCAGCAAGAGCCTCTCGGTGGATGCTGCAGTGTACCCAAGTGGCGTCGGGAGCAACTGCTTGCATGCCACTCCACTGTGTCTCCCTGTCATGGCTTTTGCGCCAACAGTCCAGATACAAACATGAGCAGCAGCTACGTTTGGACCATTAATGGAATTCCCGCGAGAGTGTAATGGTTTCGAATTGGATGTTAATTATTTGACTAGGCTACCTGTATTTGACATTGTGTTGTTATTTCGCTGAACACTAGATAGTTTAATTTTATTTTGGGCAGTGAAACGAGGCTACTCAGGCGAGAAAAAAACATCACTCAAATGTATAGCCCCGTAAAAATATATTCATAAATTGAAAATGTGAAGAAAAAAAGTGGAAAAAAATATATATTAATAATAATTATGTTGTTATTTTTAAATGTGAATCACATTTTGATTTGGCATACCCCCGACGGCATTGTGCGTACCCCTTGGTACTCCCAGGTATTCCCAGTTTGGGAATACCTGCCTTAGAGGTATTGTCATACTGTCTGCTTTGTATACTCGTTGTAAATGTCTTGAGTCCAACAATCCACTGCAGATTTCCACAAAGATAACCAATTTAACGCTTCAACTCATTCAAAACCATTGGCATAGGAATGGAACATTCAAAATGGAATGATTGTTCAATAAAAAAAACTCGATATCAATAATGAGACCTCAATATTCGCATTAGTTTTATGTGGAAAATGTGATATTCTTAGTTGATTTCTCATAAAGACTGTTAAAGTATAGCTCATAAATAATTTGTATAACATTAAACAAATTAATCAGCAAATTAATCAGAATAGCCATCTCCTGAAGATAGTAGTTAAATCTAAACCTAGAATATAACTGAATATCACAGGAACTGATGCAAACATTGTACACATTTAACCAATCATTTCTGCCTCTTCTACATAGTGTCATTCACTCCTGAGAAGGTTATAGACCGCATATAACAAGCAATGCCTGATCATTTCACTGCATGTGTACACTAATAAGCATCATACAATGCGTCCTACTGCCAATAAACACTGAGTTTACAAAACATTATATACACTGAGCTCTTTCCATGACATAGACTGACCAGGTGAATCCAGGTGAAAGCTATGACCCCTTATTGATGTCGCTTGTTAAATCCACTTCAATCAGTGTAGATGAAGGGGAGGAGACAGGTTAAAGAAGGATTTTCAAGCCTTGAGACAATTGAAACATGGATTGTGTGTGTGTGCCATCCAGAGGGTGAATGGGCAAGACAAAAGATTTAAGTGTCTTTAAAATGGGTATGGTAGTAGGTGCCAGGCGCAACGGTTGTGTCAAGAACTGCAACGCTGATGGGTTTTTCACGCACGGTTGTAACGTCCTGACCAGAGTTATTATCTGTTTTGCTTGTTTAGTGTTGGTCAGGACGTGAGCTGACCAACAGCGGTCATCCAGCCAACTTGATACAACTGGGGGAAGCATTTGAATCAACATGGGCCAGCATCCCTGTGGAACACTTTCAACACCTTGTAGAGTCCATGCCCCGATGAACTGAGGCTGTTCAGAGTGCAAAAGGGGGGAGTGCCTCAATATTAGGAAGGAGGTCCTAATGTTGGGGGGGGATAACTCAGTGGCAATGTATAGATCCCAATAAGACACAACTAGGAAGAGCGGTTCTTATGTTTGGGGTATACTCAGTGTATATGTATAATCCCAATAAAACACAATAGGAAGGAGGTTCCTAATGTTTGGTATACTCAGTGTATATGATAATCCAATAAGACACAACTAGGAAGGAGGTCCTAATGTTTGGTATACTCTGATGTATGTAGTATAATCCCAATAAGACACAACTAGGAAGAGGGTCCTAATGTTTGGTAACTCAGTGTATATGTTTAATCCCAATAAGACACAAGTAGGAAGATGGTTCTAATGTTTGGTATACTCAGTGTGTATATGTTTAATCCCAATAAAACACAAGTAGGAAGATGGTTCTAATGTTTGGTATACTCAGTGTATATGTATAATCCCAATAAGACACAACTAGGAAGATGGTCCTAATGTTTGGTATACTCAGTGTATATGTTTAATCCCAAAAGACACAACTAGGAAGAGGGTCTAATGTTTGGTATACTCAGTGTATATGTTAATCCCAATAAGACACAACTAGGAAGGAGGTCCTAATGTTTGGTATACTCAGTGTATATGTATAATCCCAATAAGACACAAGTAGGAAGATGGTTCTAATGTTTGTGATACTCAGTGTATATGTATAATCCCAATAAGACACAACTAGGAAGGAGGTTCTAATGTTTGGATACTCAGTGTATATGTATAATCCCAATAAGACACAAGTAGGAAGATGGTCTAATGTTTGGTATACTCAGTGTATATGTATAATCCAATAAGACACAACTAGGAAGGAGGTCTAATGTTTGGTATACTCAGTGTATATGTTTAATCCCAATAAGACACAACTAGGAAGATGGTCCTAATGTTTGGTATACTCAGTGATATGTATATCCCAATAAAAACACAGTAGGAAGATGGTTCTAATGTTTGGTATACTCAGGTTATATGTTTAATCCCAATAAGACACAACTAGGAAGATGGTCTAATGTTTGTATACTCAGTGTATATGTATAATCCCAATAAGACACAAAGTAGGAAGAGGTCTCTATGTTGGTATACTCAGTGTATATGTATATATCCAATAAGACACAAAGTAGGAGATGGTTCTAATGTTTGGTATACTCAGTGTATATGTTTAATCCAATAAGACACAAGTAGGAAGATGGTTCTAATGTTTGATACTCAGTGTATATGTATAATCCCAATAAAACACAACTAGGAAGATGGTTCTAATGTTTTTGTATACTCAGTGTATATGTTTAATCCCAATAAGACACAACTAGGAAGGAGGTCTTCTAATGTTTTGGTATACTCAGTGTATATGTATAATCCCAATAAGACACAAGTAGGAAGATGGTTCTAATGTTTGGTATACTCAGTGTATATGTATAATCCCAATAAAACACAACTAGGAGAGGGTTCTAATGTTTGGTATACTCAGTGTATATGTAATATCCCAATAAAACACAACTAGGAAGAGGGGTTCTAATGTTTGGTATACTCAGTGTATATGTATAATCCCAATAAAACACAACTAGGAAGAGGGTTCTAATGTTTGGTATACTCAGTGTATATGTTTAATCCCAATAAGACACAACTAGGAAGGAGGAAGTGATGATGATATACATCTATAATACTCACAGGTTTGACAAATTCCTCTAGCTTGAATTGTTGCCGAATCATTTCTTCCCTGAGAGAGTCCAGGAGGAAAGGCTGTTGTTGTTTTCACTTCCCGTGCTATGTCCAGCACTGGGCTGAAAGCAGGGGTTGGGATAACACTACAGTAAAAGGCAGGGCAGGCAGGTAGGCTTTAGTTGCTTGCTGACTGGCTATAAGATCATTAGGAGGATTAGGGTCAGCGGGCAGCAGGGTCATCTGTAATGATCCCAAATCCAGCTCAGGGACACCTGGAGAGAACCATGAAGGTAGTGGTTTAATACAGAGTCAGGGTGATGGTACTAGACAGCAGTTTGCAATCCAGCC
Source organism: Salvelinus sp. IW2-2015 (assembly GCF_002910315.2). Lineage (NCBI taxonomy): Eukaryota > Metazoa > Chordata > Actinopteri > Salmoniformes > Salmonidae > Salvelinus > Salvelinus sp. IW2-2015. The sequence goes on from NC_036870.1 coordinate 15,330,748, forward strand.
TGGGGACTGGTACTGGTTTGATCGTTGATAACAGTTAGTCAACATGTAGCAGACCGGGGTAGTGTGTCAATGGCTCCTCATGCAGGGTAGTTTATCAAGTGCAGTTTTCACTCTTTAATAACTTATTGATTAAAGCCTATTGATTAGAACAAGACATGAGATCTTATGGCATTTTGTTCAAATCAAATTCATTTAGGAGTGAATCATAATGAATGGGGACTGTTAGTGTGGTGTTATCACCACTAGATGTTGCCAGAGGCTACTGAAGTTGATCTGAATTGCGGATCTCTCTGTGTGATTTATCTCACTGCATCACTGGATAGAAGTGTAGTCGTGATTCCAGAGATATGGGTTTGGAGAACTTCAGAGGAAGCTCGGGACGTGTACGTGATGTAGTCTGTCAGTATATAAAATATCCTAGCGCTTGATTCAATCTGTATCGTTATAGTGCAAAAAAAATGTAAAGGTAATTTCCCATTGAGCCGACATACGCAGAGCTTACCATGAATGCAGTCTCTGCTAACACGGGAACATTGCCTTTACGTATCAATCATGCTGTAACGCAGAACTTCAGTGCAACGGATTGAATCGAGAATTAATTTCTATATAATCTGATAGAGGGAGATGAGTTGTCTCTCTGACAGCAGGCTACAGTGTATTGTGTGTGTGCCACTATGCATGGGAGTAATATAGGTTCGAACAGTGAAAGTGTCTGTGATCCTGTTGTAATCGGTAGCCTATTGCATATGGCATGCAGTTACCTACTCACATTCCTGTGTAAATCTATTTGGACAGGTTAGATTAGACGTGAGACTCTAGTGTGCTGCCTGCAGGAGTTCCTGTATCTCTACATCAGTCTCAAACAGCAGTAAGTTTGTACATTATTTTCCTCCAGTTTACCTAAATGTGACTTTTATTAATTGTCAACAAGGGGGTGTAGATCTTTGCAGGGGCGTGGTCCTGGGTGGGCGTAGACCCACACACTTGGGAGCAAGGCCCACCCAATCAGATTGGGCAAAAAAGACATGTATGCTCTACTTGTCAGTGTTCCATACGGGGCAAGAGTTGTCTTTTTACCTGTGCACAGCACTTGACTTGGGCAGGAGCTCACAAGAACTGAGTACCGGCACCTAAAATGTTCCTGCACCTCTTATAGAATATTTGCTAAAAAGTATTGAGCATTTCCTGCATCTAAATATAAAAGGTGCCGGCACCTCTGTCAGTCCAAGTCAAGCCCTGGCCTGAACATGCATACACCATCAGATAGAATTCATATTTAAGCAGCAGGGAGGGGGTGGAAAACTAAAGGGATATACACTCAGTATACCAAACATTAGGAACACCTTCCTAATATTGAGTTGTACCCCCCACCCCTTTTAGCCCTCAGAACAGCCTCAATTCATCAGGGCCTCGAAAGCGTTCCACAGGGATCCTAGCCCATGTTGACTCCAATGCTTCCCACAGTCGTGTCAAGTTGGCTGGATATCCTTTGGGTGGTGGACCATTCTTGATACACAAGGGAAACTGTTGAGCGTGAAAAAACCAGCAGCGTTGCAGTTCTTGACACAAACTGGTGCGCCTCGCACCTATTACCATACCCCGTTCAAAGGCACTTACATTTGCTGCGTTGCCCATTCACCCTCTGAATGGCAGATATACACAATCCAAGTCTCAATTGTCTCAAGGCTTAAAAATCCTTCTTTAACCTGTCTCCTCCCCTTCATCTGCACTGATTGAAGTGGCATCAATATGGAATAATAGCTTTCACCTGGATCCACCTGGTCAGTCTTTGTCATGGAAAGAGCAGGTGTTCTTAATGTTTGTATACTCAGTAATAAAAGTAGTTATAATAATACATTTTATTTGTCAGATGTCTTTCAGGACACTCAAGGATGTCTTACATAAAATATAGTGCTGTACATTATATATATTTAATTTAGGCCTATGTAAATGAATTTGAATTATGCTTCATTATTTACCATGAAAAAAACCCAGTAAAAACAAAATTACTCATGAATTCCAAAATAATGGGCAGGTTGTGACACGTGTCACTTCGCTCTGATACCATGTGCAGTAAACCGTAGCTATCGCTGTGTAGACTAGATTACACTTTGTAGGCTACTCACCATTAGCTAACTAGTGAGTGGTGAGCTAAGTGGAAAATCATTTTTTCAAGAGACACTGTATAGAGGATGCTGGAGCATTTGCCAAGTTATTTGATATCAGTGATTTCGCCATGAAGGACCTCCAGTCCCCCTCTATCAATCACTGATTGCATTGATCTAATCGAGGGCCTTAAAGACAGTTTCAGTACATTCAGATTCAATGATCACCACTACATTTTTATTCAACACTTTTAGAAATCATGAAACGCGCTTCTCCACTTCGACCATCAGTCCAGTGTAATTAATAAAGTTATTTCAATTTATGCTCCGATGTGCCTCACAAGTAATAGGCTACAACAATTGACCTCTGACCAGTCTTATTGTCACGCCCTGGCCTTAGTATTCTTTGTTTTCTTTATTGTTTTAGTTAGGTCAGGGTGTGACATGGGGTATGTTTGTGTTTTTGTCTTGTCTTGGGTGGTTGTAGTGTCTAGGGGGATTTTGTTAGAGTGTATGGGTTTGTGTTGAGTGAATGTTTCTAGGGAAGTCTATGGTTGAGTGAATGTGTCTAGCTATGTCTATGGTTGCCTGAGTGGTTCTCAATCAGAGACAGATGTTTTTCATTGTCTCTGATTGGGAGCCATATTTAAGGTGGCCATAGGCATCATGTATTTGTGGGTAATTGTCTATGTTTAACGTAAGTAGCTTGTGTGTGCACTTTCGTTTGTAGCTTCACGATCGTTTGTTGTTTTGTTTAGTTTGTATAAGTGTTTCGTTTCGTGTTCATCTTCGTCATTAAAATAAAGAGAAGATGTATTCATATCCCGCTGCGCCTTGGTCCGTCTCTCCACACGATCGTGACACTTATCATATACATTACCGGTCAAAAGTTTTAGAACACCTGCTCAATCAAGGGTTTTCTTTATTTTTACCATTTTCTACATTGCAGAATAATAGTGAATACATCAAAACTATGAAATGACACATATGGAATCATGTAGTAACCAAAAAAGTGTTAAACATATCAAAATATATTTTAGACTTCAAATAGCCACCATTTGCCTTGACAGCGTTGCACACTCTTGGCATTCTCTCAACCAGCTTCACCTGGAATTATTTTCTAACAGTCTTGAAGGAGTTCCCACATATGCTGAGCACTTGTTGGCTGCTTTTCCTTCACTCTGCGGTCCGACTCATCCCAAACCATCTCAGTTTGGTTGAGGTCGGGGGATTGTGGAGGACAGGTCATCTGATCCAGCACTCCATCACTCTTCTTCTCAGTAAAATAGCCCTTACATTTACATTTGACATTTTAGTCATTTAGCAGACGCTCTTATCCAGAGCGACTTACAGTAGAGTGCATACATTTTTTTACATACTGAGACAAGGATATCCCTACCGGCCAAACCCTCCCTACCGGCCAAACCCTCCCTAACCCGGACGACGCTATGCCAATTGTGCGTCGCCCCACGGATCTCCCGGTTGCGGCCGGCTGCGACAGAGCCTGGGCGCGAACCCAGCCCAGCCTGGGCGCGAACCCAGAGACTCTGGTGGCGCAGCTAGCACTGCGATGCAGTGCCCTAGACCACTGCGCCACCCGGGAGACGACAGCCTGGAGGTGTGTTGGGTCATTGCCCTGTTGAAAAACAAATGACAGTCCCACTAAGCCCAAACCAGATGGGATGGCGTATTTCTGCAGAATGCTGTGGTAGCCATGCTGGTTAAGTGTGCCTTGAATTCTAAATAAATCACTGAGTGTCACCAGCAAAAAACACCCCCACACCATAATATCTCCTCCTCCATGCTTTACGGTGGGAACCACACATGCAGAGATCATCCATTCACCCACACCGCGTCACACAAAGACGGCGGTTGAACCAAAAATCTTACATTTGGACTCCAGACCAAAGGACAGATTTCCACCGGTCTAATGTCCATTGCTCGTGTATCTTGGCCCAAGCAAGTCTCTTCTTATTGGTGTCCTTTAGCAGTGGTTTCTTTGCTGCAATTCGACCATGAAGGCCTGATTCACGCAGTCTCCTCTAAACAGTTGATGTTGAGATGTGTCTTGAACTCTGTGAAGCATTTATTTCGGCTGACATTTCTGAGGCTGGTAACTCTGAGAGTTTCACCATAGCGCTTGATGGTTTTTGTGACTGCGCAAATTTCTTGACATTTTCTGAATTGACTGACCATGTCTTAAAGTAATGATGGACTATTGTTTCTCTTTGCTTATTTGAGCTGTTCTTGCCATAAAATGGAATTGGTCTTTTACCAAATAGGGCTGTCTTGTCATGTCACAACCTCCTACCTTGTCACAACACAACTTATTGGCTCAAACGCATTAAGAAGGAAAGAAATTCCACAAATGAACTTTTAACGAGGCACACCTGTTAATTGAAACGCATTCCAGGTGACTACCTCATGAAGCTGGTTGAAAGAATGCCAAGAGTGTGGAAAGCTGTCATCAAGACAAAGGGAAAGGGGGATACCTAGTCAGTTGTACAACTGGATGCCTTCAACTGAAATGTGTCTTCCGCATTAAACCCAACCCCTCTGAATCAGAGAGGTGCGGGGGGGCTGCCTTAATCGACATCCACGCCTTCGGCACCCGGGGAACAGTGGAAGGGTGGTTTTTTGAAGAATCTCAAATATAAAATATATTTAGATTTGTTTAACACTTTTTTTGATTACTACATGATTACATATGTGTTATTTCATAGTTTTGATGTCTTCACTATTCTACAATGTAGAAAATAGTAAAAATTAAGAAAAACCCTTGAACGAGTAGGTGTTCTAAAACTTTTGACCGGTAGAATAGCCTAGCTGAAGAGTTTTGGAAATAGATCTTTGCCCTGTGCTTCTCCACCCATTTGCTATAGTTAGGCCCTATAAACTATTGTTCATTGCACTCGATTTGCATTTTGACTCATAAAGTGATCTCGAGCAAGAAAAGGTTGGTGACCACGGTTCTAGTCTTAATAGGCTACAGCTGCCTATTGTGATTATTACTGTTATATCAGAGCATTATGTTCTAGTCTCATAATCTATTCATTATAGGCCTATGGGGTATTATGTGTAGATCTATGTGAGTCGCATGTTAAATGCAAAATTTGTAAAATTTGATTTACATACTGTCGACCTACATGACTATTTGGTCTGTATTGCGAAGTCACACGTTAGTTGTGTGTGTGATCAATTACAGTAGGGTATAGAGTAGGCTTTTATGGTAATTTAATGAGTGCCCAAATTTTGTCCCACCAAGATTTTTGCTGGCCTTGCCATCATTGTATGTCTGCCTACGCCACAGATTTTTGTTTTCATGAATTCTCACATTCCGGTGGTTTTCTGCCAGCTGGTAGAGTCAGTTTTGCTCCCAAACCTTGTCATTCATGCGCCACACACCTACTCCACCTTCCCTGTTAGTCATTCATGTATTCACTAATTTCCCAAATAATCCTACTTAAATTAACATTTGTCTCTGTTGCACCATCAGCACCTGCTTGCTGGTATATAAAAACCCCTCCTCCATCCAGAGGAAACATGGCTCTGCTTAGATGATCATTTGAGCTGTGGTGAAATGACAGGCTTGATGTTGAACAGAGAGCATCACCACCGCCCCACCAGGCTTTGAACAGAGGGCCACGATGCAATGCCACTCCAACGCCCCTCCACCCAGGCTGTTGTTATTGTCCTCCTCCATCCATAACGTCCGTGGCTCTGGCAGTGTAATTATCATGGTGTGGGATGAGGAGGAAGACACAATAAGAACAGGGGCTGGATAAATAGGACTGCAGTGATCACCACGCTCTGCACTGCAGAGATCCCACCTGCTGAAAAAGGGCATGGGAACATCCAGTGGTAGAACACAGGCCTCTTTCTTGAGCACTGCTCATTTCTCTGTCTGTCAGCGTCCTCTTTCCGGCACCCCCTCCTGCATCTCAATGCCTAGACTTTGGCTTAGCGGGCTAATGTGCTCTTCTAGTGTGTGGGAGACCTGGGTTTGAACCCCTTCTGTAAACACCACCCACATAAGCACACACACACACACACATAAGCACACACACACACACAGAGCACAGTATACATTCATGCGCATCTTCCCCAGACATTGACAGCTACGTCCAGATATAGACCTATAGTGCAATTTACAGCCTGTGTCTGTATTTCCCCGTCATTACACACACCTTCACTGAGGCAGGACGAGTTCTCAGTCTGTCTCTGTGGGTCATTTACATTTCACACCACGCTTGGGGAACTTTGCTCCTGATTTCTTTCTGTGTAATAAGGTGACTTTCTCAATACTTTTCCACCCATCTCCTCTGCACCCAGACGTTGTATTAGACAAGTATCGGCCTCCTGTGGCATTTCAGCACAACAGTTAATCTCTTTAGTGTTTGGTGTGAATTAAAATCAATTCGATAGTTGTCTTGTGCTTTAATTACGAGCACACACAGGTTTATTCCAGTTTCTCTTTATAATCACAGAAAGGATAGAGAGGAACGGAGGATTAAGTCAGTGAGTAAGATCCCCACTCACATTTTTATCCAGTCGAAATCAGATTCCTCTAGGTCATTCTGAATCTTACTTGGCTCAAAGTGTCTTGTATTTTGATCAGTGTAGACGTCTGGGGTCAATCTCTCTTGGCTAGAGATGTTCTAACTCGCTTCACATCTCCATTAGCCAACACTAAAATGACTTTTTAAGCCCCACTATCTATCTGGAAGCCTTAAATAAATATGAGCTTCAGTTTGTTTTTGAGCTTCAAATGAGATACCGATCACAAGATTAATTAATTAATAACTTCTTCTTGGAGTAAAATGTAATTGCCCCAACAGGCAAGGTTGTGAACTCAAGTATTTTAACTAATGTGTCTTGTTAAGGAATTAATTTGGAAATGTATGAGTTTGTAGACTGGTTCCTGTATAGTCTTGATACAGTGTAGTCTGTTATGGGATGAATAGTAAATACTGTACCTTGGCTATATCAGTGGGATGTGGCCACAGTGTTGGTAGTTGACATACAGTATACAGCAGTGTTGTTAGTAGTGGAATGGTGGGGTTACAGTAGTGGTGGGTTTAGAGTAGTGTTGGGTGGGGTTAGAGTGGTGGTGGGGTGGGGTTAGAGTAGTGGTGGGGTGGGGTTAGAGTGGTGGTGGGGTGGGGTTAGAGTGTGTGGTGAGGTGGGTTTGAGTGGTGGTGTGGTAGAGTAGCTTTGGGGTGGGGTTAGAGTGGCGTTGGGATTGGGTTAGAGTGGCGTTGGGGTGGGGTTAGAGTTGTGGTGTGGTGGGGTTAGAGTGGTGGTGTGTGGGGTTTAGAGTGGTGGTGGGGGGCTAGAGTAGTGGTGGGGTGGGTTAGAGTAGTAGTGGTGGGGTTATAATAGTGTTTGGGTGGGGTTAGAGTGGGGTGGTGTGGGTGGTGTTAGAGTGTGGTGGAGTGGGGTTGGAGTGGTGGTGGAGTGGGGTTGGAGTGGTGGTGGGTGGGTTAGAGTGGTGGTGGGGTGGGGTTAGAGTGGTGGTGGTGGGGTTAGAGTGGTGGTTGGGGTGGGGTTAGAGTGGGTTGGTGGGGTGGGGTGGGGTTAGGAAGTCGGCGGTGGTTGTGTGTGGGGTTAGATGTGGTTTGGTGGTGGGTGGTGGGGAGGGTGTGGTGGTGGGTTAGAGTAGTGATGGAGTGGGGTTAGATCGTGGGGGGGTTATGGGGTTATAGTGGTGGGATGAGTGTGGTTAGATTAGGGGTGGGGTTAGAGTGGTGTTGTGGTGGTGGAGGGGGTTAGGGTAGTGGTGTGGAAGGGTTAGAGTGGTGGTGGGGTGGGGTTAGAGTAGTGGTGTGGTGGGGTTTGTTTAGTGATGGGGGGGGTTAAGCTAGTGGTGGGGTGGGTCTGAGAGTGGATGGGTGGGGGTTAGAGTGGTGGGGTGGGTGGGGTCTAGGTGTGGTGGCGGGGTGGGTTAGAGTGGTGGGGTGGTAGATGGTGGGGTTGGGTTAGAGTAGTGGTGGGTGGGGTTAGAGTGGTGGTGGGGTGGGTGTGGGTGGGTTTAGAGGGGTTGGTGGGGTGGGTTAGAGTGGTGGTGGGGTGGGGTTACCGTGAGTGTGGGGTGGGTTAGAGTGGTGGTGGGGTTAGAGTGGGGGGTGGGTGGGGTTAAGAGTGGTCGTGGGGTTAGAGTGGGGGGTGGTAGAGTGTGGTGGGGTTAGAGTGGTGGTGGGGTTAGAGTGGTGGTGGGGTGGGGTTTTGAGTGGTGGTGTGGTGGGGTTAGAGTAGCGTTGGGTGGGGTTAGAGTGGCGTTGGGATTGGGTTAGAGTGGCGTTGGGTGGGGTTAGAGTTGGTGGTGTTGTGGGTTAGAGTGGTGGTGGGGCTGGGGGAAGTGGTTGTGGGTGGGTTTAGAGTAGTATGGGGTGGGTTATAATAGTGTTTTGGGTGGGGTTAGAGTGGGGGTGGTTGCTGGGGTGGTTAGAGTGGTGGTGAGTTGGGGTGGAGTAGGTGTGGGTGGGGTTAGAGTAGTGGTGAGTGGGTTTAGATTGGTGGAGGGTGTGGGGTAGAGTGTGGTGGTGGGTGGGGTTAGAGTGTGGTGGGGTGGGGTTTAGAGTGGTGGTGTCGAGTGTTGTTGCGGGTAGAGCTATGATGGAGTGGGGTTAGATTAGTGGGGGTTATGGGTTATATTAGTGGTGAGTGTGGTTAGATTAGGGTGGGGTAGATGGTGTTTGTGGTGGTGGAGTGGGTTAGTAGTGGTGTGGAAGGGTTAGAGTGGTGGTGGGTGGGGTTAGAGTAGTGGTGTGTGGGGGTTGTTTAGTGATGGGGTGGGGTTAGAGTAGTGGTGGGGTGGGTTAGAGTGGTGGTGGTGGGGTTAGCGTGTGGTGGCGGTGGGGTAGGTGGTGGTGGGGTGGGGTAGAGTGTGGTGGGGTGGGGTTAGAGTGTGGGGGGTGGGGTAGAGTGGCGTGTGATGGGGTTAGAGCGGTGTTGGGGTGGGTTAGAGTAGCGGTGGGTGGGGTTAGAGTAGTGGTGTGGTGGGGTTAGAGTAGTGGTGTGGTGGGGTTAGCAGTAGTGGTGTGGTGGGGGTTAGAGTAGTGGTGTGGTGGGTTAGAGGTAAGTGGTGGTGGTGGGGTTTGAGTATGGTTGGTGGCGTTGAGTGGCGGTGGGTGGGGAGTGGTGGTGGGTTGGGGTTAGACGTAGTGGTGTGGTGGGGTTAGAGTGGCGGTTGGGTGGGGAGTGGTGGTGTGGTGGGTATACCTTACATTTACATTTGTTTTACAGTAGTAGTGTTGGAATAGATTTACAGTAATATAAGACCAGACAGACCAGAGTCAGAGGGTTTGGGGCTTGTGAGAAGGAGGCTCATAGTTTTTATTCCAGTGGTGTCATTGCTTCACCCAGGTCACCTGACCAGGAAGTCACCACACCAAATCATGCACACACAAAAAATGAAAACATGAACATAAATGGTTGTTTACTCTCTCAACAAGTTCCTCTTTCCCATTTATTGAAAAGAGAAAGCCCATATCACTGCATGTATTGACATTAGGAGTGAAATTTGTTTTCCAAAACTGTGAAACAAAAATGTTCATTGGGTCAATTTGGTCATTTGTTGAACCAAATTGATATAACATTGTCATTTGGAGATGGTATGCATTTATCATTTTCATCATTTTCAAATAAACATGGTACATTGGCATTTGTTCGTCAGACCTAAAAAAATTAAAATAATATTATATTGCAAAGGAAGGATAATTTTTTTTATTAAAGAAATTAGAGATATTAAGAAAAAGTAACATGGAATCATACAAATAACCCAACAGCCTTCTAGAGTTTATCATGACACAGATAGTTAGTTACTTGTGCAATATGTGTGTCTTTGTCCCAGTGATAGGAGAACTTGACACTGTGAACATCTGGACAGATAGAGATCTGGCCAGCACATGGAGATATCTGCCACATTAAACCCCAGGCATCAGGAGGACGTACAGAATCCAGAACGATCGACCAGTAACCATCTCAATCCAGATCAGCCAAGCCATACAGGTACTATCTCTGTTTCTGGCTGCACAGCTTGGAGGTAAACATATCATTTCAAGAGAGCGGGGATAACTCAACAACTAATATAAAGGCTGACACCAACAATCAATTTATTTCGTACAATGTATTTTATATCGTTCTTAACAAACATTTATCTGTTGACTCACTCAGCATTAATCCATGCATGTTAATATGGCACATTTCATGGCAGTAACAATTATTGTTTTACTCATTTTAATCATTGTACATCATTATCATGTTGGCATCACCTCACTATGGCATGATCAGTCATTAAAATGCTGGTATGCACTTTATACAAATACAATTACAGAGATGTATTGAATATATGCAATACTGACTCATAATCGATAAAAATGGCTTTAACATTGACTCCCAACCCTTAATATCCATGTGCATGTCCACCAGTGACACCAAGAAAACACTAATGTGGTATCTTAGCAAAAATGTAAAAGAATGAATTTTCCAGCTATACCAAATCATTCTCCTCAATAATTGGACAAACCTAGAACCTGCGGCAATTCTGCCTAAATAAATTATTTGGACGTTGTAAATAAGCTGGATTGTGTCTGTGTGGTTTGCCGAAAAAAAATAACATTTTTGCTTTGGTTTGTATTTGTATGAAGCTACATGAATCCTTAGAGATGGCGACATATTTTATAAGGAAAAGGGTTGGATTTATTTCTCAGATGTAAAATGTGCCTACATGTATAGAAACATTGAAATATCGTTTCTTAAAGGCACATATTCTAAAATGTGTAAAAATGCTAACGCATCGGAGCTGTGGAAAGGCCGTTTTATTCCAAAGGATGAAAACGTACAATATATGATATAAAGTACTGTATATTTACATGTGTATTCCTGGGGTCATCTGAACATTCTAGAACCTTGGATGTTAATGTTACAATATTTTTTGTTATTCTCATTCAAGACAGACACAAGCTATGTTTCCATTAACTTGTCCAGGGATTTTTTGTCGATATTTAGAAAGTTCGCATAGAAAATATTGTTTGTGTGACAGTTGTCTGCTAGGGTGCGTTTTCATTTAACTATCTTGTCGATAAAAACAGAAGGACGAAATGACATCACATCAACAACAACAAAAAACATTTTTTGCAGAACCCTAGTGTCGAATAAAAATGTAGTGGTTGAATTGTTTCCTTTACCCTTTTAATCAAATTGCTTGTTAATACATTGGCGATAGCCTGTATGCCCTCCCACCTATCTGTTTCATGTCTCAGGTAGCCTGCGAAAGCCAGCATGGATAGAATGCAATAATTGACTAATATTTGCCATATTGTAATAATTCTCATGTGCCAACATATCGCCAAGGTCCTTGCCATGGTGAAACTCCTGTAGATCTGATATAATTGGATGGTGAAAGTTGCCAGCCAACCAGAAAAGCAAGGCAAAGTAATTCAGGCATTCTTGAAAGTCAGGACAATCCTTTTTCTGAAAAGAAACCATTTTTTATAGTTGAAAAAATACATTTTGCAAGCAGTTGGCATTTAGAATGAAATGTGAAGTAAAGCTTTATAGTTAACCTACGTGATGACATCACATACCCCGCGTACCTTCAAAATGATTTGGCAGTCATCATTTATTCGTAAATCACCATTTGTCACAATAAAGAAAGTTAGACAAAATAAAAATCCACCCCTGTAGAATGGATACAATTTTTGTCGATCTTTAGACAATTTCTCCAATATTTGCCGTTTCCATTACACGTCACAAATATTTATTTTTCAACATTGCTTTTGATTATAAATAAACCAATGGAAATCTGCCTAATGGTATCCATGGCATTTATCCCTTCTCAATGTGGGTGACTTAAATGACACATGTTGTGCTAAATGAATCAATGCCCAGTATTGCATTGTTCCTTCAGAAATCCATCTGGTCCTTTTTTACCCATTGATTGCCATTTGGCTGTCATTGAATTTAAATGACAGCCAGTGATAACATCACTGTATACATCTCAAATGCCTGTCATTGTGTTCGTGGGCTATAGGCGTGTATATATTCTCAGTGGCTCAACATCCTTACAGAATAGCAGAGGTTCCCTGGCCTGCTCCTCTGTGGCTTGATACAGTGAAGGGGGGGAGTGTGTGTGTGTGTGGTGTGTGTGTGTGTGTGTGTGTGTGTGTGTGTGTGTGTGTGTGTGTTGTGTTGTGTGTGTGTGTGTGTGTGGTGTGTGTGTGTGTGTGTGTGTGTGTGTGTGTGTGTGTGTGTGTGTGTGTGTGTGTGTGTTGTGTGTGTGCTGTGTGTGTGTGTGTGTGTGTGTGTGTGTGTCCGCCCACGCTTCTCTATAGTACAGGAAGTTTCCCTTAGTAAGATGATGCATCTCAATATCCTTTTCCTGGAAAATTAGTACAATGTTTTTTTCATGAATTAATATGTATTGTTTTGTTTGGCAGGTGCATTCGCATTTATGGGATTTCTTCTGTGATTTGATTCGGGGAGCAGAACCTAAAGAGGCAATCCATTCAAAACCTGAGAGCAAAGGTTATTGTACAATTTTTCTGAATGAAAAAAATTATGGGAAAGCGAATAAACTGTTCAGCCTACACTATACATCATTACTTTTAAGTGGCTAAATAAAGTATATTTTTAAATAATTATTATGATTATTTGCCATCAAAATTCATTTCAACTGCAAGGCTATTGTTTTTCTCCATTCATCTATATGCATACCAGTTTCACAAAGTACATGCACTTAGCAACTTTTCAAACTGGAAAGCCTTAAAATCCTTGCTTATTCCTTTTCACATCCTCATATTTTACACTATCTGAAATCCAGAAAGAAAACATCTACAGACACAAACCATAATAATACAAAATCTGCTGTTTAAAAAAATTGACAAAAAAAGTAATGAAATAAAATAATGACACACTCATTTGATGACATCTAATGCACATGCTAAGATTGGCAACAATATTTTGGCATGATGTTCTGTGAACAAATCATTTACACTTTTTTCCCCTAGAATTGCTTATAGAAAATAATACCTGATGTCATTTCAAATTGTATCATCTCTGTCTGCAGTGATGCAATGGAGGAAAAGCACTTAACTGCAATCATTTTAAGTTAAGGTGAAACAGGCATGCTCACTTTAAAAAAAATACATATCCCCCTTATAATGCTAAGTGTGCATCATTTGGTACATTGTTACCAAGGTGCTATATTATCTTTGTGAGCCGGCAATAAGAAAATGTATAACAAGATTTGTTGGTTCTGGTTAATATTTCTCTGATGGGACAATTTCCTGGGACAATAAGTATCCATGCTTCATGCTTTGAATCCCTCACAAGAAATGAATGTAATAATTCATGTCCAACAAGTTTGCCATTTCTTTCCAACGCTCCTTCCTCTTCAATCAATCCCTGTGAATCGCTTCAATATATTATATCCTTAGACCAACCAAAAGAAACAACACAAAAGTACTAAAAGGAGATTTGGTTAGGAGCAGCATTGGAGATGCATTGTACTTATATAAAAAAAGGAAAGCTAGGAGTTGCCTGTGTAGATAGGCCAACCCAGTCTGATGATCTATTCCAATTCAACGTTTTACCATTTAGGCAAAAACGTTGAAATGCAACATGTAGTTCAAAACACTATGATGCACTAGGCTCAGATAGATTTCCTTCTCTTCATGAGTCGGCGATTGTCTGTGAAGCTGTGGAGGCCTGGGGAGACTGAGCTGATGGGCGAGGGGAAGAAGCTGTTCTTTAGGGTGCTGGGAGAGATCTCCTCGATGCGGTATGACACCGAGTGAAAGTACTGGTGGGGGTTCAACTGGGAACTAAAGGAGTTCTGGTGAGAGAAGGCACAGCCCATCCCTCCGCCCCCCATTCCTCCTCCCATCCCTCCCCCACAGCTACCAAACTCATGTGAGTGGTAGTTCATGCAGGAGCATACAGAAGGCAGGTCGGTGACCTCAGCGCAGTACTGGCCCTGCGTTTCCCTGCGCCTCCTCCTGGCACCACCTCCTCTCCCCAGTGTCTCCTCCTGGATATGGATGATCATGCTGTTTCTGTTCCCCGCCAGCGAGGCCCTCTCCTCGGCATCCCGCCTCTCGTCCTCACTGTTCATGGTCAGGAACCTCAGCACCACCAGGTTGAGGAAGGCTCCTATGACAGTCAGGCCCACCAGGATGTACATGAAGCTGAAGGCCACGTACAGGGGCCTCCGCTGCAGGGCCCGGTTCTTCTGCAGAGCCACAAAGTCCCCAAAGCCGATGGTAGTCAGTGTGATGAAGCAGTAGTAGTAGCTCTGGAAAAAGCTCCAGTCCTCGTAGTGGGAAAAGGCGGCTGCCCCAATGCACAGCGTACCGATGCAGGAGAAGAACCCCACCGTCACCATGTTCTCCATGGAAACATCGGTGATGTGCATGCCACAGCACTTCTTGATGCGCTTCAGKAGGGACTTGACAAAGGTGTTCATCCTCTCGCCYAGGCTCTGGAACATGACCAGGGTCAGGGGTATCCCCAGGACGGCATAGAACATGCAGAAGGCCTTCCCCGCGTCTGTGCCGGGAGCTGCATGGCCATAACCTGCAGGGAGACAACAGACCACAGTCACCAGGGTGTAACATCAATGGTACAGCACCATGGCCATAACCTGCAGGGAGACAACAGACCACAGTCACCAGGGTGTAACATCAATGGTACAGCACCATGTCCATAACCTGTAGGGAGACAACAGACCACAGTCACCAGGGTGTAACATCAATGGTACAGCACCATGGCCATAACCTGTAGGGGAGAGAAGACGGAGACATTGATCAGGACATAACATCTATGGTGCAGCAGCATGGTCCTAACCTGAAAGAGAGACAACAAACCAGAAACCAGGACCAGTATTTTACAGCGATGGCTCGATAACTGCCAGGGTTGGGGTCAAATCACTTTTCAATTCAGTACATTTAGAAGGATAAATAGCCCAAACATTTCCTCAATTGATTGAATTGAAAATAGAACTCAGCCCACCAAGCCACTTTCCATAAACTTAACTCCCCAGTTTGACTTCTGGCTTTGTTTACAAATTTGACCCAGTGAAAAATCCCCAAAGCATCCTGCTGTTCCTCTGCCAACATGGCTATTGAATAAGAGCTAACCCCCACAGATAGGGCCGGTATTGAATAAGAGCTAACCCCCACAGATAGGGACGGTATTGAATAAGAGCTAACCCCCACAATAGCTCGTATCCGTATTGAAATAAGAGCTAACCCCCACAGATAGGGCCGATATTGAATAAGAGCTAACCCCCACAGATAGGGCCGGTATTGAATAAGAGGGCAGCACAGAAATGGGTCCAGTCATTCATCTGAGTACGGCCCAGAGATTATAAGGTTATCCAATTTAGTGCAACATTCCTTTCCAGTCCTGTGAGCTGCAGGGGAGTGTGGGAAACGTAGGAGTTATTGGATGAGGAAGGAGTCGTACAGGAGCCAATAATGCTTTTAGGATAAGTAGACTTCATCTTTAGGCCTGTAGGTGCTTACACACACACACACACACACACACACATACACACACACACACATACAACGGTGCTGTTCTAAATGCAACCTGTGGTGATAACTAAAGAGGAAATAATAGTGTTTTGTTGACCATCCAGATATGGAATATGATTAGATCTAACGCAGAGGTTGGGTAGGCTATACATGCTTTGTTATACACTACCGTACCGTACAGTACAGTACAGTATATGAATGGTTTTGAGTATGAAAGGCCATGCTGAGAATACGTTACATTTCTGTAATACATTTCTGCTGTATCTGGCTCAGATACTGTATCTAGGCCTAACTCACTGTAACCAAATAACACCCACCATTTTTATACATGGATACAGAAAGAAATGTTTTGACAAAGATGCATTGCTCTCCTATTTTTCACAGACCCATTGTAACCTGAACTAGTCCATTGGCCTTTCTGTTTCTTTACTATTGATTTCATACATTCCCTGATGGGTGTCCACCCACTCAAGCACATGAGGAATTAATATTTTTATAGACTCAGGACTGATTTGCAGCAAGCAGAGAATGGAATTTTATGTGCATATAAAGTGTGCTCCCGTGACCCTATATGCTTTACCCGTAGAATTCAAGTGCTAAACTTCTTGATGAAAATCAAAGATGGACTATGGGTCAATAGTTGATCTGACTGCATTTGATAAACTCCCGCAGCTTCTCTGGACTAGATTGGGTAATTTTGACTTATTTAGCAAACAAATGGAAGGATAAACTGGTTTGAAAATCTATGGTACCCAACATACAGAACCAGTCAAAAGTTTGGACACAGCTACTCATTCAAGGGTTTTTCTATATTTTTACTATTTTCTACATTGTATAATAATAGTGAAGACATCAATACTATGAAATAACACATATGGAATCATGTAGTAAGCAAAAAAGTGTTGAACAAATCAAAATATATTTGAGATTCTTCAACGTAGCCACCCTTTGCCAGCTTTGCACACTCTTGGCATTCTCTCAACCAACTTCATGAGGTAGTATTTCAATTAACAGGTGCCTTGTTAATTTGTGGATTTTCTTTCCTTCTTAATGTGTTTGAGCCAATCAGTTGTGTTGTGACAAGGTCAAGGGTATACAGAAGGTAGCCCTATTTGGTAAAAGACCAAGTCCATATTATGGCAAGAACTGCTCAAATAAGCAAAGGGAAATGACAGTCAATACGGAACATTTCAAGAACTTTGAAAGTTACCTCAAGTGCAGTCGCAAAAACCATCAAGCGCTATGGTGACACTGGCTCTCATGAGGACCGCCACAGGAAAGGAAGACCCAGAGTTACCTCTGCTGCAGAGGATAAATTCATTAGCGTTACCAGCCTCAGAAATTGCAGCCCAAATAAATGTTTCACAGACACATCACAGCATCAACTGTTCAGAGGAGACTGTGTGAATCAGGCCTTCATTGTCACGTCCTGACCATAGAGAGCTGTTTATTCTCTTTGTTGGTTGGGGCATGACAGTGACTAGGGTGGGTCATCTAGGTGATTTATATTTCTATGTTGGCCTGGTATGGTTCCCAATCAGAGGCAGCTGTTTATCGTTGTCTCTAATTGGGGATCATATTTAGGCAGCCATTTCCCCTTTGTGCTTTGTGGGATCTTGACTATCTTGACTGCGAGCACTATAGTAGCTTCATGTTTCGTTTTGCGATTTATTGTTTTATTTTGCTGTGAGTTTCACCTAGTAATAAAAAGATGTGGAACCCAGATCACGCTGCGCTTTGTTCCAGTTATTATGACGAGCGTGACATTCATGGTCGAATTTCTGCAAAGAAACCACTACTAAAGGACACCAATAAGAAGAAGAGACTTGCTTGGGCCAAGAAAAACAAGCAATGGACTTTAGACCGGTGGAAATCTGTCCTTTTGGTCTGATGAGTCCAAATGTGAGATATTTGGTTCCAACCGGCGTGTCTTTGTGAGACGGATGAACGGTGAACGGATGATCTCTGCATGTGTGGTTCCCACCGTGAAGCATGGAGGAGGAGGTGTGATGGTGATTTGCTAGTGACACTGTCAGTGATTTATTTAGAATTCAAGGCACACTTAAACCTCATGGCTACCACAGCATTCTGCAGCAATATGCCATCCCATCTGGTTTCGCTTAGTGGCACTATCATTTGTTTTTCAACAGGACAGTGATCCAACACACCTCCAGGCTGTGTAAGGGCTATTTGACCAATAAGGACAGTGATGGAATGCTGCATCAGATGACCCGGCCTCCCCAATCACCCAACCTCAACCCAATTGAGATGGTTTGGGATGAGTTGGACTGCAGATTGAAGGAAAAGCAGAAAATAAGTGTATGCAGGAACTCCTTCAAGACTGCTGGGAAAGCATTCAAGGTGACTACCTCAGGAAGCTGGTTGAGAGAATGCCAAGAGTGTGCAAAGCTGTCATCAAGGCAAAGGGTGGCTACTTTTAAGAATCTAAAATATATTTTGATTTGTTTAACACTTTGTTGGTTACTACATGATTCCATATGTGTTATTTCATAGTGTTGATGTCTTCACTTTTATTCTGCAATGTAGAAAATAGTAAAATATAGAAAAACCCTTGAATGAGTAGGTGTGTCCAAACCTTTGACTGGTACTGTAGATATACACACCCCTTTGCTATGATGCTTCATATTGAGCTCCGGTGCATACAATTTCCTTTGATCATCCTTGAGATGTCACTACAACTTGATTGGAGTCCAACTGTGGCCAATTCAATTGTTTGGACATGATTTATGTCTATGCTGTATAAGGTCGCACAGTTGACAGTGCATGTCAGAGCAGAAACTATACCATGAAGTCCAAGGAACTGTCTGTAGAACTCCAAGACATTGTGATGAGGCATATATTTGGGGAAGGGCATAAAACAACTTATAGAGTGTTGAAAGTTTCCAAAAGCACAGTGGTCTCCATCGTTGGGAAATTGACAAAATATGGAACTACCCAAACTCTGCCTAAAGCTGGCCGTCCGACCAAACTGATTGACCAGGCAAGAAGGACCTTGGTCATGGAGGTGACCAAGAACCCAATGAGCACTCTGACAGAACTACAGAGTTCCATGGCTGAGATGGGTGAACCTGCCAGAAGGACAACAGTCTCTACAGCACTTCAACAATCCGACGATTTATGGGAGAGTGGCCAGACGGAAGCCACTCCTGAGAAAAAGTCACATGACATCATGCCTTGAGTTTGCAAAAAGGCACGTGAAAGAGAGCATAAGGCAAAAAATGGTGTGGTCTGATGAGACAAAAATGTAACTATTTGGCCTGAATGCAAAGCGCTATGTCTGGAGAAAATAAGGCACAGCTCGTCACCATCCCTACTATGAAGCACGGTGGTGGCAGCATCATGCTATGGGGATGCTTTTCAGCGACAGGGACTGGGAGACTAGTAAGAATAGAGGGAACAATGAATTAAGCCAAATGGCAATATTCCTTGATGAGAACCTGCTTCAGAGTGCAAATGACCTTAAACTGGGCGTGCAAAGATTTACGTTCAAAGAGGACAATGAGCCCAAGCATTCAACCAAAGCAATGCTGAAATGGCTTCCCGAACAAGATTGTGAAAGTCCATGAGTGGCCCAGCCAAAGCCCAGACTTGAGTCCCATTGAAAATCTGTGGAAAGACTTGAAGATTGCTGTTCACCACAGCTCCCCATCTAATTTAACAGAGCTTGAGAAAATCTGCAGGGAAGAATGGGAGAAAATCCCAAATGTGCAAAGTTGATACAGACATAACCAGGTTGACTCAAAGCTGTAATTGCCGCCAAAGGTGCTTCTACAAAGTATTGGCTCGGGTGTGAATACTTATGTAAATTAGATATTCTGTATAAAAGTTTCAATTAATTTGCAAAAAAATCTAAAAACATGGTTTCCCTTTGTCATTATGGGGTATTGTGTGTAGATGGGTGAGAAATCGTTAATATTTAATCCATTTTGAATTAGTAAAAACAATGTGGAATAAGTCAAGGGGTATGAATACTTTCTGAAGGCACTGTATTTATGATTATGTCTATCGTTCTGCGAGGTGAAAAGTTTAGCACTATGAATGTATCCAGAAATGTTAGGCTGACAAATAGTGTAACGGCAGCTATGACTGTGCCCTCATTCATATCTTTATTTATTCATGTTCCTGCCCCAGTCCTCTCAGTGATACAGTAGCCCTGCGGTATTCATAAAATGAATGAACTGCATTATTAACCCAGAGCCTGGTCGACTCACTACATGTTCTGTCTGAACAAATGAAACACAGTTATTCTGTCAGACTGATTCTCATATTCCTCCTCAAAGTTTCTTAAAAGTTTCTACTTCATGTTGGTCGGTAGTGTGTTATAGTACCCCTCTCTCTATTTCGTTTTTGCCCTTTATCTCTCTCTTTCTCTCTCTTCTCTCTCAATCTCTCTTGCTCTGTCTCTCCCACTGCATTTACATATGTAATGGTTGTGTACAGCTTGACAATGTTTCTCCGAGCAGCCACCAGAGTTGGATAGCCGACTTGAATCTGATGACAGAAAGGTGCAAATCAAAATCTCACATTGTCAGTGGGAATTCGTCTTGCTCCGTTTTGCACCAAATCAATGAACCTCCGCAGCTATATCTATTTCTCAGACAAAGAGGTGTCTGAAAGTGTTGTCTGTGTGTGAGCGGAGGGAGAAGTTGAACATCTGCCAACTAGGATTTAGATCAGTTACAGCGTATGGGGCTGTTTTGTTGATGGTGTCTTTATGCTGCTAGTAGAATTGTGATACAGTATGCATTATTAAAATACAGTTAGGACCCCAATGACAACACTGATATTGTTTTCTCAAAGTGACCATATTACTCAGTTCCACAGCATTTACTTTGAAATCTCTGGCTTCAAAACACAGTGAGAACCACCTCAGTAGCTAGGTGTAATATAAGATGTTACTAGAGACGTCCCGTGTACACTCCATCACCTTGCTGTGCTGCTCCCCTTGCCAGTGCTTATTCATCACCTTTAGATGGAGTGATGTTATTATCATCATCTCTGTGCTCTGTTTTTTAATCAGGTTGGGAGAGATAACAACCTCTAAGTGATTAAACTGTAAATGGATTTCATGAGACCAAACTGAGAGCCAAAACAAACACAAGTTGTTTGGAATTACCACAGGGAAATTAGATGTTTGGAATTACCACAGGGAAGTTAGTTGTTTGGCATTGCCACAGGGACACTAGATGTTTAGCATTACCACAGGGACACTAGATGTTTGGCATGCACCACAGGACACTAGATGTTTGGCATTCCACAGGACACTAAAGTTGTTGCATTGCCACAGGGACACTAGATGTTTGGCATTGCCACAGGGACACTAGATGTTTTGGCATTGCCACAGGACACTAGATGTTGGATTTCCACAGGACAGCTAGATGTTGGCATTGCAGCAGGGACACTAGATGTTTGGCATTGCCACAGGGACACTAGATGTTTGGCATTGCCACAGGGACACTAGATGTTTGGCATTGCCACAGGGACACTGGATGTTTGGCATTGCCACAGGGACACTAGATGTTTGTGAGGATGTCCGTAACAAAATTGCTTCATAACATTCCATTGCCTATTTGTAGTGTTTGCTTTTAAGTGAAGCATCTCTGGATGGGTTCTTACAGCTATTACATTGTGTACACCTTCTAGCAGCAGCAACCAGCTGTCTTCGTTCCCTCTTGCACATTAAACAGCCTAATTAATATTGATTTTAATGTCTGGAATTATTCCTGGGGAGTAATCAGGCGGTAATTAATTACATTGTCAGACAGAAATGACAATGAATGAATGGATAAATCATATTTGATTTGTGGCACTAGTTCAAGAGTGTGTTGAAACTAGCTCAACACCGTCTGTAGCCTATTGTGTAATGGCTGATTTATGCTTGATCCGGCAATGCTGTCCGGAGGCTCCGTATAGAGGTGGAGGCTCCGTATAGAGGTGTAGCCTCCGAAGGCTCCGTATAGAGGTGGAGCCTCCGGAGGCTCCGTATAGAGGTGGAGCCTCCGGAGGCTCCGTATAGAGGTGGAGCCTCCGGAGGCTCCGTATAGAGGTGGAGCCTCCGGAGGCATGCGGAGCTTGATTGATCACCGCGAGCCTCACAAATTTTGAAACAATGCGGAGGGCTTCTTTTATACAGAATATCCCTATACCTCTGCATTGACAAGATTGGTTGATGGTAGGTGAGGGCGGGATGTCCTGTATAAACACAAACTAATTTCCTTGACAACTTCCTTCACAACAGCTCTGCTCAGCTGCTCTGCTCTGCTCCTCGAAGCAGTGTGTGCTTTGCCCTTTCGGAAACAAGGAGCGCAGCCCATTGAGTACCTCTGTCTCCCTCACTCAAATCCACACAGAGTATCTGGCATCAAACCTCACGTCCTCTGTACTCAGTCTCAGAGAGAGAGAAGGGATGAGGGCCTAGACACCTTGGTAAGCTGACAGCATGCACTTCTCTAACGTACAGTGTGAGTCTTTAACTAAGACGTCAAGGAACCCACTGACCCCAGAACTGCTGTTACTAATGTCCTTGAAAAGATTCAACCATAATTGGGGAGAGGTTGGACATGTCATTTTTCTGCATTTCTCTCAGTCACTACTGGCTATAAGACCACTTTATTCTCCTTTCCTCTGTCCCTGCAATTGTTACTATAATCAAGTTTAATCACAATGTTCAACCATGCTGTTATGTTTTCCTATTGCAGCTGTAAATATCGCTTACAGTAAAATATGATTTCATTTTGCAAGATTGTCCAGAGCAGAGGGATTGTTGTCTTAGTAATGACTTGATTTATACAGTATATACAGTACATCTGTCCTCTCTGAGCTGGCCTGCTAAAGTGACTGTTTGATGTTGGATACCTGGTTTTGTGTTGCAGTGTTGGACTGGGGATTGGATACTGTGTTCTATATTAGTGCTAGATTGGATACTTTCTGGACTCTGTAATTTGTTTGTCCTGTTATGACTATATTAGCTGTTGTCAAGAGAACAGACACATTTATTCTGCTGAGCAAAGACCTGTGTGTGTGGATGGGTGCCTGCGTACGTGGGTGTTTGTGTGTGTTGATAGATGTGTAACAGTGATGCACTTGACAATAAAATAGCTGAATAATCTCCTGTGCCTTTACAATTAGCAACTGAATGTGACACTTACAAGACTTCCATAGAAATCAATGCACACTGTGTTGGTCAACTCAAAGCTTTTGATACCTCTTTAATAATCGCAGTATTATCCAACTTGAACATCATGAAACTAATCCTGTATCTTCTCAACTTTCCTCATATATTTCAAGGCTAGTTAATGAGAATAAAATGCCCAGTATTGCAACACAGTGCTAGACTCCCAACCCATCTCATACTGAGGTCTTGGTGAACCTGCTCTCTTTGTCATTCCTAACCATGTCAAATGTATGGTAATGTAGCACACATAAGTAAGTTGCTTTGAATAAAAGCGTCTGCTAAATGGCAGATATTATCGAGGCCCCTCGTTGGTGTTGCGGAGAAGTGTTAGTTACTTGAGTAGTTATTAAAACAAATCTCTATTAGCTCGTCTGTTCTGAGAGGTTAATCCACCTCACATTATTCTAGTGGCCCGGAGACATTAATTGCCTGTGAGCCATGGAATGTATAAAGAAGGTCAGGACAGGGGAGTTAGACCGCAGGATAGGAGGCGGAGCAACAGTCAGACTGGATAACACCTTGTGCACCTCCCTCTGATGGCCTATCACCAGCTGCCACACTGACAAGAGCTAACTAACTGTGAGCTAGCTAACTGTGAGCTAACTAACTGTGAGCTAACTAACTGTGAGCTAACTGTCTGTGAGCTAACTAACTGTGAGCTAACTAACTGTGAGCTAACTAACTGTGAGCTAACTAACTGTGAGCTAACTGTCAGCGGTCCAAAACAGCACCTGCAGAGAAGACCTTCAAACACTCCTTCCATGACTCTGGCCAACTCAATGTTAACATAACGGCCCATAATGAAGTATCCTTAAATCTATGTATTTACTGTAGGTACACATTCATTTATGTGTGTTTGTAGTTCTGGAGAACATGAGAGAGAGGTAGAGAGGAAAGCCAATGGACATTAACTGAAAATAGTATCAATAGCCCTTCATTGCAATCACTGATCCTTGATATGGAAAGTTGAGTATGTGTAGTCTAATGCTTTATGAGCGACGAAGCCTATGCTTGAAAGTATTTGCTTCATAGATGCATCTAGTTTCTCTGATGAAAGTACAAGAAACAGTATCTGTCATCTAAGATTACAGGAAACTTCCCACGGACACAAGTCTATTTTTATCATTTTGCTAATGCTGAAGCTTCCAACACAGTCTCATACACAGATACCAGTACGCAGGGACGTACACACATGCGCAGGTGTGCGCACACACACACACACACCAGGCTGTTAAGATATATACTATCTGCTGTTCAAACATCAAATTTGATCATATCTGTGTCATTTACGTTATCAGATAACCTTGTCGTCTTCACCCACTCACCTGCTCTACCTTTCTCTGCCATCTCCTGTGAGGCGCGCACACACACACACACACACACACACACCCCCACACCACACACACACACACACACACACACACACACACACACACACACACACACACACACACACACACACACACACACACACACACACACACACGTCTTACTGATAACACAGGGGTTGGGTAGGTTATTATATTACAGCGTTAAAGCACATATCCTCTAACAACAACAAGGGATAGGATGTACATATCCTCTAACAACAACAAGGGACCAGACTAAACACGTTAAAACCTGCTGGGATCAGCAGGTTTTAACGTGTTTAGTCTGAGGCCTGATTAGTTTGTCTTTCTCTTGCTGGGTGTCTGGTGCTCTTAGACTGATGCTAGAAGGCCCACCCTGAGTTACTAAAGAAACACACACACACAGGTATACGTTGGGTTTGCAAAATTCAAGGAATTTTCAATAAATTTTCTGGTTTTCCATAAATCGTGGTTGGAGAATTGCGAATTTCCTACTTATTCCCTCATGATTCCAGGAATCCTAGACCAAAGTGGAGCTACTGCCATATTGCTTACACATCAACTGCCTCTAAAAGGCGCTGCATGGTCAATCCGACGTCTGCATTTACGGTGATACGGCCTCTGCAGAAGTCAGGGCATTCATCATTTTGGAGCTTCGCAGAGCAGCGTAGAGCTGTTGTATAGGAAGTTGTCAAGGAAGTGAGTTTATGTTCAAACAGGACCTCCCGCCCTCACCTACCGTCAACCAATCTTGTCAATGCAAAGCTATACGGAGCCCTCCGCAATGTTAAATCATTGGAGAGGTGCACGGCGATGCGGTACAGAGCTCAATTTGGCCTCCAGAAGCTCCGCAACACAATCCATACGCCGCCTCCTAACACATTTTTGGATCAAAGCATAAATTGCCTATAATCCTTGTCAAGGTCAGTGGACAGAACTGTTAACATGCCTCTAAATTACAAGAAGCTATCAAATAAACCGATACTGAAGGTATTTATGGAAACAGCTCCACAGACAATTAGAATGTTCAGCAATAACATAATTGGGTTTGGTATTGATGCTCACCAACCAGTGTGGTTGAATATTGATGTGGGTGTCAATCATGTAAAGGTCAGTAATTTGTGCTAAAGTCACGGAGGCTTATAAATTATTAGTAGGCAATCTCGACCCAGAATAACATTAAGGATGTTTTGTATTATTCTGAGGTGAATTAGGTTTTGGATTTCAGAATTCGATGTGAAGCATTTCAGTTCAGAGTTCAGTGAGCATATTCTCTCTCTCTGCCTCTGTCTATCACATTCTCACTCACTCACTCACTCACTCACTCACTCACTCACTCACTCACTCACTCACTCACTCACTCACTCACTCACTCACTCACTCACTCACTTTCACTTCCACTCACTCACTTCACTCACTCACTTCACTCCACTCACTCACTCACTCACACACACACACACACACACACACACACACACACACACACACACACACACACACACACACACACACACACACACTCATTCAACCAGTGCCTGCCTCCCTATCCCCTCTACACACTCATTCTAAAACTCAAAGGCAGGCAGTGCAGAGACTTTAAAACCGGTGTAATGTGTGCTCTCCATCTGGTCTTGGTCAGTACCCACGCTGCAGCATTCTGTATGTTTTGCAGTTGACCAATTGCTTTCTTGGGTAGACCAGACAGGAGAGCATTACAGTAGTCAAGCCTACTTGTAATAAAATCATGAGGATGAGCCTCTCTGTATAAGCCTGAGAGAGGAACAGTGCATTTGGTGAAGTCGTTATTTTTCAATAGAAGCTGGAAAGTATAAAATAGTATATTTTACATACAGAAGCTTTTTATAGTGGATATTTTTGCTCACACACATGGTCTAACTCTACGCTACTGGTTACATGTCTCAACATGCCCATTACCTCACACTTCTGTCTGTTGTGGCACTGTTCACATAGGGCTATTTATAGTTCAGCTTTTTACACAGGGACACACACAGGCAGTGCTATTCCCTGCTGTGACCTGCAGGGAGAGCTGTGAGCACAGTGTTGATCAACTCCGGGGTATATTTGACTTTCCAAGCTGTGAAAATCCACTGTACTGCAGCCCTCCCATGTGTGTGTGTGTGTGCTCTATTACTACTGTGGCTCTATTTGTTTTCCAGCCCCTAGGGACACACTGTTTAGTATCACAGACACAAGACACCACTTGTAGAGCACAGCATGCTCTAAACTGCCAGAGCAGTCCTGGTAGAGCTGATTTCACTGTGCCCTGCCCACCACCATGTCTCTGGGGAGGGCATCTATTGTGGTACGCCAGTCTGCTTTTACAAGGCAAACTACTGCTTCTTAATGAACAGAATGATAAGCTAATTAGGTGGGTGCTTCCATTTGTCCGTGGAAATATCATTGTTGCGTATCTCACTCCCTGAGAGTGGGGTCAGAGCCAGGGATCAGCCATTATTGACAGTGACCCTGGAGCAATTAGAGTTAAGGGCCTTGCCCAAGGGCACGTCGGCAGATTTTCCACCTAGTTGGCTTGGGGATTTGAACCAGGACCCTTTCAGTTACTGGCCCAATGCACCTAACCACTAGGCTACCTTCCGTCCAAGAGACAGGACATGGATAACTCAGTTATTCCTCCCACTGAGTGTAAAGAACATAATGCCCCCCCAGGAAATGGACTCTACAAGGTGTGAAAGCGTTCCACAGGGATGCAGGCCCATGTTGACTCCAATGCTTCCCACAGTTGTGTCAAGTTGGCTAAATGTCCTTTGGGTGGTGGACCATTCTTGAAACACACGGGAAATCCAGCAGTTCTTGACACACTTAAACCGGTGCGCCTGGCACCTACTCCCATACCCCGTTCAAAGGCATATACTGTACATCTTTTGTCTTGCCCATTCACATCATGAATGGCACACATACACAATCCATGTCTCAATTGTCTCAAGGCTTATAAATCCTTCTTTAACCTGTCTCCTCCCCTTCCTCCCTACACTGATCTGAAGTGGATTTAACAAGTGACATCAATAAGGGATCATAGCTTTCACCTGATCAGTCTGTCATGGAAAGTTCCTAATGCTTTGCACACTCAGTGTAGATAAACCTCATAGGAGGCAATGAAGAGCACATTCCGTCCCTGAAAAGTAGTGGCAACATCAACACATGTTGAGCACACAACACGGACCTGACACACCACATAAACACTTTGGAAGAGGAATGCTTGGGAAGCAGAAGGCTGTGAGCTAAGACCAAGCTGTTGGGTATTGTTGTGGCATTCTGCTGGCTCACCCGGTGAGGTGGGGTGGTCAGAGTAGACCAGGGGATTTAACTTCATGGATCAATAGCCTACTCTGAGTCAGAAGAGGAGAAGCACTGAGGTGGTCCGGGGGCTCAGAGCAGGACCGGAGGTGCAGCGTGGTGTAGGACTGGGAGTGCAGTGCGGGGATGGGCCGAGGCCTGGACCTAATGGGCTAAATGTCACGGCTCCTAACGCAGCAGCACCCACGGGCCAGGCTACCTCCATCCATCCCCCAGATCAGACTGCTATGGAAAGATTTGTAATATTCTAGTTCAGAGAAAGTTCTGTGGAAACATGTTTGGTCAGTAACTATATGATGAAAATGAATATCCAATCCAATCAGTGACTTTGGTGCAACAACCGCAAAACGCCTTCTAAATCGTCATACTGTGGTGTGATTGGGCTCTTTTTAACTTATTATTAATTTGATATCTATTTTCTAAAAGTAATATATATGAGCAGGACAATAACCTACAACACAAGGCCAAATCTACACTGGAGTTGCTTACTGTACCAAGAAGACAGTGAATGTCCTGAGTGGCCTGGTTACAGTTTTACAGTCGCAGTGCTTGAAAAATTAGGGAAAGACTTGAACATTGCTGTCTAGCCATGGTCCCCAACATCTTGAAGAATTTTGTAAGGAATAGTGGTCAAATATCGCACATTCCGGGTGTACACATCTCTTATAGACTCACCCAAACAAACTCAGTAACAGTAATTGATGGCAAAGGTGATTCTAACATGTATTGACTCAGAGAGTTGAATACTTATGCAATGACTATATTTTAGTTATTACATTTTTATTCATATTATTATATATTTTTTTCCCACTTTGACAGAGTATTTTGTGTAGATTGTTGACAAAATATTTATATCCTATTTTGTCACCATAAAATGTGAAGAAATCTGAATACTTATGCAAGGCACTATATATCAAACCTTATACGTTTTAAGGCAATATGCAATATTTAAAGTGCATAAATCAATATTTAAAATATATCTGCTTCATTTTTATGCATTATTAATATTGGTACCCCTTTACCACCAGTATGCACCAGTGTTTAAGGATTACTGCATATTTTAATGTATTTTTTACGAGTACAGTTGGATAAGAACAAGTCTATGTATTTAATGGCATTTGATATGTTCATTTTTTAACATGGTTTCAAGGCTAGGATTGTTAGGGAATAAGGTTAATTCATTAAATAAAAAAACTCTCAAAATGGCTACTTTCTGATGTTGTTCCTACTTGTTGTTCATATATCTCAGTAGTGGTACAGACACTTTCATTTGGATGGAGTATTTCAGGATTTAAGGGAACAGAAGTGCCCTAACACAAGTTAAAGGGTACACTTGTTTTCCCCAACACCTGCAGAGTTCAAGTGTTTAATCACTGTCTCTAACCACAGGGAACCCAAGACAACAGAGGTTAATTGGATGGAAAGGAATCCTGCAATATTACATGTAAAAAGTACAAGTAACTCCGCACACAGGTACTCTACATACATCTTGATTTCAGGAGAAAACGTCTGCACAAGCAGTAGCCATTTTGCTACACTTTCTTCACAATCTCCATTTCACAGACAGTGAGATAGCGAACTATATCTGCTGTAAACTCAACACAAAGAGTGAAACAGAGGAGGAGCTCTCCTTTGGTAATAGATGTTCCATGCAAGCTGCTCTTTGAAAATGGGGGCGATACTTGAATGAATAGAACATGAAACATGAGTTTGATGAGACGCGCAACACGCTGTGTAGCACACTGCAAGTTTCAAGAACATCCTCACCGTGTGAACATTAGACTGAAGGCTCTTATTAAGACCAGGGGCCTTATCCACAAAGTGTTTCAGACTAGAAAATTGGTGGTAAGTGCTGAGAATAGAGACATTTTACTCCTACTCTTATGGGTAAAAATAAAAGCTATGGAGGAAGCCTTTATAGTCATAGGAATCCCACCTAGTCGACAGATATTTAGGACACCTCATGAGTTGAGTTACCAGCAGATGTCTTGATAATAGAAAATGTATGTCAGTGGTTCCTGTTCTACAGGCAATTGCTTTGGAGTTGTTGAAAGAATGTTTTGATATTTCTATATGATCAACCCATAAATAAGCTAGACCGACATACTTTTGAAAATGATTTCACGAGCCCTATTTCACATGATATGCCTACTGTAACGGTTGTCGTCGGTGGAAGGAGAGGACCAAAGCGCAGCGTAGTTAGTGTTCATCTTATTTAATAAATCCAAAACTGAACACTTCAAATACAAAACAACAAAGTGAAAACCGAAACAGTTCTATCTGGTGCAGACACACAAAGACTGAAAATAACCACCCACAAAACCCAACAGAAAACAGGCTACCTAAATRTGGTTCCCAATCAGGGACAACGATTGACAGCTGCCTCTGATTGAGAACCATATCAGGCCAAACACAGAAATAGAAAATCATAGAAAAACTAACATAGACAACCCACCCAACTCACGCCCTGACCATACTAAAACAAAAGACCAAACAAAGGAACTAAGGTCAGAACGTGACACCTACATACTTATAACCACATAAGCTCATAAATTATAAAAAAAATATTTTGATTATTTAATAAACCTACGTCACTTTGTTTCAACTAATCCCTTCGGAGCGCAATAACACATAATAAAATATGCCTAAAGTAAAGGCATCTAGGGCCTATGTTAACTTTGATTGTGTTCGGTGAAAATGGTTGACCTTTCAAACATGTTATGCAACATTATCGGCAAGTGATTTGATGCCAACTGTGCCAAAGCCATTTAAAAAATACCTGATATATGTTATGCACAGCAACATATTAGCAAAGACTTAAGAGTAGGCAAAGTGATCAGTCGAATTCTATCAAACGTTTTACCATTGCAACATTTGACAGTCACATTCACCGTGGTTGTCTGAAACGTGCACAGCTGGTGATGCCTCATCACAATTGGTTATTCCCAATCATTTACAACAATGTCAAAGAGCATTACTATTTTTCCTTTGCGTTACCTCAAACTGTACCTATTACTAGCTTAGAAACTGTTATGAGTTGATTTTACTCTTGGCTCAGACTTTGTCTTGGCAGTGTCATATCATCCTAAAACCTACTCTGAGCTGGGAGTTTGTTTTTGTCTTAACAGGTTTTAACAGGATTCCTAGCACCTGAGTCGCTTTGTGGATACGGGTCCAGGAGTCTCTGGGAAAATTCTAGTCCTCAAAGTAATCAATAACGTCTAAACAAACTGACCAAACAATCGCTGTCAAGACCACACGCAGACACACAGACCTCGCCCCACCAAAAAATCACTATCAAGACCACAACCTCATGGGCAGAACCACACACACATACACATACACACATAGAGCACCACCAAACAACAATCACTGTCAAGACCACACTACCCCATTGTCAGGGTTGTGTGCGGAGAAGTATCGGAGTCAAGCGCAGGACACAGGTGTTGAGTGAAACCACAGTGTTTTACTCAAAATATAGGCAAAAGTTCCACAAATGGAAAWAATCATAAACACACACGTAATCATCACAACACCTAACGCACAAACAATCACGGACAAAACAGAAATGAAAGCCAGAGGGTTAAATAGGGAACATGATGGGGGAATTGAAACCAGGTGTGTATAAACAGACAAAACAAAACGAAACTGACAAATAGATCGATGGTGACTAGAAAGCCGGTGACGTCGACCGCCGAACACCACCCGAACAAGGAGAAGGGCCAACTTCGGCGGAAGTCGTGACACCCATTGACAGAAGTCCTCTCCAAACAAGCCTTGTCAACAGTGGTTGGAGATGACAGCCACTGATACACACACGCCCTTCCACGTACGCACACACACAGTACACACACCCCAAACAATCCCTGTCAATGTTATGGTCCGGCTCATGTGGCTGTAGGAGATGACAGCTAAGGAGGGAGGGTGGGACAGAATGCAGCTGGGAAGTGCCTTTGGCTACCGAGAGCTGTCAATCACGCTGGCAGCAGACAGAAAAGTCAGCGTGTCCACTGTCATCATTCTCCACACTAGATGATGTCATCACGCTGGCAGACTGATGAGATACAGAGGCGGAATTGGCTCCCTACTCCTCATTATGCTTTCAACCAAGGCCCACAGGGAATAAGGTGCTTTACACAATATAATGTTAGGAATAGGGTGTGTTACACAATATAATGCTAGGAATAGGGTGTGTTACACAATATAATGCTAGGAATAGGGTGTGTTACACAATAATTAATAGCTAGAATAGGGTGTGTTACACAATATAATGCTAGGAATAGGGTGTGTTACACAATATAATGTTAGGAATAGGGTGTGTACACAATATAATGTTAGGAATAGGTGTGTTATACAATATAATGTTAGGAATAGGGTGTTTACACAACTATAAATGTTAGGGAATAGGGTGTGTTATACAATATAATGTTAGGAATAGGGTGTGTTACACAATATAATGTTAGGAATAGGGTGTGTTACACAATATAATGTTAGGAATAGGGTGTGTTAAAAAATATAATGTTAGGAATAGGTGTGTTACACAATATAATGTAGGAATAGGGTGTGTTACACAATATAATGTTAGGAATAGGGTGTGTTACACAAATATAATGCTAGGAATAGGTGTGTTATACAATATAATGTTAGGAAAGGGTGTGTTACACAATATAATGCTAGGAATAGGTGTGTTAACAAATATAATGTTAGGAATAGGGTGTGTACACAATATAATGTAGGAATAGGGTGTGTTACACAATATAATGTTAGGAATAGGGTGTGTTACACAATATAATGCTAGGAATAGGTGTGTTATACAAATTAATGCTAGGAATAGGGTGTGTTACACAATATAATGTTAGGAATAGGGTGTGTTATACAATATAATGTTAGGAATAGGGTGTGTTACACAATATAATGCTAGGTAATAGGGTGTGTTATACAATATAATGTTAGGAATAGGGTGTGTTACACAATATAATGTTAGGAATAGGGTGTGTTACACAATACAATGCTAGGAATAGGGTGTGTTACACAATATAATGCTAGGAATAGGGTACCATTTCAGACGCAGTCAGAGAATCAGCTGGTGTGGTGTCGCTCCACCAGTCATACCTATGACACATCACCTCTCTGCTGTATAAATGAATAGCATATGGCATGTAGAGACATATGGCCAGGGTAAACACATGACATACTATTTGACATGATGCCTGACAGGGATGAGGCTTAGAGCTGGGAATCCTACTGGTCTTATTAAGGAATCTGTAAACGTTTACACTCTGCATGATGCCTTCACACATACCTCCCTACACACACACACATACATACGCACACACACACACACAGACAGACACACTTTATAATACTCACCAAACGCAGCATTAAATTATTCATATACACTCTTGATTGGAAACCCACCCACAGCTACTACTGTCACCACATTCCGTGAATGAGATGTGAATGTACATACAGTCGTATGAAAAAGTTTGGGCACCCCTGACAATTTCCATGATTTCCATTTATAAATAATTGGGTGTTTGGATCAGCAATTTCATTTTGATCTATCAAATAACTGATGGACACAGTAATATTTCAGTAGTGAAATGAGGTTTATTGGATTAACAGAAAATGTGCAACATGCATCAAAACAAAATTAGACAGGTGCATAAATTTGGGCACTGTCACGTTCTGACCTTAGTTCCTTTTTTATGTCTTTATTTTAGGTTGGTCAGGGCGTGAGTTGGGGTGGGTATTCTATGTTGTTTTTTCTATGTTTTGTTCTGTGTGTTATATTTCTATGTGTTTGGCCTAGTATGGTTCTCAATCAGAGGCAGGTGTCAATCGTTGTCTCTGATTGAGAATCATACTTAGGTAGCCTGTTTTCCCACTATGGGTTGTGGGTAGTTGTTTTCCGTTTTCACCATTCAGGACTGTTTCGGTTTTCATTCTCTTGTTCTTTTTGTATTCATTCTCATTAAAAGTTATTATGGATACGTACCACGCTGCATTTTGGTCCTCCTCTCCTTCCACCAACGAGAATCGTTACATGCACCCCAATAGAAAAATCACATCAATATTTAGTAGAGCCTCCTTTTGCTAAAATAACAGCCTCTAGACGCTTCCCATAGCCTCTAATGAGTGTCTGGATTCTGGATGAAGGTATTTTGGACCATTCCTCCTTACAAAACATCTCCAGTTCAGTTAGGTTTGATGGTTGCCGAGCATGGACAGCCCGCTTCAAATGTGCGTTTGCATACCTCAAGCGACTCTGTTTGTGGCGTGTGTGCAGAAAAGGCKTCTTCCGCATCACTCTCCCATACAGCTTCTCCTTGTGCAAAGTGYGCTGAATTGTTGAACGATGCACAGTGACACCATCTGCAGCAAGATGATGTTGTAGGTCTTTGGAGGTGGTCTGTGGGCTGTTTTTGACCGTTCCCACCATCCTTCGCCTTTGCCTCTCCGATATTTTACTTGGCCTGCCACTTCTGGCCTTAACAAGAACTGTGCCTGTGGTCTTCCATTTCCTCACTATGTTCCTCGCAGTGGACACTGACAGCTTAAATCTCTGCGATAGCTTTTTGTAGCCTTCCTCTAAACCATAATGTTGAACAATCTTTGTTTTCAGGTCATTTGAGAGTTGTTTTGAGGCCCCCATGTTGCCACTCTTCAGAGGAGAGTCAAAGAGAACAACAACTTGCAATTGGCCACCTTAAATACCTTTTCTCATGATTGGATGCACTTGTCTAAGTTCAAGGCTTAATGAGCTCACCAAACCAATTGTGTGTTCCAATTAATCAGTGCTAAGTAGTTACAGGTATTCAAATCAACAGAATGACAAGGGTGCCCACATTTTTGCATAGCCTATTTTTCACATCTGATTTAATTTCATACAACTTAATATTGCTACACTAAAAATCTTTGTCTGGACAATACCCCAGTACTCAGCTTTTATTAGAAAATGAATGGCATGCCACTGTGATCATTTTCTGTGACGACAGAGAAAATTATTATGCAGCCTCAGAGGGGTGCCCAAACTTTTTCATACGACTGTATTGTGTTAGGAGACATAGAGACCAGGGCTTTTTATAAGAGGACTTCTTTACAATACTGAGGTCTACTTCACATAGCCACACTCTTAGAAAAAAAGGTGCTATCTAGAACCTTAAAGGGTTCTTTGGCTGTCCCCATTGGAGAACCCTTTGAAAAACCCTTTTTGGTTTCAGGTAGAACCCTTTTGGAACCCTTCTTTCTAAGAGTGTAGTTAAGTGACAGTGAATCAGGCTGTGCTGAACTGCACCTCATTGACAGTGCTTAACCCCTGTCTTTTGCAGCGACTGTACACAGAACATGATTGGTGCTCAGACTTCAATAGGTCCAGTAGTTGTTGTTATGGTAGAAAGGCGTGGGCAGTGTTTGTATTGGAGAATCTAACTAGTCGTGACACACAAAAGCAGCACAGCGCTTCGAGAGCTTATTCCTGGCTCCCATAAAAGCTATTGTTCTGAGAGCAATAAGAATATCAGTGCACCTGTCCAACACTCAGGCGTACGCTTGCACACACACACAAACACACACACACACACAAACACACACAAGGCAAAGGGAGTTTTTTCATCTCACACAGTCATCAGATCTTAAAAGATGTCGATCTATATACACCGTTTTCACATTTAGCTGTATTCCAGTAAGATAGAAACAGCTTTTTGAAAGTTGATTTAGCAGCGCCATTTTGTTGCTATGTATTTCAGTGAATTAAATGTAAAATGTCTGTAACACTAATACATTTTGTACCATGCCTTTTGAAGAAGAGAGTGCTTTGTGACTAACGGTCTGTGTCTGTCATGTTTCACCAGTTACCCCATTACTCATGAAACCAATTCAAATGCATGATTTAATCAAAGGACAGAAATCACTACAGAGAAAAGCTCTACAACTGTTTTCCCACCACAGGATCCATATTGGCCCTGGTGGAAGTAGTGCAGTAACTAGAGAATAGAGTGTCATTTGGGACGAAGCCTATAATAACATGTTACATCACAGCCTCTGTAGTAACATGTGCTTGATCCATCACTGTACTGTCTCTGTCTCTGTCTCTGTACATAACACTCAGCGAGTCAGACCCCAACATTGAGTTTCTGCAAGACATAGGATTTTTCAAATCTGTGTCTCTTGCACACCACAAGACTGTGTTAGCCTGTAGAACTAAACGCTTATCTTATTCAGCTAAGGCAAGGCCTTATGTCTCAGGTAAACTACACTGAACAAAAATATAAACACAACATGTAAAGTGTTGGTCCCATGTTTAATGAGCTGAAATAAAAGATCCCAGAAATCCATCTACCTGAGACGTGTGGCATATCAAGAAGCTGATTAAACAGCATGATCATTCCACAGGTGCACTTTGTGCTGGGGACAATAAAAGGCCACTCTAAAATGTGCCGTTTTGTCACACAATGCAAAGCCACCGATGTCTCAAGTTTTGAAGGAGTGTGCAATTTTCATGCTGACTGCAGGAATGTCTACCAGAGCTGTTGCCAGATAATTGAATGTTCATTACTCTACCATAAGTGACCTCCAACGTCGTTTTAGACAATTTGGCAGCCCGTCCAGCCAGCCTCACAACCGCAGACCACTTGTATGGTGTTGTGTGGGCGAGCAGTTTGCTGATGTCAATGTTGTGAACAGAGTGCCCCATGGTGGCGGTGGGGTTATGGTATGGGCAGGCATAAGCTACGGACAACGAACACAATTGCATTTTATCAATGGCAATTCGAATGTGACGAGATCCTGAGATCCATTGTCGTGTCATTCATCCGCCGCCGTCACCTCATGTTTCAGTATGATAATGCACAGCACTCATGTTTCAGCATGATAATGCACAGCACCCATGTTGTAAGTATTTGTACACAATTCCTGGAAGCTGAAAATGTCCCAGTTCTTCCATTGCCTGCATACTCACCAGACAAGTACCCCATTGAGCATGTTTAGGATGCTCTGGATCAATGTGTACGACAGCGTGTTCCAGTTCCCACCAATATCCAGCAACTTCTCACAGTCATTGAAGAGGAGTGG
Source organism: Salvelinus sp. IW2-2015 (assembly GCF_002910315.2). Taxonomy (NCBI): domain Eukaryota; kingdom Metazoa; phylum Chordata; class Actinopteri; order Salmoniformes; family Salmonidae; genus Salvelinus; species Salvelinus sp. IW2-2015. Next base: position 15,367,343 of record NC_036870.1, read on the forward strand.
GACCACATTCCACAGGCCACAATCAACAGCCTGATCAACTCTATGTGAAGGAGTTGTCGCGCTGCATGAAGCAAGTGGTGGTCACACCAGATACTGACTGGTTTTCTGATCTACTCCCCTACCTTTTTTTAATGTACAGTATCTGTGGCCAACAGATGCATATCTCTATTCCCAGTCATGTGAAATTCATAGATTGGGGCCTCCTGAATTTATTTAAATTGACTCATTTCCTTATATGAAATGTAACTCAGTAAAATCTTCAAAATTGTTTTCATGTTGCGTTTATATTTTTGTTCAGTATAGTTACGTGAGTGTGGTTCGCCATCTGAACCTCATCCATTACCAAAGCCCCTTTGTCTTTCTTTACACACTGATGCACAGAGTCAAGAAACGTCTTCACTTTCCGAGCAATTAGTCAGAGAAATGAGAGGAACCAACCCCCGGGCCAATCTGGACACAGTGGAAACGTGAGTTAGAACTGCAAACAGAACAGAATTACCACCACGACATGTCATGCAGTGTCTCCACGGCAACAGCCACGTCGCTACAGCTGTTCGCGCATGTGCTCATCTCCCCTCCTAAATCAGGACGATCACACGCTACTTATAGATTACAAGCAGTTGGCAGTGTTGGTGGCCATGGTGATGATGATGATGATGACGATGAGGATTTGATTTGAAAATCAACTATAGTCAAATTCAGGAAATAATTCTACAGTTTTGGTTTCTTTTTACACACAACAAGCACAGCCAAAATGTTTACTGGAGTCTGTAGTTGTTCTCTCTTGTATGACTTCTCAAAATCATTATGACAGTTCTGTGTCCAGACTTGTGAATATCGACTTCTTTGTTCACATATGCTGTGCAGGCACAGTTACAAAAACACCCACAAATCTAGTTGTTTCAACTCATTATAATTAAGTAACTGGTTCCACAGACTTTTTTTTGTTTACTCAAATTTACGGTCAAAGTGTTCCCTGAACTTAACATTTTTAGTTGGTTCCAACTTGAGAAAATGTAGGAAACAATTCTGTCCACTTAAAATAATTTATTTTCTCAACTGTATATGTTCATTCAACCCCAATTTTTATTTTTGGTATCTTAACTAAAGAAAAGTCTGTGTACTGTATCTAGTTACACAAACAGATTGTAACATACAATGTTTGACACACATTGTACATGTTCATTTATACAGTAATTATTATTCAACATGTCCTCACCTGGGATTTGAAATCACAACCTCTTGTTTCATGACATTCTTAACTTCCTGCTACACCACCATGTCTGTGTCAAATACCAGTTCATCTGACTATTCTCTCATCATTGATTTGATTTACTTATTTAATCAATTTGAAGTTTTTCTGTATAGTTGTCTAATGTTGGTGGGGCATATTTCTTTGTTTTAATGTTACTCCTTAATCACTATGATAAATAAAATCGTTTTTCTTGAGTGTACTTTTAACATAGCAGAGGTTTACTTTGAAGTGAAAAGTGTAGCAATACCATTGAAATCAGTTATTGACACAGACATAGTTGTGTAGCAGGAAGATTGAAATGCTGTGAACCCAGAGGTTGTGAGTTCAAATCCCAGGGGACAACATGTTGAATACTAATTCATGTATAAATATCCATGAATGTGCACAATGTAATCATGTATGTTGAATACGTTGTATGTTAAAAGCACTGTGTTTGAAACTAGTTCCACAGCCTCCTTTCTGGTAAAATGCCAAAAATAATCATTCTATTTGAATTGAGAAAACAATTTTTCTAAAGTTGACTTAATTTTTGTCTACGTTTCCTCATGTTGGAGCTAAGTTTGGGCCGACTAAAAATGTTAAATTCAGGTGACACTTTGACCGAAAAGTTGAGTAAACAAAAAAAAGGCTGTGGAATCAGGTACTTAATAATATTTAGTTTAAACTATTGTTTTTACAGTGCACACACACACACACACACACACACACACACACACACACACACACACACACACACACACACACACACACACACACACACACACACACACACACACACACACACACACACACACACACACACACACACACACACACACACACACACACACACACAGGCACCCTGAGAGGTTCCCAAGGTTCATTCTGCCCTTCTGATGTCTGTCTATCCAGCTAGCACTAACAACTACAGCCAATATTATCAGCCTATGGATACAGTATTATCAGCCTTGTGTACATAACGTGTACCGTTCGTAACGTGTACCCCTCACATGGCAAGCCGTTAGTGTCAAGTCAAGTGACACATCCTCCTGCGGAATGTTTTGATGGGGGGGAAAATGGTTAGGCAAAACTGCTACGCTGTGGCCACATAAACTCTTTCTTCATCTGTATATGGAACGTGTCTCTTACAGTGTAATTATAATGTAATAACTACAATATCATTTCCATAACTATCCAGCTCATGTAGATAGGCTATAGCAAGACTTTGAATCATTGGATAATATTTTAAACATGTTCGTATTATTCAAACATAACTGGCTCCTAACCCCTTCTCCATCTGGAAACCAGAAACGCATGAGCCATGGGCTGAGTATGAGCCAGGTCAGGTAAACTCATTATAAGGCAAGCCATCAATACACTCTACAGCCATGCATAGCCATGGGCTGACCCACTTATAAAACACAGTGTACAATACTATATCTATAGGTTATACATGTACTCTCCCTGTAGTGGCCCTGGTCCTTTATCAAATTCTAAGAAAAGGAAATTGTGTTCATACTGCTGACCTCTCTGTTATCATGAGAGGCTCAGTGCTCCTCCTATCATTCACTTCCCTATGGGATGTCTCAGTCTGCACTGAGACACTGGATCCAGCCCATGAGGGGGTCCAATCAGGTCAACGGCTGGATCGAGTAAAAACAAAATATATATATATATATACTTTAAATGACTAAAACCAAAATGGAAACTGTGTAGAAATGATAATGGACCTACATTTATACACTTTATAAAAACCATAGACAGAGGACTATCTTTCGCAAATTTGGGCCGCGAGGAAATATATATTTGAAATCAGTGTGGCCCTCCGGACCTCGTTAAAGGTCTAGGGTTTACTAAATGTTATTTGTTTCAGCTTTACTCCAAATGCATTACAGCATTATTGTCACCATTACCTATGCATAATCATTATCATTACCTAGGCCATAGGTGATGTCTGTCTGTCTGTCTGTCTGTCTGTCTGTCTGTCTGTCTGTCTGTCTGTCTGTCTGTCTGTCTGTCTGTCGTTCTGTTCCGTCTGTCCGTCTGTCCGTCTGTCCGTCTGTCCGTCTGTCCGTCCGTCCGTCCGTCCGTCCGTCCGTCCGTCCGTCCGTCCGTCTGTCCGCCTGTCCGCCTGTCCGTCTATCCGTGTGTGTGTGTGAATACATGCGTGCTTGTAGGTGTTTGTAGGCTGTTACCTTAATTTTACCACGCCTCCACATTTGGAATGCAGCCCAGGAATATTTTCTATTTCTCCTGGATTGTACGACAACATACTTTGTGAAAGGCTCATGGGTTATGACATAATCTGTAATGAATCAGCAAGTGGAGCTGCTTTCTCTAGCCTCTGTACAGCAGGCTGTGTTGCGTGTCTTTGAACAGGTTTCACTGGACCTGGAACGTGATGTAACAGATGGCTAGAATGTTTTTATGGAAAATCAAATAGTTAGTCAAAACTGCTACGTTGTGGCTTACATCCATATGAACTCTTTATTCATGGAACGTATCTCGTACAGATTCATTACAATGTAATAACACTTGTATATAATTTGAGTTTCCATACCTATCTAGATAAAACCAAGTGTTTAAGATCTGAACACATAACTAAACACTTTTCTGTAACACTTTTTAAACGCGCCAATGTATTTAGAGTTTCAATGAAAACGTGTCACAATGTTTCGATTGTAAAGACCAGAACATGTTTATACGCTGTAACACTTTTTAAACACATGAACACGTTTATTCAACACTAAAACTGGGGATGTTGTTTTAACAGGGTTAAAGTTGTTTGCGTATTTCCAAGCATGCCTTTCAAGTGAATGTGAGCGAGACCCACCCATGACCGTGTTTGTTAGTGAAATAGATTGCTGCGTTCAATAAATGATATCCCTGAGGCCTTCACAAAGTGACTGCCTAAGTGAATGTGTTTCAATTAAAAGTGAACCTTTTCTAACCACATACTGTATTATACATTTCATAAGGCCTTTAGTGATGGCCTAGTTATCCTCAACATTGTGGTCTGAAAATCCTGGCTCATGGGCCACATCAGACGTGCCAGTCACAATACGTTGGTTTGTGAAGTGATTTGAGGGAGGACACCCAACAATTAGAATATTTTATCAACCACAAGCTGCACTGAGTGACTGCTATGGTGAAGGACTTAACAAAACCAGACTACCTAAACCATCTAAACTGGAACAACCATCTCAGCAGCAGGTGCAATAAATCCAACCCCTTACCGATTGGATTAGTTTAGAACAATAGAAGTTATTTGTCTCTGTATAGTATAAGATCAATTCATCAGTCAATGTGCATGAGGAAACAGATATTCAAAGAAACTTTTTCAAAAAATCTACCTGCAAAAAAATCATGCTGGGAAATATGATGAGGCCCTTCCCATATATTCTCACTCTGAGAGAGTTAACGGAAATTAAGTCAACATGGTCGAGTAACAACAACACCAAGATTTCTTGAATCAAATGTCCTGTTCAGTTGTGCTGAAACGTAGGTAAGGGGACAGACGTTCCTAACCCTCATCTGAATTAAAGACAGGGAAAGTCACACCAATTTCTAATGACTAAATGTGTTCCACGATGGGAAAGTAAACACTAGTGTTTAAAATCTGAACACTAAGGAGATATAGGTGTTCTCCTGGTTGGAAACTGACTGGAAACAGCTGACTGTCATGTTTAGTCTTGCATTCTAAACGCCTGTGTTTAAGATGAGAATGCTTACTGGCAAATCTATATAGCTAATGGTTAAGTTTTAAACACTGACATTTAGGTTCTAAACGTGTCCCATGTTTCACATGTCCACATCACTAAGGAATTATCATGGTCCACACACACCAACGCAGCCATGAAGAGGGCACGACAACGCCTCTTCCCCCTCAGGAGGCTGGAAAGATTTGGCAACTGCATTGAGAGCATCATGACTGGCTGCATCACCGCTTGGTATGGCAACTGCTTGGCATCCGACCGCAAGGTGCTACAGAGGTTTGTGCGTACGGCACAGTACATAACTAGGGCCGAGCTCCCTGCCATCCAGGACCTCTATACCAGGCACCTCAATTACCTCGTACCCCTGCACATCGACTCGGTGCTGGTACCCCATGTATATAGCCATGTTATCGTTACTCATTGTGTATTTACAATGCATTCTGAAAGAATTCAGACCCCTTCCCTTTTGCATAATCTGTTACGTTACAGCCTTATTCTAAAATTGATCCCAAAAAAATCCCAACCAATCTACACACATTAACCCAGAATGATTAAGCGAAAACAGGTTTTTTGAATTTAACAAATTTCTTCTTATTTACATAAGTACTCAGACCCTTTGCTATGGGACTCGAAATAGAGCTCACGTGCATCCTATTTCCATTGATCCTCCTTGATGTTTCTAGAACTTGACTGGAGTCCACCTGTGGTAAATTAAATTGATTGAACATGATTTGGAAAGGCACACACTTGTCTATATAAGGTCCCACAGATGACAGTGCATGTCAGAGCAAAAACAAAGCCATGAGGTCCAAGGAATTGTCCGTAGAGCTTCAAGACAGGATTGTGTCGAGGCAAAACATCTCTGCAGCATTGAAGGTCCCCAAAAACACAGTGGCCTCCATCATTCATCAATGGAAGAAGTTTGGAAGCACCAAGACTCTTCCTAGAGTTGGCCGCCCGGCCAAACTAAGCAATCGGGGGAGAAGGGCCTTGGTCAGGGAGGTGACCAAGAACCCGATGGTCACTCCGACAGAGCTCCAAACTTCCTCTGTGGAGATGAGATAACCTTCCAGAAGGATAACCATCTATGCAGCACCCCACCAATCAGACCTTTATGGTAGAGTGGCCAGGCGGAAGCCACTCCTCAGTAAAAGGCACATGACAGGCCTCCCGAGTTGCGCAGCGGACTAAGGCACAGCATCGCAGTGCTAGAGGCATTACTACAGATGCTTAATTCCCGGGCTGTGCCACAAGTCCAATAGGACAGCGCACAATTGGCTCAGCGTCGTCCGGCTTAGGGTAGGGTTTGGTTTGGCCGGGTAGGGTTTGGTTTGGCCGGAGGGGCTTTACTTTGCTCATCGCGCCCTAGCAACTCCTTCCGGCGGGCCAGGTGCCTGCAAGCTGACCCCGGTCGGCAGTTGAACGGTGTTTCCTTCGACACATTGGTGAAGCTGGCTTCCGGGTTAAGCTGGCGGGTGTTAAGGAGCACGGTCAGGTGGGTCATGTTTTGGAGGACACATGACTCCACCTTCGCCTCTCCCGAGCCCGTTGGGGAGTTGCAGCAATGAGACAAGATCGAAATTGGGGAGAAAATGAATAAGGCACACGGCATGCTTGGAGTTTGCCAAAAGGCACCTAAAGCACTCTCAGATCATGAGAAACAAGATTCTCTGGTCTGATGTAACCAAGATTGAACTCTTTGGCCTGAATGCCAAGCGTCACGTCTGGAGGAAACCTGGCACCATCCCTACGGTGAAGCATGGTGGTGGCAGCATCATGCTGTGGGGATGTTTTTCAGCGGCAGGGACTGGGAGACACGCAGGATTGAGGGAAAGATTAACAGAGCAAAGTACAGAGAGATTCTTGATGAAAGCCTGCTCCAGAGAGCTCAGGACCTCAGACTGAGGTGAAGGTTCACCTTCCAACAGGAGAACGACCCTAAGCACACAGCCAAGACACCTCAGGAGTGGCTTCGGAACAAGTCTCTGAGTGTCCTAGAGTGGCCCAACCAGAGCCCAGACTTGAACTCGATCGAACATCTCTGGAGAGACTTGAAAATAGCTGTGCAGCGACGCTCCCCATCCAAGCTGACAGAGCTTGACAGGATCTGCAGAGAAGAATGGGAGAAACTCTCCAAATACAGGTGTGCCAAGTTTGTAGCGTCATACCCAAGAAATCTCAAGGCTGAAATCGCTGCCAAAGATGCTTCAACAAAGTACTAGGTAAAGGGTCTGAATACTTATGTAAATGTGTTATTTCCATTTTTTCTTTTGAATACATTTGCAAAAATTTCTAAAAACCTGTTTTTGCTTTGTCATTTTGTGGTATTGTGTGTAGCTCGATGAGGGAAAGAAAACAATTTAATTCCTGTTGGGGAGTTGCAGCGATGAGACAAAATCAAAATTGGGGGTGAAATACATTTATTTTATAATAATGCACTTGACAGCCCGCTTGGAGTTTGCCAAAACCCACCTAAAGCACTCAGACCACGAGAAACAAGATTCTCTGGTCTGATGTAACCAAGATTGAACTCTTTGGCCTGAACGCCAAGTGTCACGTCTGGAGGCAATCTGGCACCAACCCTACGGTGAAGCATGGTGGTGGCAGCATCATGCTGTGGGGATGTTTTTCAGCGGCAGGGACTGGGAGACTAGTCAGGATCGAGGGAAAGATGAACAGAGCAAAGTATAGAGAGATTCTTGATGAAAGCCTGCTCCAGAGAGCTCAGGACCTCAGACTGAGGTGAAGGTTCACCGTCCAACAGGACAGCGACCCTAAGCACACAGCCAAGACAACGAAGCAGTGGCTTCGGGACAAGTCTCTGAATGTCCTTGAGTGCCATCAAACACATGTAAATAAGATAACATTCCACCTATTCCACTCCAGCCATTACCAGGAGCCCATCCTCACCAATTAAGGTGCCACCAATTTCCTGTGGTTTACATTCAACAACGGAAATATGGCCAAACTCTAAAGGGATCGTTTCACATTCAAATAGATCTAACCAGCTCATTCTACATGTAGATACAACTCTAAAGCCCATTCATTTGAATGTTCTTTAGCCGCTGTAACTTATAAAATACAATGGAAGTGTACTACCTGAATTTACACTCTCCAGTAGCCAGTTAATAAGTTTTGCTAGGCTTATCTGAAGACGTGCTTAGTGCATTAGTTTCCTTTGCACCGTTAAGTGCCCGTGTTGAATAATATAATACGTAGATGGTGTCCATAACGTAGATGGTGTCCCCCTGCACCTCTATGCTTCAGAGGGGTTGGGTTAAATGCAGAAGACACATTTCGGTTGAATGCATTCCGTTGCGCAACTGACTAGGTATCCCTTTTCCCTAATGTAGGCCTAAAGCCCACCTGCTCTGATCTTCGATACAGTTTAATCAAATATTGTTTGGGGGAAATTAATTATTGATATTGATTTCTGTCTGATGAAAACCTCTTCTCTCCAAAACAGAAACTTTTCAGGAATTTGAAAAAATGACTATATTTTCCCATTAACGAAAATACAATTATGAAACTTCAGAAGCAATTTAGAAAATATTTTCTTGGTCCTAGAATCATTAAATGATCAGTATACATTGAGGGGAGTTATTGCTTTAAATAAATGTAAACAAATAAAATAAATGAAAATAGGTTAAAATGTAGGCCTACTCTCAGTGTAGAAACAATGCTATCTAATCTACTGTCTGTCTTTTCTTGGCCCTCTACAAAAACCATTATGAGTTTGTCTTGTTTAATAGAAATGCTGATTCACCTTAAAATCCATTGTTTTGGGGATGAGAGCTGCTTAAAGAGATGTCCATATTGTGGCAAAGATCAAAGGAGGCTGAACCTTTCACTTTAAGGTTGGCAATACCACTTCAATCAATTAACAAACATGTTCATTATAGGCCCTAAGGTAACTATAGGCCATGCAAATCTGTACATAAAAGGAACCAGACTACTCTGAATATGTTTTGTTTTATTTTCTTTATTTCACCTTTATTTAACCAGGTAGGCTAGTTGAGAACAAGTTCTCATTTACAACTGTGACCTGGCCAAGATAAAGCCAAGCCATGCGTCACAAACAACAACACAGAGTTACACATGGAATAAACAAACATACAGTCAATAATACAATAGAAAAAGGTCTATATACAGTGTGTGCAAATTAGGTAGGATAAGGGAGGTAAGGCAATAAATAGGCCATAGTGGCGAAATAATTACAATATGGCAATTAAACAATGGAGTGATAGATGTGCAGGAGATTAATGTGCAAGTAGATACTGGGGTGCAAAGGAGCAAAATAAATAAAATAAATAACAGTATTGGGATGAGGTAGTTGGATGGGCTATTTACAGATGGGCTATGTACAGGTGCAGTGATCTGTGAGCTGTTCTGACAGCTAGTGCTTAAAGTTAGGGAGAGAGATATGAGTCTCCAGCTTCAGTGATTTTTGCAGTTCGTTCCAGTCATTGGCAGCAGTGAACTGGAAGTAATTGGCTTTGGGGGTGACCAGTGAAATATACCTGCTGGAGCGCGTGCTACGGGTGGGTGCTACTATGGTGGCCAGTGAGCTGAGATAAGGCGGGCCTTTACCTATCAAAGACTTACACAGTGGGGAGAACAAGTATTTGAAACACTGCCGATTTTGCAGGTTTTCCTACTTACAAAGCATGTAGAGGTCTGTAATTTTTATCATAGGTACACTTCAACTGTGAGAGACGGAATCTAAAACAAAAATCCAGAAAATCACATTGTATGATTTTTAAGTAATTAATTTGCATTTTATTGCATGACATAAGTATTTGATACATCAGAAAAGCAGAACTTAATATTTGGTACAGAAACCTTTGTTTGCAATTACAGAGATCATACGTTTCCTGTAGTTCTTGACCAGGTTTGCACACACTGCAGCAGGGATTTTGGCCCACTCCTCCAGATCCTTCAGGTTTCGGGGCTGTCGCTGGGCAATACGGACTTTCAGCTCCCTCCAAAGATTTTCTATTGGGTTCAGGTCTGGAGACTGGCTAGGCCACTCCAGGACCTTGAGATGCTTCTTACGGAGCCACTCCTTAGTTGCCCTGGCTGTGTGTTTCGGGTCGTTGTCATGCTGGAAGACCCATCCACGACCCATCTTCAATGCTCTTACTGAGGGAAGGAGGTTGTTGGCCAAGATCTCGCGATACATGGCCCCATCCATCCTCCCCTCAATACGGTGCAGTCGTCCTGTTCCCTTTGCAGAAAAGCATCCCCAAAGAATTATGTTTCCACCTCCATGCTTCACGGTTGGGATGGTGTTCTTAGGGTTGTACTCATCCTTCTTCTTCCTCCAAACACGGCGAGTGGACTTTAGACCAAAAAGCTCTATTTTTGTCTCATCAGACCACATGACCTTCTCCCATTCCTCCTCTGGATCATCCAGATGGTCATTGGCAAACTTCAGACGGGCCTGGACATGCGCTGGCTTGAGCAGGGGGACCTTGCGTACGCTGCAGGATTTTAATCCATGACGGTGTAGTGTGTTACTAATGGTTTTCTTTGAGACTGTGGTCCCAGCTCTCTTCAGGTCATTGACCAGGTCCTGCCGTGTAGTTCTGGGCTGATCCCTCACCTTCCTCATGATCATTGATGCCCCACGAGGTGAGATCTTGCATGGAGCCCCAGACCGAGGGTGATTGACCGTCATCTTGAACTTCTTCCATTTTCGAATAATTGCGCCAACAGTTGTTGCCTTCTCACCAAGTTGCTTGCCTATTGTCCTGTAGCCCATCCCAGCCTTGTGCAGGTCTACAATGTTATCCCTGATGTCCTTACACAGCTCTCTGGTCTTGGCCATTGTGGAGAGGTTGGAGTCTGTTTGATAGAGTGTGTGGACAGGTGTCTTTTATACAGGTAACGAGTTCAAACAGGTGCAGTTAATACAGGTAATGAGTGGAGAACAGGAGGGCTTCTTAAAGAAAAATGAACAGGTTTGTGAGAGCCGGAATTCTTACTGGTTGGTAGGTGTTCAAATACTTATGTCATGCAAAATTACAGACCTCTACATGCTTTGTAAGTAGGAAAACCTGCAAAATCGGCAGTGTATCAAATACTTGTTCTCCCCACTGTAGATGACCTGGAGCCAGTGGGTTTGGCGGCAAATATGAAGCAAGGGCCAGCCAACGAGAGCATACAGGTCGCAGTGGTGGGTAGTATATGGGGCTTTGGTGACAAAACGGATGGCACTTTGATAGACTGCAGCCTATTTGCTGAGTAGTGTTGGAGGCTATTTTGTAAATGACATCGCCGAAGTCAAGGATCGGTAGGATAGTCAGTTTTACGAGGATATGTTGCCAGCATGAGTGAAGGATACTTTGTTGCGAAATAGAAAGCCGATTCTAGATTTAATTTTGGATTGGAGATGCTTAATGTGAGTCTGGAAGGAGAGTTTACAGTGTAACCAGACACCTAGGTATTTGTAGTTGTCCACATATTCTAAGTCAGAACCGTCCAGAGTAGTGATGCTGGACGGGCGGTCTGGTGTGTGCAGCTATCGGTTGAAGAGCATGCATTTAGTTTTACTTGTGTTTAAGAGCAGTTGGAGGCCACGGAAGGGGAGTTGTATGGCATTGAAGCTCGTCTAGAGGTTAGTTAACACTTCTTATGGCTGCAATCCCGCTAACGGGATCGATATGACAACAGCAGTGAAAGTTGCAAGGGCACCAAATTCAAACAAACAGAAAATTCATAATTAAATTCCTCAAACATACATGTGTCTTATATAATTTTAAAGGTAATCTTGTTGTTAATCCCACAAAGTGTCCGATTTCAAATATCTTTTCAGCGAAAGCACTACAAACGATTATGTTAGGTCACCACCAAACACAAAAAGCACAGCCATTTTCCCAGCGAAATATAGCAGTCACAAAAAGCATAAATAGAGATAAAATGAATCACTAACTTTTGATGATCTTCATCAGATGACACTCATAGGATTCATGTTACACAATACATGCATGTTTTGTTTGATAAAGTTCATATTTACAGTGGGGAGAACAAGTATTTTGATACACTGCCGATTTTGCAGGTTTTCCTACTTACAAGCATGTAGAGGTCTGTAATTTTTATCATAGTTACACTTCAACTGTGAGAGACGGAATCTAAAACCAAAAATCCAAAATCACATTGTATGATTTTTAAGTAATTAATTTGCATTTATTGGCATGACATAAGTATTTGATCACCTACCAACCAGTAAGAATTCGGCTCTCACAGACCTGTTAGTTTTTCTTTAAGAAGCCCTCCTGTTCCTCATTACCTGTATTAACTGGCACCTGTTGAACTCGTTACCTGTATAAAAGACACCTGTCCACACACTCAATAACAAGACTCCAACCTCTCCACAATGGCCAAGACCAGAGACTGTATAAGGACATCAGGATAAAATTGTAGACTGCAACAGGCTGGGATGGGCTACAGGACAATAGCAGAAGCAGCTTGGTGAGAAGGCAACAACTGTTGGCGCAATTATTAGAAAATGGAAGAAGTTCAAGATGACGGTCAATCACCTCGGTCTGGGGCTCCATGCAAGATTCACCTCGTGGGGCATCAATGATCATAGAAGGTGAGTTATAGCCCAGAACTACACGGCAGGACCTGGGTCATGACCTGGAGAGAAGCTGGGACCACAGTCCAAGAAAACATTAGTAACACACTACACCGTCATGGATTAAAATCCAGCAGCGCACGCAAGGTCCCTGCTCAAGCCAGCGATGTCCAGCCCGTCTTGAAGTTTGCATGACCATCTGGATGATCCAGAGGAGGAATGGGAGAAGGTCATGTGGTCTGATGAGACAAAAATAGAGCTTTTGTGTCTAAAGCTCACTCGCCGTGTTTGGAGGAAGAAGAAGGATGAGTAACCCCAAGACAATATCCCACCGTGAAGCATGGAGGTGGAAACATATTCTTTGGGGATGCTTTCTGCAAAGGACAGGATGACTGCACGTATTGAGGGGAGGATGGATGGGGCCATGTATCGCCGAGATTTGGGCCAACAACCTCTTCCCTCAGTAAGGAGCATTGAAGATGGGTCGTGGTGGGTCTTTTCCAGCATGACAACGACCCGAAACACACAGCCAGGGCACTAAGGAGTGGCGCCGTAAGAAGCATCTCAAGGTCTGGAGTGGCCTAGCCAGTTCCAGACCTGACCCAATATGAAAATCTTTGGAGGGAGGCTGAAAGAGTCGTATTGCCGCAGCGACAGCTCGAAACCTGAAAGGATCTAGAAGAAGAGATCTGTATGGAGGAGTGGGCCAAAATTCCTGCTGCAGTGTGTGCAAACCTGGTAAGAACTACAGGAAACGTATGATCTCTGTAATTGCAAACAAAGGTTCTGTACCAAATATTAAGATTCTGCTTTTCTGATGTATCATAATTATATGTCATGAATAAATGCGAAATTAAATTAATAAAATCATCAATGTGATTTTCTGGATTTTTGTTTTAGATTCCGTTTCATAGTTGAAGTGTACCATGATAAAAATTACAGACCTCTACATGCTTTGTAAGTAGGAAAAACTGCAAAATCGGCAGTGTATCATACTTGTTTCTCCCCACTGTATATCAAAAATCGGAGTTTACACTTCGTGCGCGTTACATTCACATAGTTACAAAACAAAGTGATTTGCATTAGCACATCGGTTTAACAGGAAAATCATCATAATATGTAGACTGATAATACCAAGTTATAACACATTGGAGATTTAGATATAACTCTCCTTAATGCACACTGTTGTCAGATTTCGAACAACTTTAAGGAAAAGCAAACCATGGCAATATTGCTGGACGGAGTCAGAAAAAAGCCAATTTAGCCGCCATGTTGGAGTCAACAGAGAACAGAAAATACATTGATAAATTGTTTCCTTAGCTTTGATGAACTTCATCAGAATAGAGTCGCTAGAATCCAGGTCCAATAAATGTTTGATTTTGTTCGATAATGTCGCGTTTATTTATGCTCCAATTAGCTACTTGGTTAGCACGTTTTGGAAACAATTCCAAAGTTCAAAGGCGTCACTATAACGTGACGAAATGTCCAATAAGTTCCATATCCAGTCAGTAAACACATGTCAAACGATGTACTGAACCAATCTTTAGAAGTTGTTAACATACATCTTGAATACGTTCCAACCGAGAATTAGATTGACTTCAGTTGAGCGATGGAACGGAGCTGCTCTATCACGTGAACGCGCGTGGTCAATGCATGTCAGCTGTTGCAAGTGGTGACTAATTCCTGTCTCCTTCGGCCCCCCTTCACATTAGAGTCATCAGACAAGTTTATTGACTGTTGACATCTAGTGGGAAGCGTAGGAAGTGAATTTCATCATATATTCGCTGTAATTTCAATCAGAGCTTGGTTGAAATTGCACACCTCAGAAGAAATCCAATAAAGGAAGTGGAACTTCTCAGGTTTTTGCCTGCATATGAGTTTGTTTATACTCAGAGACATAATTCAAACGTTTTAGAAACTTCAGAGTGGTTTCTATCCAATACTAATAACAATATGCAAATATTAGCACCATGACTGAGGAGAGGCGTTTACTCTGGCGACTCTGTGCACCTTTCATCAAGCTACTCAATTACTGCCCCTGCGCCATGAGAAGTTAAACAGTGTCCAAGAAGGGCCAGAGTATACAGAATGGTGTGTCTGCGTAGAGGTGGATCGAGAATACAGCAGCAAGGAGCGAATCATTGATGTATACAAGAGAAGAGAGTCGGCCCGAGAATTGAACCCTGTGGCACCCCCATAGAGACTGCCAGAGGTCCGGACAAAGGCCCACCGATTTGACACACTGAACTCTATCTGAGAAGTAGTTGGTGAACAGGCGAGGCAGTCATTTGAGAAAACCAAGGCTGTTGAGTCTGCCGATAAGAATTGGTGATTGACAGAGTCGAGCCTTGCCAGGTTGATGAATACAGCTGCACAGTATTGTCTCTATCGGATGGCGGTTATTGAATTCGTTTAGGACCTTGAGCATGGCTGAGTGCACCCATGACCAGCTCTGAAACAGATTGCATAGAGGAAGAAGTACGGTGGATTCGAAATGGTTCGGTGATACTGTTTGTTATCTTGGCTTTCGAAGACCTTTGGAAAGCGCAGGGTAGGAAGATATAGCTGTAATCAGTTGGGTTTCTAGAGTGTCTTCCCCTTTGAAGAGGGGGATGACCGCGGCAGCTTTCCAATCTTTGGGGATCTCAGACGATACGAAAGAGAGGTTGAACAGGCTAGTAATAGGGGTTGCAACAATTTCGGCAGATCATTTTAGAAAGAGAGGGTCCAGATTGTCTAGCCCGGGTGATTTGTAGGGGTCCAGATTTTGCCGCTCTTTCAGAACATCAGCTATCTGGATTTGGGTGAAGAAGAAATGGGGAGGCTTTGGCAAGTTGCTGTGGGGTGTGCAGGGCTGTTGACCGGGGTAGGGGTAGCCAGGTGGAAAGCATGGCCAGCCGTAGAAAAATAATTATTGAAATTCTTAATTATCGTGGATTTATCGGTGGTGACAGTGTTTCCTATCCTCAGTGCAGTGGGCAGCTGGGAGGAGGAGGTGCTCTTATTCTCCATGGACTTTACAGTGTCCCAGAACTTTTGGGAGTTTGTGCTACAGGATGCAAATTTCTGTTTGAAAAAGCTAGCCTTTGCTTTCCTAACTGCCTGTGTATATTGGTTCCTAACTTCCCTGAAAAGTTGCATATCGCAGGGGCTATTCGATGCTAATGCAGTAAAAACAGGATGTTTTTGTGCTGGTCAAGGACAGTCGGGTCTGGAGTGAACCAAGGGCTATATCTGTTCCTGGTTCTACATTTTTTGAATGGGGCATGCTTATTTAAGATGGTGAGGAAAGCACTTTTAAAGAATAACCAGGCATCCTCTACTGACTGGATGAGGTCAATATCCTTCCAGGTCGATTAGAAAGGCCTGCTCGCTATGTGCTAAACTTGTAGGCCTTACCGTATATCCTAGAGAATATACATCTGTTATCTTCTATCAAATTGGATATAGTGACATCAGGCTAAAATTCGTTGTAGGAAAAGGAAGGACCTGATCATTTGGCTGAGAAAAGGTTATCTGCGTTTTATTCAGGCAGCTCGTACATGGCCAGCTGCAGATCCTCCCTCATGACGTGGCTGTAGGCAGCGCAGCCTGCAGGAGCTCGAGGATCTGTCCTTTCAGCAGCTCAGCTCATGTTCAAGCTGCAGCAACAACTGACAGAATGAACTTCAGATAAAGTTACGTTCACACAATAATGCGATTGTTGTGGATAGGCTGGTTAATATAATAGTACGTTTAATAGGTTTACATACTTTGCAAGAAGAACGACTTCCCTAATAATATGTTTACATGGACACATCTGAAATCAGGCTGATGGGAAATGCAGAAAATCGCCAATCAAAATAAACGTTCTACCACAGTGACCATTATTTTTGTGAAGACTATTTGATTCTGAGTTCGGACATGTAAAGTTTGTATGTGAAAACTATCCACTTGCACATGCGTAGAAATATTGCTCAGAAAACCAGGTGTGTTATCGGTGTATGCTTACACCGACTATTAAAATAAGCAGAGTAAGGTGTTAACATGACTCATGCCATAATCAGTTTAATATCGAATTTTTAGTGTGAATGTCAACGTATTGATGCCTCCACAGTTTTTTTTTGTGTTGACGCTTTATCAATCACAACATCTTGTAACCTACCACTTGCATGATCTGTCATTAAATCATGACGGAAATGTAAAGGACTCAAACCTGTCTTCTACAGGGGCAATGCAGATGCAGCAACAGTCGTGCAGTTGAAATTATTAGACATGTAGGCCTGTCATTATTTGGTTTCCAAAAATGTGTTCTAACCTATCTCAGTGGCGTGATAGGCTGATGGTGCAATGTGGTACTCGAGGGAATGATTGCATACAGTAACCTATAGGTCAAATTTTGTGTAGGCTACTTATCCTTTCTGATTAAATTGATTATCTGCTGAAATGTATAACGGAAATGGTCCGTTTATCTATGCAGACGCATTATTTTGATGCTACTGATGGTAGTAAATATGTTTTTATTATCTATAAAGTTGATGTGCAGAAATATTGCCATGCACAGGTGGCATTTTACTGTTATTGCATCATCATTCTGTTTCGCCTGTTAACATACCAGAGTTATTTAGCTAAAACGACATTTGACCTACTTTTCTAAAACAATATATGTTGCATAATGAACAGGTTTTAAGGGTTAATAGCGGGTAGTGGGTATAGACTGACTACATGTTGCTGGACTAAGTTTAGTGAAACACTTGTCTGCACAATGCTGTGTCGACTTTAATTCCTTGTGCTGTATAGTGGTTATAAGTTATGTAGCTATTTAAAATTGAGCCTTTTCTCCACCTACCACCACGACCCTGACTGTGATTAGGCTATAGACTGTATATCACCGCATAACTAGCATTATCTTGACACAGTGGTTGTGCGTAATGCTGTTACGCAATTAAACCTCCATGGAGTGTAGACTGCAGACTCACCTATGGTGGTGATGACTGTGATGGCAAAGTAAAAAGATCCAGCAAATTTCCACTGAACCCCAGCCCTGTGGGGCTCGGCCTCCATAATGATGGTCTCCAGTTTGCGGTAGTCGTCCTCGCTAATGTTATATTTCCCTTGGAGACGCTTCTCCTCTGCCTCCAGCTGTTCTTTCTCCCGCATCTCGAAATCTGACTCCAGGGCATCGAACACCGCGGCCCCGACCAGCAGGTACGTGAACGTGCAGATGATCAGGGACAAGGTCCGCACGTTCTGCCGCTTCATGACCACCAGGAACCGGCGAGTGAGGGGCTCATGTCCCCTCGTATCCCCCGGGAAGGCTGCGCAGCAATCGGGAAAGCGTTGGCAGCGGCTGGAAGAGGAGGGACAGACTGGCGCGTGTTGGTGACGGTGGGTGCGCTGGACGGAGGAGCAGTAGTGGAGACTGCTATCTGTGTGATCCCTGTAACAGGTCCCCAGATCTTGCTCCGGGTTCGCAGAGAGACACAGGAGACTGCTCGATCGCCGGGACCACGAGCCCTGCAGCCTAGAAACTCTGCGCAAAACCTGCCCAAACCAAGTCCTCCCGGCGCGTAGTGCCATCAACAAGCAGCTGCTAGATTCCTCTGTTGTCTTCTTATCCAAGAGTCAACGTTTTTATAACGAATTCAATGAAACACATATGGCAAATGAATGATCGGTTATTTTCGTTGTGAATCTGTAAATGTTTGATGCGGTATTTTCAGGTTGTGTATCATGCATTCCTGGAAGATTTAAAGAGAAGTGAACAGATCCACGAGAGGTCAGATGAGGGTGAAGCATCTTTTCGCATTTGCTCCCAGTAAGTTTCAGTAAGCAGCAACCTGTTCATTTCGGCGCCTCATCCTCAAGTGGCAGGCTATTTTTAACAACGAACCATCCCCCCATTCGCACATAATCAATTGACTGTGTGGAATCCAGAAATACAGCTCAGAAATAGAAGACATCGCTCGAAGTTATTTCCATTTGATTCACAATGTGCTGTGTTGAGTCGTCGATAAGACAAATAGGTAAATGAGGAGAGCAACACAACTGAGGATCCGGGAGAAAAAAGGCTACTCACCCAATTGATTCGCGCTGTGGGGATCTGAACCCAGGCAATGATCAACAAATTTAACCAAACAGAGATGTAACACTGTGCACAGCATAATTCGTGTCCATTGCGCAATTATTTACTACAGATTCCTTTCCTTATATCGGATCATATTGCCATGCTTTATTGTAAAGATAAAACTATCCCAAAACCGTGACTCGAAGAACCACCTCGTGATCAAAACCGTGACTCGAAGAACCACCTCGTGATCAATAAATCAACATTGACAACAGGTTCAGTTTCAAATGTTCCTTTCCTAGAATATTGACGCGGTGTTCTGCCTCAGGACCAAAAGTGCATTGTCACTGTGTAGCCTACTTTAGCAACCAGGAGCAGGAGAACCCAAAATATCGGTATAGCCTAACTGATAAATGACAGAATTGGAAATGTCACAAAATCCAAATAACGAATGATCTTGGTGCATGTCTCCCATTAGGCGCGCGGTGACTACCGGCTCAGCTGCGAGCGTCCAAGTGCCCTCGAGGCTTGAGCTGAATTCTCCGCGGGCTTCCAATCAACTGGAGTTGAATTAGAAAAAACATCGTTTTTTCCTCGTTAGTAGAAGTTACTTGAGGCCATGAATGAACGCTACTTTCAGAGGATAGAGAGACAGAGATGATGATGCCGAACACTGCGTGTCCTCACAGGCTACTGATGCTGAGTGTGTGGATTCTCTCTGCATCAAAGTTATCTCCTGTGAGAAGTGTGGCAGGCTAGATCATTTAAGAGACCGTTGCGATCTGATTATCCATCTGTTCTATTTTAGTACACTCTATTTGAAGACATTCCAATTGTTGAACATGTTTACTTCAATCCGTCTTCCTCCCCAGGGAGATCTCTTAATATCCCTCCCCACTTGTCACCCCACCCCTCTCCTCACCACACCTCCGGCAGCGACCACTACCACTCATTACGAGTTTACTTTCAAATACATGACTGCCTCACATATGATTGCTCTGCTTAGCCCAAATCTAATGAAACGCTAAATCGTTGTTTGTGCCGGTAGCCAGTAGCTGCTGTCCATGGTGCTAGTTTACAGTCCGAGTTCGCAAGCATGTGCAATGGAAGGACTAGGAAGCACCGTGTTGCGGCAGAAGAACGCATCCATCTATGAAGATGGGTGTTCAAAGAAACGGTATCTGTGTCAATTCCTCCTGTTCTTTTTCTGTAATTAGATATGATATAAGTCTGTATTTCCTTGATTGTGTAATTAACAACTCAAATATTGTAACATTGCAAAATTCCGAATTTCAGTTTAAATGAATTACAGTGAAGAAAAATATAAATGTAACATGCAACAACTTCAAAGACTTTATTGAGTTACAGTTCAAATTTGGAAATCAGTCAATTTAAATAAAATAATTAGGCCCTAATCTATGGATTTCACATGACTGGGAATACAGATATTCATCTATTGGTCACAGACATCTTAATGAAAATAGATGGGGTGAATCGGAAAACCAGTCAGTATCTGGTGTGACCACCATTTCCCTCATGCAACGCTACACATCTCCTTTACATAGAGTTGATCAGGCTGTTGTTTGTGACCTGTGGAATGTTGTCACACTCCTCTTCAATGGCTGTGCGAAGTTGCTGGATATTGGCGGGATCTGGAACATGCTGTTGTACACCTCGACCCAGAGCATCCCAAACATGCTCAATGAGTACAGATCCTTGCGACATGGGGCCGTGCATTATCGCGCTGAAACATGAGGTCATGGTGGCCGATGAATGGCACGGCAATGGGCCTCAGGATCTCATCACATTATCTCAAATTTACATAAAATGCAATTGTGCTCGTTGTCCGTAGTTTATGCCTGCCCATACCATAACCCCACCGCCACCATGGGGCACTCTGTTCACAACATTGACATCAGCAAAATGCTCACCCACACAATGCAATCTGCCCGGTACAGTTGAAACCAGGATTAATCCATGAAGAGCACACCAGTGTGCCAGTGGCCTGGGCTGGTGTGGTTATGCATGGTCTGCGTTTGTGACGCTGGTTTGATGTACTGTCAAATTCTCTAAAACAACTTTGGAGGCGGATTATGGTAGAGAAATGAACATTAAATTATCTGGCAACAGCTCCGGTGAACATTTATGCAGTCAGCATGCCAATTGCAAACTCCTTCAACACTTGAGACATCTGTGGCATTGTGTTGTGTGACAAAACTGCACATTTTAGACTGGCCTTTTATTGTCCCCAGCACAAGGTGCACCTGTGGGATAATCATGCCATTTAATCAGCTCTCTTCAAACCTGTCAGGTGGATGGATTATTTTGGCAAAGGAGAAATGCTCTAACAGGGATGTAAACACATTTGTGCCAAGATTTGAAAGAAATCAGCTTTTTGTGTGTATGAAACATCTCTTGGATCTTTTATTTCAGCTGATGAAACATGGGACCAACACTTTACTTACATGCTGCATTGATATTTTTGTTCAGCATCTCTTTTAACATGGTGAACTGATCATTCCAAGGGGTAGATAGACCTATCAACCATCCCGCTCACATGCCCCTCCTTATCCAACAAAAACAAAACCTTAAGATTTCCACAGTTTGAAATCCAAGTATCAAAATGAATGATCTACAGGATTTACATAAGATCACAGCTTTCACATTCTCAGGATCAATATTTTGTCAGAAATTAAAAACAGCTATTCTCTGGTCTGATGTCAGTTTCATTTGTATGGAAGACAGGCCTCAGAGTGCACCCAATCCACTCACTGTAATCAAGGCAATGTAGTGCCAATCCTTCAATACACTCTGACTCTATAATTTTGTCTTTTGTCTTTTGAGGGAAGTGTGAACTTAAAATCCCCTTGAACTTCATGATAGCACACTTAAATACGCTCAACTGTCAGTTCTCTGCCTTCTAAGGGGCCATAGGGAAAACTCATCCCTAAGGAAGGCTCACATGATCTAATGTTAACCATGGCTAATCAGAAAACAAAACATTTGGTCCTTTCTGAGAAGGGTCGTACTGGATATTAGTCTATGCCAGATGGCCAGCCCTCCTCCTAGAGAGATACTGAGTGTGTAGGGGTTTGATCTAGTCCAACTCCCATCTGATTCAGAAAATCAAGGTCCTGACAAGCAGCAGGGGCGGCAGGTAGCCTAGTGGTTAGAGCGTTGGACTAGTAACCGAAAGGTTGCAAAATCGAATCCCCGAGCTGACAAGGTAAAAATCTGTCATTCTGCCCCTGAACAAGGCAGTTAACCCACTGTTCCTAGGCCGTCATTGTAATTAAGAATTTGTTCTTAAATGACTTTCCTAGTTAATTAAAGGTAAAAAAACAAACAGCTAATTTGTAGAATCAGGTGCGTTAAAATAGGATTGGAGCAAAAACCTACAGGAGGGCTGTACTATAGATCCCCAGGAATAGGGTGACTGGCTACCCCCTAGTACATTTTTACCATCATTTGAGAGTTACTGGGATGAAAACGATCAATGAGTCCCTCCAAGTTTATTAAGTGAAGTGCCCTTCACATTTTAATTATCCAAGAGTGCTTTCTGTTGTAAGTTACTGATGGGTAGCACAGCTATCTCAACAAAATTAAGGATCATGGACAGCAGAGAGAGCACGCCCCCATCCACATTGATGGGGCCACAGAGGAGAGGGTCAAAAGCTTCAAGTTCCTTGGTGTGCACAACACTGACGACCTGAAATGGTCCCTTCACACAGACATTGTGGTGAAGAAGGAGCAATAGCACCTATTCAACCTCAGGAGGCCGAATAAATTCCGCTCGGCCCTTAAGACCCTCACAAACTTCTACCGATGCACCATTAAGAGCCTCCCAACCCATCATCAGGGGAAAAATGCCTGCGCTCCAGGACATTTACAGCACCCGGTGTCACAGGAAGGCCAAGAAGAGGATCAAGGACCTCAGCCATCTGAGCCAAGGCCTGTTCAACCCGCTACCATCTAGAAAGCAGAGACAGTACATGTGCATCAAAGCTCGGATCCTAGCCGGCCTCCGCCGAGTACCCTGACCTGAACCTTAGTCAATGTTACTAACCAGCTACCACCCGATACTCTACCCTGCACCGTAGACTGAACACTGGTCACTTTAATAACATTTACATACTGTTTTAACCAATTTATATGTACAGTGCGTTCGGAAAGTATTCATACCCCTTGACTTTTTCCACATTTTATGTTACAGCCTTATTCTAAAATGTATTTAAAAAACGTTCCTCATCAAGCTACACACAACACCCCATCAAGACTAAGCAAAAACATAACATTTACATAAGTATTCAGACCCTTTACTCAGTACTTTGTTGAAGAACCTTTGGCAGCGATTACAGCCTCGAGTACTCTTGGGTATGATGCTACAAGCTTGGCACACCAGTATTTGGGGAGTTTCTACATTCTTCTCTGCAGATCCTCTCAAGCTCTGTCAGGTCGGATGGGGAGGGTCACTGCACAGCTATTTCCAGGTCTCTCCAGAGATGTTTGATCGGGTTCAAGTTCGGGCTCTGGCTGGGCCACTCTAGGTCATTCAGAGATGTGTCCTGTAGCCACTCATGCGTTGTCTTGGCTGTGTGCTTAGGGTCTTTGTCCTGTTGGACGGTGAACCTTTGCCCCAGTCTGAGGTCCTGAAAGCTCTGGAGCAGGTTTTCATCAAATATCTCTCTGTACTTTGCTCCGTTCATCTTTCCCTTGATTCTGACTAGTCTCCCAGTCCCTGCCACTGAAAAACATCCCCACAGCATGATGCTGCCACCAGTATGCTTCACCATAGGGAGGGTGCCTGGTTTCCTCCAGACGTGAGGCTTAGCATTCAGGCCAAACAATTCAATCTTGGTTTCATCAAGAGTTTGCCTTTTGGAAAACTCAAAGCGGACTTTCATATGCCTTTTACTGAGGAGTGGATTCCGCCAGGCCACTCTGCTATAAAGGCCTGATTGGTGGAGTGCTGCAGAGATGGTTGTCCTTCTGGAAGATTATCCCATCTCCACAGAGGAACTTTGGAGCTCTGTCAAGAGTGACCGTCGTGTTCTTGGTCACCTCCCTGACCAAGGCTCTTCTCCCCCGACTGCTCAGTTTGGCCGGGCGACCAACTCTAGGAAGAATTCTTGGTGGTTCCAAACTTCTTCCATTTAAGAATGGTGGAGGCCACTGTGTTCTTGGGGACATTCAATGCTGCAGAAATCTTTTGGTGCCCTTCCCCAGATCGGTGCCTTCACACAATCCTGTCTCGGAGAATTACGGACAATTCCTTCATCCTCATGGCTTGGTTTTTGCTCTGACATGCACTGTCAACTGTGGGACCTTATATAAACAGGTGAGCTTTACACCACTCTAGCCGACGCTTGGCATTGCACATGGTGATCTTAGGCTTGTGTGTGGCTGCTCGGCCATGGAAACCCATTTCATGAAGCTCACGACGAACAGTTCTTGTGCTGACGTTGGTTCCAGAGGTAATTTGGAACTCGTTAGTGAGTAGTAATTACTTAAAAATCATACAATGTGATTTTCTGGATTTTTGTTATAGATTCCGTCTCTCACAGTTGAAGTGTACCTATGCTAAAAATTACAGACCTCTACATGCTTTGTAAGTAGGAAAACCTGCAATATCGGCAGTGTATCAAATACTTGTTCTCCTCACTGTACATGTACACATACAAACACTGCACTCAGAAAAAAACGAATCTCCCATCTGAATTAATTTTAGGAAGAGAGAGGGGTGGTGATGGGGTACATTCAATGGAAAATAACGACGTTTCTACACTGTAATGCATAAATCAAGTTTCAAGCCGTGCATAACCGAAACCATTTGGAGTCTGAATAGCTACTTCAATCAACACTGTCTGGATGGTTCTTTATTTTATTTAACCTTTATTTAACTAGGCAAGTCAGTTAGGAACAAATTCTTATTTCCGATGACGACCAACACCGGCCAAACCCGGACGACGCCGGGCCAATTGTGCGCTTCCCTATGTGACTCCCAATCACGGCCTGTTGTGATACAGCCTGGATTCAAACCAAGGTGTCTGTAGTGACGTCTCTAGCACTGAGATGCTGCGCCACTCGGGAGCCCCAGTGTTCTACCATTTATATATAACTCCATATTTTCTACTCATCTCTCGTGTCTCTGCTCTCCTCCCACCTACAGAGCTGTACATATTCCTGGAGAAGAGTCAAAATGAAGTTGGATAACAGCAGCAGGAGCCTCCAGTACTTTAGAGGAAGTCTCCATGGTAAAGACAAAGTGAATCACTAGATGAGGGTGAATATCTTCCTCAATAGAGTAGCTATCAGCAAAGCCAGAGCTAGAAAGGGCATGGGGGGGGGGGATTTATGTACACATTGTTTTTAAAGACAAAGAGAGTTTGTTAATATTTTGAAAACTCACACTGAAATACTTAACAAAATTCCTGGGCTCAGAAAGTACTGAACATACACTAAGTTGACTGTTTCTTTAAACCAGCAAGGAAAGATGTGTGGAGGTGTAGCCTGTTGGATGTTTACAAGGCTTAGATTCTAAACTACAGTGCATACTTTGGCTTGACATCATGGAAAAATCAAAGAAATCAGACGCAAGCTCGGCAAAAAGAGCGGAAAGAGAAAAATTGTGAGAGGACGCTCACAGCAGTCTGGTTCTTGGAGATTTACGCAAAGTGCCTGAAGGTGACAAGTTAGTGAGACTGTACGGGAAAGAAAAGGGGTAGAGAGGGGAGGAGAGATAAAAAAGAGAAAAGGTGAATGAACTACCAAAGTGAGTGAAAAACGAATGGAAAGAGGGAGAGAGAGAGAGAGAGAGGAAAACGAACAGAGAGGAGAAAGAGGAGAGAGAGAGAGAGAGAGAGACGAACAGAGAGAGAAAGAGAGAGAGAGACGGGCGAGTGAATGAACAAACAGAAATAGAGAGGGAGCGAGAGTGGAAGAGATCGAGAGACAGAGTGAATAAAACGAACAGGAGAGAGAAAAAGGTGAATGAAACTAACAGAAAGAGGGAAGAGAGATGAGAGAGAGAAAAAGGGTTGAAAGATATTTACACTATGTGCACATAGCATGATTTATCATATATTTCACATAATGCAATTTATTTTTAGAATCTTACCAAAATTAAATAATTGTTTTTTGTCCATAGTAGTACAGTATATTGTATTTAACACACAGAGGCTTTATTATTTGGAAATTTCCAATACATCCCAAAACTGCATTAAACCACATAAGTATAATGTAATCTCGACCCCCT
>NC_036870.1:15393272-15412453 GCF_002910315.2 Salvelinus sp. IW2-2015
CACCAACAGTAGTTTTGCTAGCTTACGTGATTATTCATCAACAGCAGTATAGCTAGCTGACAGTACTTTTCACCAAAGTTAGTATAGCTAGCTGACAGTACGTTTCACCAACAGTAGTTTTGCTTGCTTACGTGATTATCCATCAACAGCAGTATAGCTAGCTGACAATGTTTCACCTACAGTAGTATAATTAGCTTACATGATGTTTCACTAACAGCAGTATAGCTAGCTGACAGTACGTTTCAACAACAGTAGTATAGCTAGCTGACAGTACTTTTCACCAACAGTAGTATAGCTAGCTGACAGTACGTTTCAATAACAGTAGTATAGCTAGCTGACATTATGTTTCACCTATAGTAGTATAGCTAGCTTACATGCAATTTCATCAACAGTAGTATTGCTAGCTGACATGTTTCACCAGCAGTAATATAGCTAGCTGACAGTACATTTCACCAACAGCAGCATAGCTAGCTGACATGTTACCCCCACATTAGGCTAGTATAGATAGCTGACAGTGGAATAGCTAGCTGACAGTACATTTCACCAACAGCAGCATAGCTAGCTGACATGTTAYCCCAACATTAGGCTAGTATAGATAGCTGACAGTGGAATAGCTAGCTGACAATGTTTCACCAACAGTAGTGTTGCTAGCTGACAGTACGTTTCACCAACAGCAGTATAGCTAGCTGACAGTACGCTTCACCAACAGTAATATAGCTAACTGACAGTACATTTCACCAACAGTAGTATAGCTAGATGACATTAAATTACACCAACAGTAGTACATCTAGCTGACAGTACGTTTCATCAACAGAAGTACAGCTAGCTGACATGTTCCACCAATAGTAGTATAGCTAGCTGACAATGTTTCAACAACAGTAGTATAGCTAACTGACAGGACATTTCACCAACAGTAGTATAGCTAGCTGACAGTATGTTTCACCAATAGTAATATAGCTAGCTGACAATGTTTCACCAACAGAAGTATAGACAGCTGACAATGTTTCACCAATAGTAGTATAGCTAGCTTACATGATGTTTCACCAACAGCAGTATAGCTAGCTGACATATTTCCCCAACAGTAGGCTAGTATAGATAACTGACAGTGGTATAGCTACCTGACAGTATGTTTCACTAACAACAGTATAGCAAGCTGCCACTTTCAAGGATCGGGATTCTGACCTGGACGCTTAGAAGAAATCCCGCTATGCCCTCAGTTGTATCATCAAACAGACAAAGCATAAATACAGGACTAAGATTGAATACTACTACACCGGCTCCAATGCTCGTCGGATGTGGCAGGGCTTGCAAACAATTACAGACCACAAAGTGAAGCACAGCCACGAGCTGCCCATTGACACGAGCCTACCAGATGAGCTAAATGACTGCTATGTGCGCTTCGAGGCAAGCAACACTGAAGCATGCATGAGACCACCAGCTGTCCCGGACGACTGTGAGATCACTCTCGCAGTAGCCTATGTAAGACCTTTAAACAGGTCAACATTCACAAGGCCGCAGGGCCAGGCGGATTACCAGGATGTGTACTCCGAGCATGCGCTGACCAACTGGCAAGTGTCTTCACTGACATTTTCAACCTGTCCCTGGCCGGGTCTGTAATACCTACATGTTTCAAGCAGACCACCATAGTCCCTGTGCCCAAGAACACCAAGGTAACCTGCCTAAATGACTACCAACTTTTAGCACATCACGTCTGTACCCATGAAGAGCTTTGAAAGGCTGGTCATGGCTCACATCAACACCATCATCCCAGAAACCCTAGACCCACTCCAATTTCCATACCTCTCCAACAGCTCCACACATGGCTCAATCTCTATTGCACTCAACACTGCCCTTTCCCACCTGGACAAAAGGAACACCTACGTGAGAATGCTGTTCATTGACCACAGCTCAGCATTCAACACCATCGCTAAGCTAAGGACACTGGGACTAAACTCCTCCCTCTGCAACTGGATCCTGGACTTCCTAACGGGCCACCCCCCAGGTGGTAAGGGTAGGCAACAACACACCTGCCACACTGACCCTCAACACAGGGGCCCCTCAGGTGTGCATGCTTAGTCCCCTCCTGTACTCCCTGTTCACCCATGACTGCGTGGCCAAGCACGACTCCAACACCATCCTTAAGTTTGCTGACGACACAACGGTGGTAGGCCTGATCACCGACAATGATGACACAGCCTATAGGGAGGAAGTCAGAGACCTGGAAGTGTGGTGCCAACCTCTCCTCAATGTGATCAAGACAAAGGAGATGATCATGGACTACAGGAAAAAGAGGGCTGAGCACGACTCCATTCTCATTGATGGTGCTGTAGTAGAGCAGGCTGAGAGCTTCAAGACCCTTGGTGTCCAAATCACAAAAAACTATCATGGTCCAAACACACCAAGACAGTCGTGAAGAGGGCAAAACAATGCCTATTCCACCTCAGGAGACTGAAAGGTTTTGGCATGGGTCCTCAAAAGGTCCTACAGCTGCACCATCGAGAGCATCCTGACTGGTTGCATCACCACCTTGTATGGTAACTGCTCGACCTCCATCCGCAAGCGCTACATAGGGTAGTGCGTATGGCTCCGTACATCACTTGGGCCAAGCTTCCTGCCATCCAGGACCTTTATACCAGGCGGTGTCAGAGGAAGGCCATGAAAATTGTCAAAGACTCCAGCCATCCAAGTCATAGACTGTTCTCTCTGCTACCGCACGGCAACCAGTACCGGAGCGACAAGTCTAGGTCCAAAAGGCTTCTTAACAGCTTCCTCCCCCAAGCCATAAGACTGCTGAACAGCTAATCAAATGGCTATCCGGACTATTTGCACTGACCCCCTTATCTCAGATCACTGGTCACCATAGCAGCACCCACCCGTAGCACACGCTCCAGCAGGAATACTTCACTGGTCATTCCCAAAGCCAACTCCTACTTTGGCCGCCTTTCCTTCCAGTTCTCTGCTGCCAGTGACTGGAACGAATTGCAAAAATCACTTTAGCTGGAGACTCATATCTCCCTCGCTAACTTTAAGCATCAGCTGTCAGAGCAGCTTACCGATCATTGCACCTGTACACAGCCCATCTGTAAATACCCCACCCCCATATTGTTATTTAAAATGTTTTGCTCCTTTGCACCCCAGTATCTCTACTTGTATCTTCTGCACATCTATCACTCCAGTGTTTAATTGCTAAATTGTAATTATTTTGCAACTATGGCCTATTTATTGCCTTACCTCCCTAATCATACTACATTTGCACACACTGTATATAGAGTTTTCTATTGTGTTATTGACTGTACGTTTGTTTATCCCATGTGTAACTCTGTGTTGTGTCGCACTGCTTTGCTTTATCTTGGCCAGGTCGCAGTTGTAAATGAGAACTTGTTGTCAACTGGCCTACCTGGTTAAATAAAGGTTAAATAAAAAAAATATTGAATCATGTAGTAAACAAAAAAGTGTTAAACAAATCAAAATATATTTTATATTTGAGATTCTTCTAAGTAGCCACCTTTTGTATTGATGACAGCTCTGCACAGTCTTGGCATTCTCTGAACCAGCTTCATGAGGAATGCTTTTCCAACAGTCTTGAAGGAGTTCCCACATATGCTGAGAACTTGTCATATGTTTTTCCTTCATCTGCGGTCCAATTCATCCCAAACCATCAGAATTGGGTTGAGGTTGGGTTATTGTGGAGGCCAGGTCATCTGATGCAGCACGCCATCACTCTCGTTGGTTAAATAGCCCTTACACAGCCCGGAGGTGTGTTTTGGGTCATTGTCCTGTTGAAAAAAAAAATTATAGTCCCATAAAGTGCAAACCAGATGGAATGGCGTATCCCTGCAGAATGCACCGGTAGCCATACTAGTTAGGTGTGCCTTGAATGTGTCACAAGGAAAGCACCCCCACACCATCACACCTCCTCCTCCATGCTTCACGGTGGGAACCAGATATGCGGAGATCGTCCGTTCACCCACACCGCGTCTCACAAAGACACAGCGGTTGGAACCAAAAATCAAAAATTTGACCTCATCAGACCAAAAAGACAGATTTCCACCGGTCTAATGTCCATTGCTCGTGTTTCTTGGCCCAAGCAAGTTTCTTCATATTATTGGTGTCCTATAGTAGTGGTTTCTTTGCAGCAATTCAACCATGAAGGCCACGCAGTCCCCGCTGAACAGTTGATGTTGAGATATGTATATTATTTGAACTGGTTCTTCTTTTCCTGTGGTGGTCCTCATGAGAGCCAGTTTCATCAAAGCGCTAGATGGTTTTTGCGACTGCACGACTCCAAGTTCTTGAAATTTTCCGGATTGACTGACTTTGTCTTAAATTAATGATTGACTGTCAATTCTCTTAGCTTATTTGAGCTGTTGCCATAATATGGACTTTGTCCTTTACCAAAAGGGTTTATCTTCTGTATACCCCCCTTACCCTTGTCACAACACAACTGATTGGCATTAAGACGAAAGACATTCCACAAATGTACTTTTAACAATGCACACCTGTTAATTGAAATGCATTCCAGGTGACTACCTTATGAAGCTGGTTGAGAGAATGCCGAGAGTGTGAAAAGTTGTCATCAAGGCAAAGGGTGGCAATTTGAAGAATCCGAAATATAAAATATCTTTTGATTTGTTTAAAACATTTTTGGTTACTACATGATTCCATGTGTTATTTAATAGTTGATGCCTTCACTATTATTCTACAATGTAGAAAACAGTAAAAATAAAGAAAAACCCTGGAATGAGTAGGTGTTCTAAAACTTTTGACTGGTACTGTACATTACCTAATTTACCTCGATTAACCTGTACCCACGCACATTGAGTCGGTACCGGTACTCCCTGTATATAGCCTTGTTATTGTTATTTTATTGTTGCTCTGTTATTATTTTTTTACTTTAGTTAATTTAGTAAATATTTCTTAACTTTTATTTTTCTTAAAACTTCATTGTTGGTTAAGGGCTTGTATGTAAGCATTTCAGGGGTAAGGTCTACCTACACCTGTTGTATTCGGCGCATGTGACAAATACAATTTGATTTGACAGTACGTTTCACCAACAGCAGTATAGCTAGCTGACAATATGTTCACCACCAGAAGGGCTAGTTTAGCTAGCTGACAATTAGTTTCACCACCAGAAGGCTAGTTTACTAGCTGACAGTACATTTCACCAACAGTAGGCTAGTTTAGCTAGCTGACAATATGTTTCACCACCAGTGAGCTAATTTAGCTAGCTGACAGTACGTTTCACCAACAGTAGCATAGCTAGCTGACAGTTTGTTTCACTAACAGTAGTATAGCTAGCTGATAGTACGTTTCACCAAACAGTAGCTAGCTGACTACATTTCATGGTCTCTGGTTCAAATGATAACAGCTTGTCTATAGTATGAGCCTTCAACAGTTCTTAAGACAGCGATGTATTTGTGTTTCACCCTATTTCCTATATTAGCGCGTGATTGATAGCCTGGTTAAACCAGACTGAATGCTGCACTAAGTGCAGGTTCAGTCTGGTTTAACCAGTATGTGATGGATGGTGCAGGCTGGAGGAGAGGAGTATAAACAACAGAAAATCATCTGTGAAGTCTGTGGCAGTGAAACACAACACAATCTGGCTCAGTGAAACGGCTTTGACACATTATAGCAAACACACACACACACAACACACACACACACACACACACACACACACACACACACACACACACACACACACACACACACACACACACACACACGGCTGTGTTTCGTTTAGAAATGTCAGGTAATTTGTCTTTCAGGGATGTAAAGGTTGCCTCTGGGGAAACTCTTATTTCCGTTACAGAAATCAATGAAAGGAGGGGTTTTATTTGATGGAAAGTGGAGAAACGGGGAAACAGGGCTGGGAAATGGCTTAACAGTAAAGTAAGTAAAAAATCCTCTGTGGCTAAGCTGGAGAACATAGAAAATAAATAGATGTTCAGGTCATGAAAATATTTTAGCTGTTTCAAACACCATAACACTAGACGAAATCAAACGAAACGGGATTGAAACTATATACTACTAGACAAATACTGTGTGGTAGATATTCTACATGCATCTGCAGAGCGATAGGATCACATTCGTATCCTCTTCAGCCCAAAGCCAAACAAATCATCCTCTCCATGTTTGTGTTGTTCCCCTAATGCTGACGTTCAAACAGAAGCCAGATTCAGAACGACAAAGCTCTGATAAATAGTAAATAGCTGTGCTATTTATTTATATGCTGGGATACTCATAATAAGCACATGTTGTGGATGAGGAGGATTGTTCACATGAACAACAGTGGAGTGACTAAGCTACTGTTACAATGGGGCAGTTGGCAAGTTGATATAGACTGTCCAAAGAGAAGGGAAGTATTAGGAGGATGGTGTAACCTTGCTACTATGTAACTACTGTGGCATAGATATACCTGTGGAACGTGATGGACATGGAATCTCTGGTTGATCGTAAGGAGGGTTGATGGACTGGGTGACAGGGTTGAAAAACAGGCAGATAAATGGGGCAGCTCCTGACACTGCACAGCTTCGCCCCTGATTTACACCACCTCATTGGCCGCTTGCCAAGGGGGTGTTGGCCTCCACCCTCCACACAACTATTTAGGCCGTGTTTAGTATGGGGGGACCTGTTCTTCACAGCAGCCCCCTTACTTCTCCTCAGCCCCTTCAATCAACCCCTTACTGTCAGGGCTAGACTGCTGAGAACCATGAGACCAACAGTATTTAAGTAAGTCCCTCTCTCCTGTGTTGTCATCAGGAGAGTGATAGGGCCATTGGGAGCTTATGTAGAGGGGACTAAAAACCCTGTGAAAAGCCTGGATCAGGATGACATCAGGCCACACAGCTACCCTGATCCTCCCAGGGAAGCCATCTTCTTCCTCCCTGAATACACGACCTCCATCCCAGCCTTACCTCTACTGCTGCATCCCTGAATACACTACCTCCATCCCAGCCTTACCTCTACTGCTGCATCCCTAAATACACTACCTCCATCCCAGCCTTACCTTCACTGCTGCATCCCTGAATACACTACCTCCATCCCAGCCTTACCTCTACTGCTGCATCCCTAAAATACACACCTCCATTCCAGCCTTACCTCTACTGCTGCATCCCTGAATACACTACCTCCATCCCAGCCTTACCTCTACTGCTGCATCCCTGAATACACTACCTCCATCCAGCCTTACCTCTACTGCTGCATTCCCTGAATACACTACCTCCATTCAGCCTTACCTCTACTGCTGCATCCCTGAATACACTACCTCCATCCCAGCCTTACCTCTACTGCTGCATCCCTGAATACACTACCTCCATCCCAGCCTTACCTCTACTGCTGCATCCCTGAATACACTACCTCCATCCCAGCCTTACCTCTACTGCTGCATCCCTGAATACACTAACCTCCATCCCAGCCTTACCTCTACTGCTGCATCCCTGAATACACTACCTCCATCCCAGCCTTACCTCTACTGCTGCATCCCTGAATACACTACCTCCATCCCAGCCTTACCTCTACTGCTGCATCCCTGAATACACTACCTCCATCCCAGCCTTACCTCTACTGCTGCATCCCTGAATACACTACCCTCCATCCCAGCCTTACCTCTACTGCTGCATCCCTGAATACACTACCTCCATCCCAGCCTTACCTCTACTGCTGCATCCCTGAATACACTACTCCATCCCAGCCTTACCTCTACTGCTGCATCCCTGAATACACTACCTCCATCCCAGCCTTACCTCTACTGCTGCATCCCTGAATACACTACCTCCATCCCAGCCTTACCTCTACTTGCTGCATCCCTGAATACACTACCTCCATCCCAGCCTTACCTCTACTGCTGCATCCCTGAATACACTACCTCCATCCCAGCCTTACCTCTACTGCTGACTCAGGAACACAAGACTGTCTTGATTGTGTGTGTGTGTCTGTGTCTCCACCAATCTACCTAGCCATCCCCAGCAGAGGAAAAGACAGTCCAATCTCATGGTCAGGAAGGGTGTACTGTGCATAAGTCCCATCCAACACCACGGTGCTCTTCCTCCTGGCGTGTGGACTCCTGACCAGATCCTTAAAGGTACATTACCCCCCTAAGAAGTCCCAGGTGTGTACTGAGCACCCAGCCGCCTGTAACCACTCCAAATGGCCATCTGTCTGAGCAGACATACAAGCACGCACATACGCACACACGTAGAGCCAGCACAAAAAGAGCCGTCTTATTCAATTATCTTCTGCCTTTTACAGCTGCCCCACCTCCCTCCCTCTCTCTCCTTTAATCTGTCCCTCCCAACCCAAACATTTGTCTTTCCATTCAGGGATGAATTATCATTCCGTTAGGACGGGTTCCCGGTGGCAGCCTGTTGTTGAGCGGGGGAAGGAAGGCCAAAGTCCTCTCTCTCTCTCTCTCTGTGTTTCTGTCATTCTCTGTACACCTCTCTGTCTTCTCCTCTCTCTCACTGCTTAGCTACTGCCAGGTCTCAATACATAGGAGCTATATAGGGACCTGGTCAAAGTGGTGCAGTAAATATGGAATAGAGAGCCATGTGGGACACATAGCTCTCAAAGCCCCTGAGAGCCAGAGTTGCCTGTGCAGGGTAACTTGGCATGCAGATATCTGTTTATTTAACTCCAGTCTATTAAGCTGACGTGGAGATTCCCAACACAAGGTGTGCAACTTTGGCTTTAATTCAATTGTCAGTAGAGGAACAGTAATCAATGAGGCTCATTCCATAACGCTACGCCAGGCCGGCTGCAGAACACATAAACCCTGCCACCCTCTGGTTTCCTGGGACCTGTTCAAAAAGATTGAAATGTTATGAACATAGGACTATAACAGGCTGGAGAACACAAACCCTGCTACTGCTGCAACTACTGCCACCTGCCCTGGCTGGGCCCGGTTCAATAGAAAGGAAATGGAATGGGTTTCCATGGCCAAGCAGACGCACACAAGCCTAAGATGACCATGCGCAATGCCAAGCGTCGGCTGGAGTGGTGTAACGCTCACCGCCATCGAACTCTGGAGAAGTGGAAACGTGTTCTCGGGAGTGATGAATCACGCTTCACCATCTGGCAGTCCGAAGGACGAATCTGGGTTTGGCGGATGCCAGGAGAATTTTACCTGCTCGAATGAATAGTGCCAACTATAAAGTTTGGTGGAGGAGGAATAATGGTCTGGGTCTGTATTTCATGGTTCAGGCCCCTTAGTTCCAGTGAAGGGAAATCTTAACACTACAGTATACAATGACATTCTAGATGATTCTGTGCTTCCAACTTTGTGGCCACAGTTTGGGGAAGGCACTTTCCTGTTTCAGCATGACAATGCCCCCGTGCACAAAGCGAGGTCCATACAGAAATGGTTTGTCGAGATTGGTGTGGAAGAACTTGACTGGCCTGCACGGAGCCCTACCCTCAACCCCATCGAACACCTTTGGTATGAACTGGAATGCCGACTGCGAGCCAGGCCTAATCGCACAACATCAGTGCCCGACCTCACCAATGCTCTTGTGGCTGAACGGAAGCAAGTTCCTGCAGCAATGTTTTAACATCTAGTGGAAAGCCTTCCCAGAAGAGTGGAGGCTGTTATAGCAGCAAAAGGGGGACCAACTCCATATTAATGCCGATGATTTTGGAATGAGATGTTTGACCAGCAGGTGTCCATATACCTTTGGTCATGTAGTGTATTTGGAGATGGCCATGTGGCAGATTTAAACAATCGTTTATGGTTAAATCCAGTTAATATGGCTCTATTCCTTCTCACTCGTTCAATTCCCCAGGATATTCTATTGCTCTCATGTAATGATATCTATCCATCTCTTTCTATCCCTTCATCTCTATCCCTCCATCTGTGACTCGTGTTTTGGAGAAGAAGACCCCTCCAGGTTTTTTGGAGCGTCAGTATCGTTTGTCACAGATAATCAGGACGACCAGCCAGTAACCTTCTGAAAAACAATAGGGGAATAAACACCAAGCACACCAAGGTGCCTCGGATGACATTTACGCAGGGAGGTGTGTGTGGAACATCTGATAAAGTACCTAGCTTTTCTGCTGCTGCAGGCAGGTATGTGTCCAAAGTTGACATCATTGCTGAAGTTGTATGCATATTTCTTACCCAGAGCAGCTTCCAAACAGACAGCAATCGATTCAGACACGCGTCCAAGCGATTCTTGTTGAAAAATGGGCTCGAACGAACAAATCACTGTGAGATGAGTCTGCCATTAAACCTGCTAAGTCAGCCAATAGTATTGATGTTGCTTTCTGCCCATGGAGAGATCCAATAGCAGGCTGTGTAGAGAGCAGGGCGGGGGTGGCCCGTGTGACTTCGTCTTTACATTTTTTTATACAATATATTTATTGGCATTTCTTTTTTTACAATTTAACAATCAGCAAAATATGACACAGATAATACCCCATTATTCCTTCCACCTACACAAAACACCATGCTACATGCTACATGGGGGCACATCGTGCAAAACCCTTCCCTCCCCAACACAGGAACACCCCCCTCCCTCCCCTCCACCGGTATTAGCTTCACTGATAAACAACAAAAAAGAAACAGAATGACCTTCACATTCCCTGCTAGAAAATAAATTATTCAACACATAAACAAATAATAATAATACATTAATGATGAAATTAGTAATGAGGCAGCTAAGGTGACGTCTCTAGAAACTGCTGAAAGTCCCCCCAGACATCAGTAAATTCAAAGGGTTTATTACGTAAATTGTATGTTATTTTATCAGATGGAATATAGGAAGATAGTTATTTTAGCCACATCTGCTTGCTTGGCGGAATGTCACTCTTCCATATAATAGCTGTGCATTTATTGGCTGCAATGACTGACAATTTAACGAATCTGGTTTTGCTACAAATATTAACTAGTAGAACAGAATCATCTCCAAGAAGAATAAGGGAAGGATCTAGTGGTACCGTCATATTAGTGACCTGTGATAAGATCTGAATAATGTCTTTCCAATAATTGCTTAGTTCAGGGCAGGACAAGAACATATGCTTAAGTGTGCCCACTCCCGTTTTACACCTTGAGCAAAATGTTGCATATTTAGAATTGATCTTATACAGTCTCTCTGGTGTAAAGTAGACCCTATGTAAAATATTGAATTGCATCAACTTGTGCCTTGTGTTAAATGAAAGACGATGAGCATCTAAAAAGTGCTCTCATCCTCAAAAATGAGACCAAGGTCATCATGCCACTTCATGCACGCTTTCAGAGGTTCATCGTTCCCCCAACAGAGCTTGAAGACCAGAGTACATGTAACAAATTAAACCTTTTACCCCTTTCCTCTCCAGCCACAGTTGATCAGTTATAGGTTTACTCATGGGCTGAATCCTACCTCCCTGCTGAGTGGCAATGTAATGCCTAACCTGTAGGTACTTGAAGAAATTAGTTTGAGGTAACTGAAAATGAGATGCCAGTTGTTGAAAGGATAGTAGTTCACCTTCTCTATAGAGATTACCAAATGTTTTAATTCCTTTGTTGAACCAAGAAAATGTAACACCATCTCTCAGGGCTTTGGGTAAGATGGGGTTATTATAGAAAGGTGTTTATTCATATATAGATTTAAGCCCTTCTGTTTGTTTACAGACTTCAATCCATATATTTAAAGTGTTTTTAATGAAAGGGTTGTTTATGAGACCTAGCAAAGCTTTAGGTGGGCTAATATAAGATATATATATATACATACTGTGGGGACAGTAATTATTGTCACCCTTGATAATGATGAGCAAAAATTACTGTATAAAATAAATAATAAAAATACTGAGCTATATTGTATGCTCACAATTTATGGGAAATTATATTATTTTATACTAATACAATTGTTCAGAGAAAGAGATTTTGTTTAAAGTAGCAATCAGCAGTTGACACAATAACCAAATGTAGTCCCTGCCACTGTTTCGCTAAAAAGCTGAATGATGGCTTATATTTTGGGTTCTGATGGGGTACGACAGTTGAACTAAGCTCATGAGGCATTTATAAGTTATATTCTTCAAGAACCAATGGGTACATATCAATAATGTATAAGTCCAATAATGTATGAAGCAACTGCAGGTTGCACCTTTAGCAAGTAATAAAAACAAATGTAAAAAAGATGGGGTCAAAATGATTGGCACCCCTGTTTGTAATACTTCCGCACCCTCACCTTGAGAGGATAAGTACACTGAACCTTTATCTAAAGTGTTTTATGAGATTGGAGAACAGAAATGATTTTTGGCTAAAACAATCCGGAAAGATTCTGTATGGAGGAATGGTCTAAGATCCCTCCCAATGTGTTCTCCAATCTGATAAAACATTTTGGAAAAAGGCTTAGTGTTGTTATCCTGGCAAGGGTGGGGTGCTGGAGTATTGACAACAGTGTTGCCAATAACCATATCTGTTAAAAATAAATAGTGTTATTACTTGTTATTAAATAATATAATTTCCTTTTTTATCTCTCTACAATAGAGCTCAGTATTTGTATTATTTATTTGACAGTCTTTTTTGCTGTAAATGTTAATCAAGGTTGTGTTAAACAATTATGCAACCCACTGTATATATACAGCGCATTCGCAAAGTATTCAGCCCCTTCCCTTTTCCAACATTTTGTTAAGTTACATTCTTATTCAAAAATGTATTAAATTTGGTTTTTCTCCCTCATCAATCCACACACAACACCCCATAATGACAAAGCGAAAACAGGCTTTTAGAAATGTTTGCTAATTTATTAAAAAAATAAAATAAAATAAAACGAATTTACATAAGTATTCAGACCCTTTGGTATGATACTCAAAATTGAGCTCAGTTGCATCCTGTTTCCATTGATCATCCTTGAGATGTTTCTACAACTTGATTGGAGTCCACCTGTGGTAAATTCAATTGATTGGACATGATTTGAAAAGGCACACACCTGTTTATATAAGGTCCCACAGTTGACAGTGCATGTCAGAACAAATACCAAGCCATGAGGTCGAAGGAATTGTCCGCAGAGCTCCGAGACAGGATTATGTCGTGGCACAGATCTGTGCAAGGGTACCAAAACATTTCTGCAGCATTGAAGGTCCCCAAGAACACAGTGGCCTCCATCATTCTTAAATGGAAGAAGTTTGAAACCACCAAGACTCCTCCTAGAGCCGTCAAACTGAGCAATCGGAGGAGAAGGGCCTTGGTCAGGGAGGTGACCAAGAACCCGATGGTCACTCTGACAGAGCTATAGAGTTACTCTGTGGAGACTTCTAGAAGGACAACCATCTCTGCAGCACTCCACCAATCTGGCCTTTATGGTAGAGTGGCCTGACAGAAGTCACTACTCAGTAAAAGGCACATGACAAACCGCTTGGAGCCAAAAGTCCACTAAAGACTCTCAGACCATGAGAAACAAGATTCTCCGGTCTGATGAAACCAAGATTGAACTCTTTGGCCTAAATGCCAAGAGTCACGTCTGGAGGAAACCTGGCACCATCCCTACGGTGAAGCATGGTGGTGGCAGCATCATGCTTTGGGGATGTTTATCAGCCGCATGGACTGGGAGACAAGTCAGGATCGAGGCAAAGATGAATGGAGTAAAGTACAGAGAGATCCTTGATGAAAACCTGCTCCAGAGCGCTCATGACCTCAGACTGGGATGAAGGTTCACCTTCCAACAGGAGAACAACCCTAAGCACACAGCCAAGACACCTCAGGAGTGACTTCGGAACAAGTCTCTGAATGTCCTTGAGTGGCCCAACCAGAGCCCAGACTTGAACCCAATCGAACATGTCTGGAGAGACATGAAAAAAAGCTGTGCAGCGACGCTCCCCATCCGACATGACAGAGCTTGAGAGGATCTGCAGAGAAGAATGGGAGAAACTCTCCAAATACAAGTGTGCCAAGCTTGTAGCGTCATACCCAAGATTACTCAAGGCTGTAATCGCTGCCAAAGGTGCTTCACCAAAGTACTGAGTAAAGGGTCTGAATACTTATGTAAATGTGATTTCAGTTTTACATATTTTATAAATTTGCAAACATTTCAAAAAAACTGTTTTACTTTGTCATTATGGGGTATTGTGTGTAGATTGATGAGGGGAAAAAACAATTTCATCCATTTTAGAACAAGGCTGCAAACATTTCTAAAAACCTGTTTTCGCTTTGCCATTATGGGGTATTGTGGATGAAACAATTGGATGAAACAATCAACACGATTGATGATGGATAAAACATTGTTTCATCCATTTTAGAACAAGTCTGTAACGTAACATGTGGAAAAGGTCAAGGGGTCTGAATACTTTCAGAATGCACTGTATATAAAGAACTACATGGCACACAAACTAAACTAGTAATTGATTGTAGAGAAACTGTTGAAGAAGCGATGATGATAAACAGTGGAAAAAAATAGGTTAATGCTTACAAAATAAAGAGAAATACTACTGAAAATGAAAAAGGGTAACTAATGGAATTTACCAAATGATTGTTTGTTGAGGCTCGGTAGAGCGGAAAGAATCAAGATGAAAATGCTAACGTAGAAGTAATGCAGTGCAGCCTGTTTACCTGGCTACTTCATCCCCCTCCACACCGCACACTGAAACAGTACTAATAAAGGGAGGTAACAGACATTTAAATACACCTTACATTGCTAACCTGTAAAATATCCTCTTCCCCGCCAAGGCATTAGAGAAAGTGATTTAAACACTAATTTAGATGATCATATCAGTGTGGGTGTGTGTGTGTACT
This sequence comes from Salvelinus sp. IW2-2015, assembly GCF_002910315.2. Lineage (NCBI taxonomy): Eukaryota > Metazoa > Chordata > Actinopteri > Salmoniformes > Salmonidae > Salvelinus > Salvelinus sp. IW2-2015. Next base: position 15,407,980 of record NC_036870.1, read on the forward strand.
CTGCTCTGTAGTAGCGAGGGTGTTGCTGCTCTGCCTCTGCCTAAAGGGGGTAATCACTTCCTAATGGTCCCTAGATCTATAGGACGGACTCCTTAACTCCCCATTCAATAAGGCCCTGAGCAAACAGGAGGCATAAAGACCCTTTCTGTTCATGCCACTTTCCCCGTTTCTCCTTTATTGGAAATGTCCACAATTAAATATTCATGGGTTGCTATGGTAGTGTGAAGAAGTTCCATGTTGCTGGAGCTTTGAGGGGAGAGACAACAACAACAGCACTCATGATGAAATCAGAAGCCCCCTTTGCATTACCCATCAACCTTTACATAACCATAAGCTCTTTGTAACTTAGACAACACAGTAACAAAACAAAAAAAGAAGAAGACCTCTGAGGAAACGAGTATCAGCCTCATCTTGTAAACTGAGGAAGGTTTTCTGTGGAGGGAAATATTGTGCAAGTTACTGTGTCCTGGTGGGGCCCTGATACCCTCCATTAGAAAACCAGTCCGCTTTACCTGGCTCTGTAATGTCAATATGATTTGTTTACAAACAGAAGATTGACTACACAATTATTCCTCTCATGTGTCTGTGCGGCTGGTTTGTCGAGAAAAATACTGTGCCACGTTAGCTCCAAAGCTTTAGGGAAACTGGCCCAGACTGGTTTATTGGGCTGTGTGAGCTAAGGAGAAGCAGGGGAGCACGGGGGCAGAGGAGCGAGACAAAGTCAGTGTAGGATCATCTGTGTATTCAGCTCAAAATTAGGGGAGGAAGTAGCCAACCAGCCCAGGGACGACACTAACTACCAGGATGATTTAGCTCCTACAGCTCTGTTCACGTTCAGCGCCTTCACCCATACAGCAGCTAGCTACAGCCTGTAAGCTATTGGAAGTCTGACTCCCTGGCAAGGCCTTAGACAGTGGATAGAAAGTGCTTCACTCCCATCCCAGTTCAGAGGCATGACAGTGGAAGTCAGTTAGAAATGATACTGTCATCTTGTTTTGTAATGGTACAAAATCATTGTAATTTACGAATGAATAAATGATGCGTATGAGTTAATGATTCTGTTGACGCATACAGTAGCTGATCATCAATGATATCTCGGAGCAAAGTGACTTCTGTCATTATCTATCATTATGGACACAGTCGAAACATCAGGACAAATAGACCCTCATTAACCCAATGACACCCTCACCTAAACTAGGCCACAGTGGAAAGCAAAGGAAAAGAAGACACAGTATATGTGATTCAATGGAACTAGAGTAAAGAACAGTATCTTCATGATCTCTTCCAACATGGCCACAAGCTAGAAAGACAATGCTATACCGCACACTCAAAACACATAGGAGAAACCATGTTGTACCACATGATTCACAGCTGAACACATTGCAGTAGGAAAATACAGTATACTTAACACGAGGCTAACAGCCAATCACGTGTCTACTGTAACAGTCGAACTTGACTGCAGCCTGTAGCCGTATGGTATTAAACGCGCCAGCCCACTCTGTGTAGCGATTGCTTGATCCTCAGGAAGAATGCTATAGAGAAGGCCCGTAATTGAGACCCTGGGATGACGGGCTCTTCAAAATGACACAGAATCAACTTTCCTCAGAAAGTAATAGACTAGGAATTGCATGAATACAATGCCAGAAGATCTGGGTCCTTTGAACAATCAGACGGAAGCTAGATTGGAAAATTGGTCACGAGAACAGAAGAGAAGCGAATTTGTGCCGCCCTCATCTACCACGAGATATCTGTTGTGTCACCGTCGCAAACAGATGGCCCTCTTTCTGCCAAACCAGGAGACACTGAACTGACTAATGAACACACTCACTGACCTCCCCAAAAAAGCCACACTGTTCGTCTAAAATAAACACCCACACACACAAACACATACACCCACGCGCGCACACACAATAAATAAATCAAAGCTGATAATTTCGACGGCTGTTCACAGATGGCGAGGCCCAGAGAGGGAGGGAAGCACCTCCAAGTCTCTCCGTGGTGTCCCAGGGTGCTTCACACGTCCCCCAGCCTCTCCAGTCTGCCTCCTGGCAGCTCCCTAAAATAGCCTAATATACATGCAAATAGAAAACACGACTGGAGACCGAAGTGGTGGGATTGTGTGGGCTGCAGTGTTAATAGCCAGGTGCAGTGGTTTGGGTTCTTTGGGTTCGGTACCCCCATAGGAACGATGGTGATTGACTCTTTTGATCCTCATCGTGATCCATGATCATAATGTCCGTGGACTGATCGTTTGAATAGTGACAAAAACACACATACCTTTCAGTGGTATTTCTTCAAAGGTAACGCCAAGCATCTCATAGATGGCACTGTGTGTGTGTGCATGTGTACTCACCCCACTGTAGCGGTGCCAGCTGGAGGTGCTCGAGGACCAACTGGTTGAGGACTCCCTCCACACTGGCCTCTCCCTGGCGACGGACAGAGGGGTGGGCTAGGGTTAAGGACTAGACACCGGACTGGAGGGGGCTGGGGCCTCAATGTCTCTGACGACGTTTGTAATTAATAGAGAGAAAGGATTCACGGGTAACAATGTTCAAACTAAGGTACACAGTGCCGTGACATTTTCACTCCCTTCAACTGGATATGAGGAAAGGGCACAATTCTTTAGTGACAAAACTAGACTCCAGCCATCCAAGTCACAGACTGTTCTCTCTGCCCGCGCACGGCAAGCAGTACTGATGCACCAAGTCTGGAACCAACACGACCCTGGACAGCTTCTACAGTTGAAGTGGGAAGTTTACATACATCTTTACCAAATACATTTAAACTCAGTTTTTCACAATTACTGACATTTAATCCTAGCTAAAATTCCCTGTCTTAGGTCAGTTAGGATCACCACTTTATTTTAAGAATGTGAAATGTCAGAATAATAGTAGAGATAATTATTTATTTCAGCTTTCATTTCTTTCATCACATTCCCAGTGGGTCAGACGTTTACATACACTCAATTAGTATTTGGTAGAATTGCTTTTAAATTGTTTAACTTGGATCAAACCTTTTGGGTAGCCTTCCACAAGCTTCCCACAATAAGTTGGGTGAATTTTGGCCCATTCCTCCTGATAGAGCTGGTGTAACTGAGTCAGGTTTGTAGGCCTCCTTGCTCGCACACACTTTTTCAGATCTGCCCACAAATTTTCTACAGGATTGAGGTCAGAGCTTTGTGATGGCCACTCCAATAGCTTGCCTTTGTTGTCCTTAAGCCATTTTGCCACAACTTTGGAAGTATGCTTGGTGTCATTGTACATTTGAAAGACCCATTTGCGACCAAGCTTTATCTTCCTGACTGATGTCTTGAGATGTTGCTTCAATATATCCACATCATTTTCTGCCTCATGATGCCATCTATATTGTGACGTGCACCAGTCCCTCCTGCATCAAAGCACCCCCACAACTTGATGCTGCCACCCCCGTGCTTCACGGTTGGGATGGTGTTCTTCGGCTGGCAAGCATCCCCCTTTTTCCTCCAAACATAACGATGGTCATTATGGCCAAACAGTTCTATTTTTGTTTCATCAGACTAGAGGATATTTCTCAAAAAAGTACGATCTTTGTCCCCATGTGCAGTTTTGCAAACCGTAGTCTGGCTATTTTATGGAGGTTTTGGAGCAGTGGCTTTTTCGTTGCTGAGCGGACTTTCAGCTTATGTCGATATAGGACTCGTTTTACTGTGGATATACAGTGGGGAGAACAAGTATTTGATACACTGCCGATTTTGCAGGTTTTCCTACTTACAAAGCATGTAGAGGTCTGTAATTTTTATCATAGGTACACTTCAACTGTGAAAATCCAGAAAATCCAGAAAATCACATTGTATGATTTTTAAGTAATTAATTTGCATTTTATTGCAAGACATAAGTATTTGATCACCTACCAACCAGTAAGAATTCCGGCTCTCACAGACCTGTTAGTTTTTCTTTAAGAAGCCCTCCCGTTCTCCACTCATTACCTGTATTAACTGCACCTGTTTGAACTCGTTACCTGTATAAAAGACAGACTCCAACCTCTCCACAATGGCCAAGACCAGAGAGCTGTGTAAGGACATCAGGGATAAAATTGTAGACCTGCACAAGGCTGGGATGGGCTACAGGAAGGAGAGAGATCTCCTCTGGATCAATCCAGATGGTCTTTGGAAACTTCAGATGGGCCTGGATTAGGCCGCTGGCTTGAGTAGGGGGACTTTGCATGCGCTGCAGGATTTAATCATGACGGGCGTAGTGTGTTACTAATGGTTTTCTTTGAGACTGTGGTCCCAGCTCTCTTCAGGTTATTGACCAGGTCCTGCCGTGTAGTTCGGGCTGATCCCTCATGATCCCTCATGATCATTGATGCCCCACGAGGTGAGATCTTGCATGGAGCCCCAGACCGAGGGTGATTGACCGTCATCTTGAACTTCTTCCATTTTCTAATAATTTGCGCCAACAGTTGTTGCCTTCTCACCAAGCTGCTTGCCTATTGT